>NC_073305.1:213427287-213777287 GCF_027595985.1 Sorex araneus
GAGGGAGAGAGGGAGATAGAAGAGAGAGGGGGAGAGAGAGAGAGAGGAGAGAGGGCTGATACTCTGCTAGACCCCGCCCCCCAGGACTGGCATTCTGGAAGCGTCCAGAAGCCTCTCTCTCCCTGCAGGCGGGGAGGGGTCCTCTGATCACTCTCTTCCCAGCAGTGCTTGTGCAGCGTCCCCCTAGGTGCTGGCTCTGCATCAGGCCCTGTGCGTGGTGTCATCTTTCCGGGCCTCGATGACCCATCTGCAAAGTGGGGAATGAGAAAAAAAAGAAGTGGCTGGGGCTGGAGCAGTTGCATAGTTTGCCTTGCACGCAGCCGACCTGGCTCCGATCCCCCGAGCACTGCCAGGAGTGACCCCTGAGCATCGCCGGGTTTGGTCCAAAAACAAACAAACAAAAAAAGAGAGAGAAAGAAAGAAAAAGCCGTTGCTTAGGCTGGGGAGGTCGTACCACAGTGTTTTGGGTGTTGGGGGGATTTGGGGATTGGTGTTCAGGTGTATGCCCAGCTCAGTGCTCAGGTACAGCTCCCGGCGGTCCTGGGGACCAGGAGATGTTGGGGACCGAACCTTGGGCTCCTGCATGCAAAGCCTGAGCTGCCGCCTGCTGCTCCGTCTCCCCCACCCCACCCCGTGCGGGGGTCAGCACTGGCGTGCATGCTGTGTGTGTGAGACCCTGAGGGGGATCCCTGGCGCCACACACACACACACACACACACACACACACACAAGCATACACACACCACACATGCTCGCACACACATGCACACACATACACACATGCGTGCACACATGCTCACACATACACACATGCACACGCACACACGCGTGCACACATGCTCACACATACATGCATACGCACACATACACACGCGCATGCACACACACATACAAGCATACACACACCACACACACGCGCACACACATACACGCATGCACACATGCTCACACACATATGCACACAAATGCACACGCACACACACGCATGCACACATGCTCACACATACACGCACACGCACACACACGCACACGCACACACACGCGTGCACACACACACACTTCCCCTGTAGGGTTGTGCCGTTGCCGGCGCCCCGACGCTGTGGGTGTCGGTGCTCGCTTTCGCCCTGTTCCGGTTTTCTCTTTCGTGCCTTTTTGTCAGTTCGGGGCTTGCTCATCCTCAGTGGTGCTCAGGGCCATTCCCAGGGGTGCGAGGACGACCCCGGTGCCGGCATCAAACATGGGGCTCCCCCCTGCAGAGCCTGAGCTCGGCCCCTGGAGCCAGCTCCCTGGTCCCCGAGTGTCCCGGTGCCTGGGGGTCGCACACTCACGGGGGCTCCTGCGAGCCGGGCTGAGCCGTGACGCTCCCACCTGTGGCCCAGGTGCTGTTCGTTGTGGTGCTCCTGTGGGTGCCCACCAGGGGGCGCTGTCTCTCGCCCTCCGGGCCTCACCCAGAGGGGGCGAGGGTTGGTGTAGTGCTCATGGGGTTCTCCTGGCCACAGTGCTCACACGCCTCACCGTGGTGCTCTCCCCGGTGGCTGGCAATCCTTTGCAGGGCACCAGGATGCCAGGGACAAGGGGTGGCAGCAAGGATCGAACTCGCCACCGCGTGAGCTTCCTCTGCCTCTGTCTCAGCTTCCTGTGCGGGGACAGTCACTTGTGGTGCCTCTGGGCGTAGGGCAGGCGGGCTGGCCCCGGCCCGGGCTTCCCTTCTGACACTCCTAGTGGGTGAGCGGGGCGGGGTAGGGGCATGCCTGACTCCCAGCTCTGTGCTCGGGGTGCTGGGGATTGAGCCCAGGTCATACGTGTGCGGCCCCACTGTGCTGTGCTCCCGGGCCCCCGTTTCTCTCGCGCGCAGCGAGGGGTTCTGGGCGGTGATGGAAGGAAAATGTCCATTCCCGGGAGGGTCCCCATTCCAGGGAGGGACCCCCATTCCCGGGAGGGTCCCCCATTCCCAGGAAGGTCCCCTGTTCCCGGGAGGGACCCCATTCCCGGGAGGGTCCCCCGTTCCCAGGAGGGTCCCCCATTCCCAGGAAGGTTCCCTGTTCCCGGGAGGGTCCCCGTTCCCAGGAGGGTTCCCATTCCCAGGAAGGTCCCCCGTTCCCAGGAAGGTCTCTCATTCCCAGGAAGGTCTCTCATTCCCAGGAGGGTCCCCCATTCCCGGGAGGGTCCCCCATTCCCGGGAGGGTCCCCCATTCCCGGGAGGGTCCCCCGTCCCCAGGAGGGTCCCCCATCCCCAGGGCCTCAGGGGCAGAGGTCGGCTCAGCCCAGTCGGCTCCTGTGCACGGGCTCCGGGAGAGCAGGTTTTTATCCATCTTATTCACTCAAAAAAAAAAAAAGCCATTAACGAGCCGGAGCCGGAGCCAGCAGAGCCCGAGCCAGCAGAGCGGGCGCAGCTGCTGGGCGGCCGCCAGCGTTTCCGCCTCAGAGCAGGAGCAGCGGCCGGAGCGTCCTGCCGGCCTTCCCCGGGCCCGACAGATGGACACACGGGCGGGCAGGGGCCTCCGCACAGGCTCCAGGCAGGAGCTGGGCGCCGGGAAGGCGGCAGGGACTTGGCTCGTCACTCCTCTCCCCCCCCAGTGCCCTCCAGGGGACAGGAGTCCAGAGCGAGCCCTCCCGGTGCCCGAGGTCTTGGGCCTGCCGAGGGCCATGAGGCAGCGCTGGGTCTGCGCAGCCGTCACACCCGGACATGCAGAGGCCACGTCTGTCACGGAAGGTCTAGGGGAGGGCCTCAGGCACTGCCGGACCCAGGGGCCAGCGCTCAATGACGACTTGGGTTCTCCTCTCCCTCTCTCCCTCTCTGTCTCTCTCTGTCTCTCTCCCTCTCTCTGTCCCTGTCTCTCTGTCTCTCTCCCTCTCTGTCTCTGTCTCTCTCCCTTTCTCCCTCCCTCTGTCCCTCTCTCTCCCTCTCTCTCTCTGTCTCTCTCCCTCTCTGTCTCTCTGTCTCTCTCTCCCTCTCTGTCTCTCTGTCTCTCTCTCCCTCTCTGTCTCTCTGTCTCTCTCCCTCTCTCTCTCTCCCTCTGTCTCTCTGTCTCTCTCCCTCTCTGTCTCTCTCTCCCTCTCTCTCCCTCTGTCCTTCTCTGTCTCTCTCCCTCTCTCTCTCCCTCTCTCCCTCCCTCTGTCCCTCTCTGTCTCTCTGTCTCTCTCCCTCTCTCTCTCTCTCCCTCTCTGTATCTGTCTCTCTCCCTCCCTCCCTCCCTCCCTCCTTCCCTCCCTCCATCCCTCGGTGTCTCCATTTCTCTCTGTCTCCCTCTCTGTGTCTCTGTGTTTCTGTCTCTGTCTCTTTCTCCCTCCCTCTATCTGTGTCCCTCCCTTTCTCTCTCTGTCTCTGTCCCTGTCTGTCTCTGTTCTCTCCCCCCTCTCCCTCTCTCTCTTACCTGTGTCTCCCTGTCTCTCTTCATCCTTCCCTCTCTGTCTCTCCCTTCCCTTCTCTTTCTCTCTCTGTCTCTCTCTGTTTTTCTCTGTCTCTATTTCTTTCTCTGTCTCTTCCTCCTTCTCTGTCTCTGTCTGTCTCGCTCTGTCTCCCTCTCTCTGGGCCACACCTGGAAGTGGCCAGACACTACTCCCTGTTCCGTGCTCAAAGCACCATTAGTGCTAGGGAGCAGAGCAAGTCCTCATCCTTCTGAGCCTTCTCTGGGCCCTGCCCCCCCTCTCTTTCTCTCTCTTGCTTTTGCTTTTTGGGTCACACCCGGTGCTGCACAGGGGTTACTTCCTGTTCATGCACTCAGGAATTACTTCTGGCAGTGCTCAGGGGACCCTATGGGATGCTGGGAATCGAACCGGGGTCGGCCGCGTGCAAGGCAAACGCCCTCCCCGCTGTGCTATCGCTCCAGCCCCCCACCCCCACCTGTTTCTCTTGCTTCTGCCTTTCTCTCTCTCTCTCTCTCTCTTTTTTTTTTTTAAGTTTTCTTCTGTGTCGGGGTGGCAGGGGGTGGGGCCACACTCAGCGGTGCTCTGGGCACGGCGCTCAGTGCCAGGCAGAGAACTCGGCTCGGCAGCTGGCAGGGCTGAACCCTGCCCTGCTCGCCTGCCGTCAGCCTCATCCTTTTGCTGGTTTGGTCTCGGGCACGTGGGGCTCAGCGCTGTCCCGCAGGGTCTGTGAAAGCAGCCCCCCCCCTCCACCGACTGGCCGCTGCCACGGGGTCTCTCCCCCCCCCCCCCCCGCCCGTGGCCCCGCCCCCAGCTGCGGGGACCCTCTGGGGTCTCCCGCCCCGCGCGGGGACGGTGTGCAGGGGAGGCGGCCGGCCCTCCCGGCGCCTTCACAGCTTGTGCCCGGGCCCAGCTTTCTTTACGGCGCGGGCACCTGCGTGTTGCCAAACAGGCGGGCGCGGAAATGCCAAGTGCGCGAGCGTCGCGGGGCGGCTCCGCGGTGACATTTGCGCCGAGAACAGGCTCCCCGGGGCTGCCACGCGGCAGGGAAGTGGCTTTTCGTGAGCGTGGTTTGGGGGGTGGCAGACAGCCCCCGATTATCCCGGGGCCTTGCGTGGTGGTGGGGGCTCGGCTTGCTCTGCCGGCCTGTCTGGGGCGCGGGTCAGGGGAACGGCCGTGAGCAGCGTCTCTGAGACGGGGCCCCAGGGGCGCTTTTCTTTGAGGGGGCTGAGGGGTGGGCTAGGCAACGCCTGGCGATGCTCCACCTGACTCCTGGCTCCGCACTCAGGAATCACTCCTGGCGATGCTTGGGGGGCCCTGTGGGGTGCCGGGGACCGAACCCGGGTTGTGTTCAAGACAAAAGCTCTACCC
Source organism: Sorex araneus (assembly GCF_027595985.1). Lineage (NCBI taxonomy): Eukaryota > Metazoa > Chordata > Mammalia > Eulipotyphla > Soricidae > Sorex > Sorex araneus. The sequence continues at coordinate 213,432,025 of NC_073305.1, forward strand.
GCTGTGCTGTTACTATTCTGCTGCCCCAAGTGGGTCCCCTGGGCAAGGCGCGGCGGGGAGGGACGCAGAGACCAGCCGGCTGCCCCCACCATGGTTAGGTGCAGGGGCAGGAGGGAGGGGAAGGGGTGCCGGGAAGAAGGCTGCAGGAAGGTGGGGGGCCAGGGCGGTGATGGGCCAGGGTGGGGCGCTGATGCTGAGCGCCTGGGTGCAGGAGCCAGACAGGTGACAGAACTAGGGGGCGAGGGGGGAGCGTGCGGGAAGAGGGTGCATGTGTGTGCACGCGTGTACATGTGAATGCATGGACACCATGTCGTGTGTGTGCTTGTGTGCTTGTATGCATGTGTGTGGTTGTAATGCCTGCGTGCATTGTGTTGCATGTCTGTATGCATATGTGTGGATATATGTGTGTGCATTGTATTGCATGTCTATGTATGCATGTGTGTGGATGTATGTATGTGTGCATAGCGTTGCATGTCTATGTATGCATGTGTGTGGGTGTAGGTGTGTGTGCATAGTGTTGCATGTCTATGTATGCATGTGTGTGGATGTATGTATGTGCGCATAGCGTTGCATGTCTATGTATGCATGTGTGTGGATGTAGGAGTGTGTGCATAGTGTTGCATGTCTATGTATGCATGTGTGTGGATGTAGGTGTGTGTGCATAGTGTTGCATGTCTATGTATGCATGTGTGCGGATGTATGTATGTGCGCATAGCGTTGCATGTCTATGTATGCATGTGTGTGGGTGTAGGTGTGTGTGCATTGTATTGCATGTCTATGTATGCATGTGTGTGGATGTATGAGTGTGTGCATAGTGTTGCATGTCTATGTATGCATGTGTGCGGATGTATGTATGTGCGCATAGCGTTGCATGTCTATGTATGCATGTGTGTGGGTGTAGGTGTGTGTGCATAGTGTTGCATGTCTATGTATGCATGTGTGTGGGTGTAGGTGTGTGTGCATAGTGTTGCATGTCTATGTATGCATGTGTGTGGATGTATGAGTGTGTGCATAGTGTCGCATGTCTATGTATGCATGTGTGTGGATGTATGTATGTGCGCATAGCGTTGCATGTCTATGTATGCATGTGTGTGGATGTAGGAGTGTGTGCATAGTGTTGCATGTCTATGTATGCATGTGTGTGGATGTAGGTGTGTGTGCATAGTGTTGCATGTCTATGTATGCATGTGTGCGGATGTATGTATGTGCGCATAGCGTTGCATGTCTATGTATGCATGTGTGTGGGTGTAGGTGTGTGTGCATTGTATTGCATGTCTATGTATGCATGTGTGTGGATGTATGAGTGTGTGCATAGTGTTGCATGTCTATGTATGCATGTGTGCGGATGTATGTATGTGCGCATAGCGTTGCATGTCTATGTATGCATGTGTGTGGGTGTAGGTGTGTGTGCATAGTGTTGCATGTCTATGTATGCATGTGTGTGGGTGTAGGTGTGTGTGCATAGTGTTGCATGTCTATGTATGCATGTGTGTGGATGTATGAGTGTGTGCATAGTGTCGCATGTCTATGTATGCATGTGTGTGGATGTATGTATGTGCGCATAGCGTTGCATGTCTATGTATGCATGTGTGTGGATGTAGGAGTGTGTGCATAGTGTTGCATGTCTATGTATGCATGTGTGTGGATGTAGGAGTGTGTGCATGGTGTTGCATGTCTATGTATGCATGTGTGTGGATGTAGGAGTGTGTGCATGGTGTTGCATGTCTATGTATGCATGTGTGTGGATGTATGAGTGTGTGCATAGTGTTGCATGTCTATGTATGCATGTGTGTGGGTGTAGGAGCGTGTGCATAGTGTTGCATGTCTATGTATGCATGTGTGTGGATGTATGAGTGTGTGCATAGTGTTCCATGTCCATGTATGCTTGTGTGTGGATGTAGGTGTGTATTGTGTGGCATGTGTGCATGCATGTATGCATAGGTGCATGTGCGCATGTGCATATATGTATGCATGTGTGTGCATTGAACGTGCATGTGTGGTGAGGGCCTGCAGCTATAGGAGCTTGGGGTGGAGGGACTCAGATGTCCACTGGGTCTGAGGACCCCACCGAGGCTTCGCGGGGGCGATGGTCTGGAATCTGATCCTTGGACACCCGAGGGGTCTTGGCTCAAGGGGAGGGGCAGCCACAGGCGGGGGGGGGTTGCTGGGCCGGACATCCTGCTCCTTCCCGCCCGGGCAGTGACCGCTGATGCCTCACAGAGCCGAGAGGAGAGAGAGGGGCGCAGGGTGGTCCACCTCACTGCTCCTTGTCTCTGCCACGTTCGCCTCGGACAGAGGGGGTGCGGGGGTGTTGCACGCAGGGATTGGACAGCCCCGCCCGGTCTGCCCAGTCTTGTCCTGACAGTGACCCCTGAGCTGTGGGGAGAAGATCAGCTCATTCTCATTCCGTGCCCAGGATGCATCGGAAAACCTCATCGAATGTGAAACGTGCATTTTTCAAGGCTCGTTTCCCTGGCAGGCTTAAATGTCAGCTTTGCTGGCGGGCGGGGGCTGTGGATTTGGATGGTGTCAGTCTGCAGCCTGCGGAGTTTAGGGGTTCATTATTAGCAGCATCGCTCTCCCCCACCTGCCTCTCCCCTGAGCCTCCTTCCGGAGGGACTTGGGGACCTTAAACCTACCCACCCCGCTTCTGCGAACTCGGTTCTAGGCGCTTTATGTGGTGTGACTCACCCTGTGCTCACAGCAGCCTCCTGGGGTGGGCCTGAGTCTCCTTGTTCCCATTCCACAGATGGGGAGACCGAGGCCCCGGGAGAGCTGGGACTTGCCTAAGGGTTAACGTCCTGAGATTCTCCCTTTGATAGCTTCCCTTCTCTGGCCCCCTGGAGGCGCTTTGCTTTCTCTCAGCCTCTCTGCTTTGTTTTTGTTTTCTCATCGGGAGCACAAGAACGCAGTGACCGCTGCTGACACCGCAGGTGTTTTCTCCCCCAAACAACGGGTCTGGAAACACCGATTCCCCTGGGCTGGTTTGTAGCTGTGGTTCTGCCACGCAGAGACGCCCCCTGCGCCCCCCACAGAACAGACACTGTGCTGGGTGTTTTCACTTCTTTGGTTTTAATTTCCTTTCCTTAAGATCAATCTATTGTTGAATTTTCCTTTGATTTTTAACATTTATTTATTTTTACTTTTACTTTTTTTTTTTTTTTACTTTTTTTTTTTAAATATATATTGAATCACTGTGAAATAGACCCTTACAGCGCTGGGTGGTTTTGAAAGAGGGCAAGTGACAGGCACGGGAGTGGTGGTGAGTGCGGGTCGCTCGCCTCTCACCCCAGCCCCCCTGCAGAGATTTGGAGCCCTCCGGACAAGGGGCGGCTCTCAGCAGCCTGAAGCCAGCCGGCCCCACCTTGACTCCGCCCCAGTGGCGCCCCCGTGTGGCCATGGCCTGAGTGAGTGCTGGTATTAGAGACACGCTCTACAGATGATACAGTCACGGCCCTGGCAGAGAAGCAGGGGGGTGGGCCAGAGGGCGGGGGTGGGCTTCCAAGTGGCCTTTCAAGTGGCCGCTGGTGGGCGTGCCAGCGGCCGAGGGCACCGAGGCCGGCAACCGTCTCTTCGTCTCTTACAGGTTAGCCAGCCGGAGCAGTGACAAGGATGGAGATTCGGTCCACACGGCCAGCGACGTCCCTCTGACCCCCCGGACCAACTCCCCCGACCGGAGGTCCTCGGACACCTCCAAATCCACCTCCAGTCTGACCCGGAGGATTTCCAGTAAGTCCCGGTGACCGGTGTGAACTCCATTCTCACTGGCTGCAGGACCCAGGAAGAGAGTTCGGCAGTGCCCCCCTCGCGCCCCCCGCCCCAGGGAAGGCAGGAGAGAGACAGTGACCAGGCGGCACTGCCCGCCTGGTGGTCTCTCTCACTGTAGCTGATGTGACCCTTGGGATTGATTTTTTTTTTTTCTTTTTGGGTCACAGCCGGCGATGCACAGGGCTGACTCCTGGCTCTGCACTCAGGAATCACTCCTGGCGGTGCTCAGGGGACCCTATGGGATGCTGGGAATCGAACCTGGGTCGGCCGCGTGCAGGGCCAGCGCCCTCCCTGCTGTGCTGTGGCTCTGTCTCCTGGATTGGTTTTGCTGTCACTGAGTGTCACTGAGCGGACTTGCTTGCTGGACACTGGCGGCCTGGGCGGGGGCGTCTCCATGCTGTACAATGGGGCCGAAAGTCCAGGTGACCCGGGAACGGGGCAGTGGGTGGTTCCGGGTGCCCAGAGGAAAATATGACCCTAAGGTGGCGATGGCGACCACTGCCGCCTGTCCTCCCGGGTGGTGGTGGGCACGGGCAGAGCTGGACCGTGGTGAGCGGGAACATTCTCATCCCACACATGGACCCACTTGTGCTCCTTTGCAGGGTGTGGGGACCCTCAGTGAGCTCCAGTGTTACCAAAAAGGAGAAAGGCAACTTAGGCTTGTATGGGGTTTTTTTTGGGGGGGAGGGGACACTTGGCAGTGCTCAGGGCTGACTCCTGGCTCTGTGCTCAGACATGATGCCTGGGGAGCTTGGGGGACCCTATGGCATGCCTGGGATCAAACTCAGCTCCGCCGTGTATGAGGCAAGTGCCCTACCCACTGGGCCATCTCTCTGGCCCCCATCCTGACTCCTTCCTCACAAGTTTCAGGGCTCCCGGGGGTCAGTGGGCTGTGACCCCAGCACTCTGTCAGGAAAGGGGGTGTCGGTGGTGGTGGGAAGTTGGGCCCAGGACAGAGCCTCCCGGCTCTTGTTCTGACGGGCTGGAGACCCATCTTACCTGTCAAAGCGGGAGAACGGTCATTCCGCAGTCCCTGGGGGGCGGCAGGCGGGGGCAGGGCAGAGAGTCTCGGCTGTGTGAAGCTGCAGGGTCACTGCCCACGGAGAAGCTCACGTCCTCCTGCGACTCCTGGCCAGAAAGAAACAGCAGAAAGAACTGCATGGGCCGGAGCGATGGGACAGTGGGCAGGTGCTTGTCTGGCACACCTGGGCTTGATTCCCGAGACCCCCTGTGAAACTGGCACACCCGGGCTCGATCCCTGAGACCCCATATGATCCCGGGCGTGATGGCTAAGTACAGAGCCAAGAGTAAGCCCTGAGCACCACCACGTGTGGTTCCCAAGCCCCCCAAAAGCAGAATTTTTTTTGCTTTCTGGGTCACACCCGGTGCTGCACAGGGGTTCCTCCTGGCTCTGCACTCAGGAATTACCCCTGGCGGTCCTCGGGGGACCCTGTGGGATGCTGGGAATCGAACCCGGGTCGGCCGCGTGCCAGGCAAACGCCCTCCCCGCTGTGCTCTCGTTCCAGCCCCTCAAAAACAAAATTTGAGATGCTTTTGGGCGCGGGCGCGAGAAGGTGCCTGGTGCTAACGGGAATTCCCGGTGCCGCCCCCTCCCTCCCCACCCCTCCCCCCCAGATCTGGACTCCAGGAGCCCCAGCTCGCCCCTCATCGACCTCAGGCCCGTGGAGCTGGGGCTGCTGAGCACGAAGAAGGAGGCGGTGCAGCCGTCGGTGCTGCGGCGGCCCTGCGCGCCCGACGACTACTTCCGCAAGCTGGAGCCGCGCCTCTACTCGCCCGAGCCGGGCGCCGCGGACGACGTGGACTTCCTGACGGACGAGGAGATCCTGTCCAAGTTCCAGCTGGGCATGCTGCACTTCAGCACGCAGTACGACCTGCTGCACAACCACCTGACGGTGCGCGTGATCGAGGCGCGCGACCTGCCCGCGCCCGCGGCGCACTGCAACCCGTACGTCAAGGTGTGCCTGCTGCCCGACCAGAAGAACTCCAAGCAGACGGGCGTCAAGCGCAAGACGCAGCGGCCCGTCTTCGAGGAGCGCTACACCTTCGAGCTGCCCTTCCTGGAGGCGCAGCGCCGCACGCTGCTGCTCACCGTGCTGGGCTTCGACAAGTTCGCGCGCCACTGCGTCGTGGGCCAGGTGGCCGTGCCGCTCTGCGACGTGGACCTGGTCAAGGGCGGCCACTGGTGGAAGGCGCTCATCCCCAGCTCGCAGGTGAGCCGCGGGGCGGGGCGGGGGGCAGGGGGGGACAGTGTGTGTTGGGGGGGTTGCCCCCATCAGGACCGCACCTGCCGGTGCTCAGGAGGCTGGCCTGGGGCTGTGACCTCCAGGCTTCTTTCTACCCCAGCCCTCCTCCTGGCTCTCCCCCTGGCCTCATTTTTTTTCCTCCCCCCCCCTTTTTTTTTTTTTGCTTTTTGGGTCACACCCAGCGCTGCACAGGGGTTACTCCTGGCTCTGCACTCAGGAATGACACCTGGCGGTCCTGGGGGACCCTATGGGATGCTGGGAATCGAACCCCAGTCGGCCGCATGCAAGGGAAATGCCCTACCCGCTGTGCTCTCGCTCTAACCCCTCTCCCCCATTTTTGCAGTTTGGAATGTTTTTGTGGGGGGGCCGCAGGGCACCCCCATCCATGCCCAGGAGCCCCCCACTGTGTCTGCACCACTCCTGGTGGTATTTCTGGGGCCACACGGGCCGCACGGTGTGTGTACTCACTCTCCTTGGGAACCGACCACTCGAACCACCCGTTGCCTTTTGGGAGCTTCATGCATGTGGAATTGGTCATTGTCATCAGAGAAGCTGTGAGCGCAGCACCCAGGGGCTCCCTGTCGGTCCCGCAGGTGACACCCGGGCTGAGTCCCACAGACACACAGGGCTTGGGGGGAAGTGACAAATCTGCAGGCTCGCTGCTTTTTCAGTGGGTTTCCACGCATTGCTGTGGGTGTGAGTGTGTGAGTGTGTGTGTGTGTGCGCGCTAGTAAGCATGAATGTGTTAGTGTATGTGTAAGTGCATGGGGAGTGTTGTTGATTGTGAGTGTTTGTGAAGAGAGTATGTCTGAGTGTGTGAGTGTGGGAATGTGAATGAGCAAGAGTGTGTATCTGAATTGTGTGAGTGTGTGTGTGATTGAGTGTATCTGAGTGTGTGTAAGTGCATGGGTGAGTGCTTGTTGTGAGTCAGTGAGTGAATTGTGTGTGAGTATGTAAATGTGTGTGAGTGTGTATGTGAATGTGTGTATGTGATGTGTGCATCTGTGAGTGCAACTGTGGGAGCATGTGTGTGAAGGGCGTGTAATACAAATGAGTGTGTGTGCCTATGTGAATATGTGTGTGTGTGTAAAAATAAAAAGAAAAGGCGCGGGCGAGGGAAGGGACGCCTCACCGCACCGAGCCAGGCACAGGGCCTAGGGCAGCAGCTGTCTCTCCCGCCACCCAAGTTCGGTAGCCTCCAGCCGCTTCCCCCACCCCGGGGAGGTTGATGGCGAAGATGTGGCAGGCGAAGGAAGGAACGGAGCCAAGATGGTTGGTCTCACGTGCAGTTTATTCCAATCTTCCCTCTATACACTCTCCTCTGGAACTCTCCCCCTGCCCCCTCATACAGCTACCTTAAATCTCCCCGTCCCCCAGCAGCCTGGGGCTTATCTAAAGGTGTGGTTACAATCCATAGGGGGTATAGTTCTATCTCTTAGGGGAATGCCTTCACTAGGACAGAATCTCTCTTTCAGCAGGAAGACCCACCCAAGGGCAGAGTCCCATGAATGTGTTTCTCTTCTCCTCAGCCAGCAAACATATAAGAATTCATAATATTAATCATTTTGTATGGACACAATAAGAGATGCATTAAAGCTTATAGAATTGCTCTCCTGGGGCCATCTCAATCTCAGACTACAGTGCTCAGGCCAGATCAGTCTTTCCCATCCCTGGCAGGGTCCCAGTCTCATAATTACTATTGGATCATGACAGCATTTGTCTATGATCAAGCTCTTAACTTATAGTTAAGAATTAGGCACTTTGGCCAGGCCCATCTCGATGCCAGGGTAACACATAACTCACCGCTTGCCCTGGATCCTTCCCGTCCCACGTCGGGGACCCTACTTTGGGGTGCTAGGAACTGAGGGCAACTGAGGCTTAAGTGGAGAGAGCAGATGCCCAGGAGGGAATATCGAGGCCAATTAAGTCTTAAGTTATAAAAACATAATATTGTCTTCTTGTGTCTATACAAAAAAGACATAGCTTTAAAGTAAATTATTCAAAAGGCATAAAGAGGAGAGAAAGGCAATGTTATAATATTCAGTGTCCTAGGAAGTTCTGACCTTACCAATTAACAGAGTTTGATTAAGGGAAGAGCAGATAAACTGGTAGAATTGGTTACAGATAAACAAAAGAATGGGAGTGACTCGGGAGCACTTTGATGGGTGTGACTGATAAACCTAAGCTCCTTGGGCAAGGGGAGCAAGGACGAACCAAAGTCAGGCCTAACATATTTAGAGCTATATTCCAACATGTGTGTATGTGAATGTGTGTATGTGTGAGTATATCTGTGGGAATGTGTGTGAAGAATGTGTATAATGTGAATGAATGTGAATGTGTGAATGTGTATATGTGACTGTGTGTATGCGAGTGTATATGTGAATGTCTGTATATGTGAGTGTAACTGTGGGATGTGTGTGTGAAGAGTGTATATGTGAATGTGTGTGAATGTGTTATGTATATGTGAATGTGTGTATGTGATTGTGTGTTTTTGTGAGTGTATATGTGAATGTCTGTGTATATGAGTGTAACTGTGGGATGTGTGTGAAAAGTATATATGTGAATGTATGTGAATGTGTTATGTATATGTGAATGTATGTGTGACTGTGTTTATGTGAGTGTATATGTGGATGTCTGTGTATATGTGAGTGTAACTGTGGGATGTGTGTGAAGAGTATATATGTTAATGTGTGTGAATATGTGTGAGGCATATGTGAATGTGTGAATGTGTTACTGTGGGAGTGTGTGCGCATCAAGAGTGTGTGTGAATGTGTATGTGTGAAGAGTGTGTGTGTGTGTGAGTGGGTGAGTGGGTGTCACTCGGGTAGTGCTGGAGGGCCTGCAGTGCTGGGGCTGAAACCCGCCGAGACCCTCAGACCCTCCCATGCACAGCCCGCACTCCCACCCTCGAGCTTTCCCAGGACCTGGTCACTGTGCACGTGTGCATGTGTGCAAGTGCACTTGAGGTATATGTGTGCACAAGAGCACAAGTGTTGTGCGTGTGTGTATGCACGTGTGTAGATGTTGGGATAAGTGTATGTAAATGTGTGCAGACATGTGAGTGTATGTGTACGGTGCCTGTGTGTGTATCTTAGTGTGTGTGTGTGTGTACATGTATATACACGTGGGTATCTGGGTGCAGTGGGAGTACATATCTGCGCAAATGTATATGTATGTGAGTCTGTGTGTGTGCACATGCATGCATAAGTATGTGGGTGCATAGGCATGGGTGAGGGTGCATCTGTGTGCACATGTGAGTATGTGTGTGTGTGAATGTGTGTGTACAGTTCACATCTTCTGTCAAAGGAGCCCCGACTCGATGTAAGAAAGGACAGACATGTGTGCCCAAACAGGACTGAGGTGTGTCACGCTAAGTAGCTGCTATGCTGAGTGTCCATTACTCCAGGGCCCCAGAGGTCTGAGTGCATGAAGAGAAAGTTGAGAACCAGCAAATTGAATTTGTTAACTGTGCGTGTGAGTGTGTGTGTATGTATGCACGTGTTTGTATGTGTGTGCATGTGCGAGCGGGGGTGTGTGTGTGTGTGTGTGTGTGTGTGTGTGTGTGTGTGTGTGGTGATGGCAGGGCATTTGGCCCATACCAAGCTGTGCTCAGGGGTCACTCCTGGTAGGGTGCGGGGGACCTTGTGAGTTTCCAGAGCTTGAAGAAGCAGAGAACAAGCCCACCTGACTGTGACTGAGACCCTCCGCCCTGCGTTGGTGCCAGGGCTGCGGGGAAGGGCCAACAGGGAAACTTCTGGACTCATCGCCGTGTTCTGGTCTGGAATGAGAGTGGCAGACCCTGGGGTTGCTCTCGGCAAGCTCAGAATCTGTCTTCTGAGCGCTGGTACGCGTATTCATATATAAATTTTCTCTGGAGCAGAGGAAGCCACAAACAGAGAGTGACCCCCAGCCAGGGAGAAGCCTGTGGGCGTGGAGGGTCGTGGGCTGTTGCCCCACAGATTACCTTGAGGAGCCTGACAGTGGCGGGAGAGAACTCAAGGGTACTGCACCTGGTCCCCGGGGCACTGCCGGGTGTGACCCCACAACCGAAGAACGAGAGAGTCGACGGTGATAGAGAGAAGGTCGCCCGTCCCAAAGGCTCTGCGTTGTTCCCTGGCACAGAGCTTGTTGCAGAATACACCGTCCAGTCCAGCTTGTCTGTATTTGGAACTATCCATATCAAACTCGTGGGGGGACCCAGAGCAATAGTGCAGCGGGTGGGGCATTTGCCTTTCATGCGGCCAACCTGGGTTCGATCTGTGGCATCCCATATAGTTCCCCGAGCACCACCAGGAGAAAGTTCTGAGCTCAGAGCCAGGAGGAATCCCTGAGCACACCTGGTGAGGTCCAACAAGCAAACAAACAAAACAAACACACACACACAAAAAAAACAGATTTAAAAATCTTGGGGAGGGCTGGAGTGACAATACAATGGGGAGGGCATTTGCTTTGCATGTGGCCGACTCAGGTTTGATCCCCGGCATCCCACATGGTCCCCCGAGCAGGGCCAGGAGTGATTCCTCAGTGAGGAGCCAGGAGTAAGCCCTGAGCATCACTAGGCATGGCCCAAAAACCAAAAGAAAAAAATATCGGGGAGCAGGAGAGAAGGAAGCGGAGGTGGGGTGAGGAATCTGTCACCTCATGCCTGGTGTGTGGCCGTTATCTGCATCCAGACAGCAATTCCCCTCCTGGGATGCTCCCGTGCTCCTTGGCAGCCTGGACCACCCGGGAGTTGGCTCGGGGGATCCCCGGAGCCCGGGGGTGGGAGTCTGTGCTGTGATGGAGGTGCTGGAAGGTTCTGCGGGGGACCCCTGCCTGGACTTGCCTATTGGCGCTGGCAGAGGAGACTGCGGCGTGGCTGTGCCGTGGGGGTGCCAGAAACTGGTGGTGTTTGGGGGCGCCACTTGGGGCAGGAGGACACCCCGACTCTGTGCTCCTCCAAGTCCTCGCAGGGGGCTTCTGAGGCGACGGGGTGCGGCGGCTCGCGTGTTCACACCACGCCCACCGCCACGCAGGGCTGTTTGGTTGGAGCCAGCAGAAGAAGAACGTGCTTGGTGGAGTGTGTTTCCCGCCGGGAGGCTGGGTCTTTAGGGTCCCCCAAACCGCTTCACCCTGAGGTTCACCGGGCACAGATGTGTGACTGCAGAAGCCTGAAAGCCAGGGCCGCGGGCTGAGGGTCACCCCAGGTCAGGGAGAGCACCCCTGGGCCCCGTGCACTGCATTGGCCGAGGGCTGTGTGCCACGGGCACCTGCCCGTTCCTCCCCCCAAGACTGGTCCTGGCTGCCCGAAATTCACCCGGCCCCATCATTATCCCACTTCCCAGTGAAGGAAACTGAGGCCCAGCACGGCCCCGCAGGGCCTAGGCAGTGAAAGGCCCCTGTGCTCTGCGCCTGCGCCTGGCTTCCTGCTTCGGACAGGGCAGGAAGAGGCCGGACTCCGAGGCCGGGGCTTTGGGGTGCATCTGACCGTGTATGTGGGCCTCACCCGGGCCCCACACGTATATCTGCTTACAAGCGGCAAAGAGCGACTCCCGTAGTATCTTCCAATAATGTCATTTCCGTGGGTGACTGCTTGCAGCTGTCCAACCTGGGTTCGATCCCTGGCATCCCATATGATTCCCCTGAGCCTGCTAGCAGTGAGCCCTGAGTGCAGGGCGAGGAGTCACCCCTGAGCATCGCCAGGGGTGGCCCAAAAAACAAAAAGAGAAAAAATAATTATCGCAAGGGCTGGAGTGATAGCACAGCGATAGGGTGTTTGCCTTACACGCGGCCAACCCGGATTCGATCCCTGGTATCCCATAGGGTCCCCCGAGCACTGCCAGGAGTGATTCCTGAGTGCAGAGCCCAGGAGTAACCCCTGAGCATCTCTGGGTGTGACCCAAAAAGCAAAAAAAAAGGAAAAAAAAGAAAACTTATGACAGAGCAACAAAGATGGAGCACTGGGCAGTGGAGCAGCTTCTGCCCTGGACCATGGTACCTCAGTGACCCGGGGCACCTGCGCTCCACCCTCTGACGCTCTCTTCTGCTTAAGGAAGGGGAGCTTCTGGTGGGTAGTGCTGTGGCCGGCCTCGGGTGTCTGAGGGGCCAATGGTGGAGCCAGCTGGACCCTGGGCAGGGGCACTCTGGGGTCTGTGGCCCCGGCCAGCTGCAGGGAAGGGAGAAACGGCACAGTAATAGGAGCCCTGGCTCGGGGCTGGACGCTGTCCAGCTGTGCCCGCTCGAACCCACGGCAGCACTTGAACAACTCCGGAGGGTGGGTGTTCTTCCAGCCCCCTGGTACAGAAAACAGTGGCTGGGGAACCCGTAGGGCCCCACCGGGAGTGACAGCCTGGATTCACCAAAAGGCTCAGGGGGAGCTCAGCGAAGGGGTTTGTTCAAAGAAACAAACAAACAAAACCCCCCAAAATGGGGGCTAGAGCGATGGGACAGTGGGGAGGCTCCTAGCCTTGCACGCAGCCCACCGGGGGGCTGATCCCCAGCATCCCCTGAGCACCACGAGGAGTGATCCCTGAGCACAGAGCCAGGAGTCACCCCCTGAGCATTGCCAAGGTGTGACCCCAGACTAAAATAAAACAGGACAGAAAAGGACCAGAGTCCCGTTGGAGGGGATGGCTACCAGAAGCCAATCCCATCCCGTTTCTGCTCTGCGGGGCCACTCAGCAGCTGGAGCCCGCGCCCATTCAGAGTCACACATTCCCACGCCGTCTCGAGGCTGGGCACGGCTGCTCCTTCTGCCAGGGAGAAGGCAAGGGTGGGGGTGGGGGGGCTGATTCCCAATGGCAGCGCCAGGGCTGCCTGCAGGGCACAGGCCATCAGCGGAAGCCTTTCGCCCCCCACTGCCTCGGGTCTGACCCCTGGAAGTCCCTGACGTCCCCGCCACGGGCTTGAACCTGAGCCGGACACCGGGGCTTACACGGCGCCTGCTCAGGCCTGGCCCACCACCCTTCAGCCCTTTGGGGGTTGTTTTGTTTTTCTGTTTGTTTGGGGAGGGGACCTAGGGGGCCTTGGAGACTAGGGCACTCTTGACCTAGTGGAGGGTGGGGGACTGACCTTTCTCTCCTTCCTGCCTCAGCTCTGCACCCCAGCCCGCCCCCTCTCTCCCCTCCACTTCCCGTCCATATTGACCTCTTTGGTCAATCCATGTGCCTGCCCTCGGCCCCAACTCCGGCCCCCACTTCTTCGGGGAGTCTTAGGACGAGGAACCCCCCGCCACACACTCAGCCCTCCCCGTTCCCCCACCACACACACTCACACACACACTCACACACACTCATCCCTCCCCATTCCCCCATCACACACACACACTCACACACACTCGTCCCACCCCGTTCCCCCACCACACACACACACAGACACACACACTCACACACACACTCATCCCTCCCCGTTCCCCCACCACACACACACTCACACACACTCACACACACTCATCCCTCCCCATTCCCCCATCACACACACACACTCACACACTCACACACACTCATCCCACCCCGTTCCCCCACCACACACACACACTCACACACACACTCACACACACACACTCATCCCTCCCCATTCCCCCATCACACACACACTCACACACACTCATCCCTCTCCATTCCCCCATCACACACTCACACACACTCACACACACTCATCCCTCTCCATTCCCCCATCACACACTCACACACACTCACACACTCATCCCTCTCCATTCCCCCATCACACACACACACTCACACACACTCATCCCTCTCCATTCCCCCATCACACACACACTCACACACACTCACACACACACTAATCCCTCTCCATTCCATCACACACACACTCACACACACACACTCATCCCTCTCCATTCCCCATCACACACACACACTCACACACTAATCCCTCTCCATTCCATCACACACACACACACTCATCCCTCTCCATTCCCCCATCACACACACGCACACACTCCTCCCTCCCTGTTCCTACCACACACCCGCTCGTCCCACAGGGCTAATATAGTCACGATGTCCGTCATTCCCAAGTGGTCTCCGGCGCTGCGGGGCTCGGCCTCACTCCTGTCCCCCTGGCACCATCTCTCAGGGTCCCCATCTGCGGGTGCTGAGGAAGCACCTGCTGTGGCGAGCCCGGGACCCAGGGCCGCTGGGGGAATGTCGATACTGGGGAGCTGGGCCGGGGTCGGAGGGGCTGTGAGACCCTGCGGCAGAGAGGCGGGGGCGCTTCTGGGCGGAAATGGGCTGAGCTGGTAGTGGGGAGGGGTCTGGACCCTTCGGGCTGGAAGGGCCCTTTTAAAAATAATTTTTTTTAACACACACTTTTTGGGGAGTCACACCCGGCAATGTTTAGGGGTTACCTCTAGCTCTGCGCTCAGGAATCACACCTGGTGGAGCTCAGGGGGCATAGGGGATGCCGGGGATCGAACCCGGGTTGGCTGTGTGCAAGGCCAGCGCCCTACCCGATGTCCTATCGCTCCGGCCCCTCGAAGGTCTCCTCTGAGCTGGCAAAACTCCCGAGATTTATTCTCTGTGTGGGTCCTGCTCGCGTGGCTGCATCTCCCCGAGGGATTGGCCCTCTGCCTAGCTCTGTCCCCCGGGGGGTCCTGCGTTCTGGGCAGGGGGTGCTTAGGACACGGGGTTCACCCCTTACGCTGGGGCCCGTAGCAGCGCCTGGGCCTGCGCAGTCCTCTCCAGCGCTCCCCGCCACACACCTCGCGCGGGGCGTCTGTCGCGTTCAGGGCTGAGTCAACACAAGACGCTCCGACGTTGGGCGTCCAGTCCGGATGGCTGCTGAGCCCGAGACAAACGCTCACACGTATGCAAACATGTTGTAGAAACAACACAATAGAACAGAAACCTTGCTTCTCGCACTTTCCCAGGCAGGAGGTGAGCAGACCTTTCTCTCGGCCCCCGTCCCCCAGGGCCCGGCGGGCAGAAGGACGGGCACAAGCTCCGGAAGGAACCGGAAGCTCTACTCGTGCTCGTCACCCAAATATCAAGTCCTGGGGCTCCCAGGGCTGACCTTTGACAGGTCAGTCTGCGCCTGGGTGCCAGGGGTTAACCCGGGGCCAACCACCTGCAAGGTGCACACCTCCAGCCCTGCACTGTGTCTCTGGCCCACTGGGGATCCCCAGCCAGCAAGGCCCTGGGGTCACTGCTGGGCCCTGAAGTCGTGCTACTATCTGGGTGCTGCAGTGTGGGGGTAACTGGGAGTCACCCCACTGGTGCTGGGGGTCTCCAGGGCTTTTCCTGGTGAGGCTCATTTCGCGCTGCTGCAATCAAACCCGGGTTGTGTGCGTGTGAAAAATTACAAAGGTGGCACTCGCGAGCAGGGGAGACGCAATGGTGTGTCGTGTTGTTCTGTTGTCGGCGGGCTCTCGGGGCAGCTCTCTCTCGCACACGCCGCTCGAGTTCAGTGCTCTCGAGCCGCTGTGTATGGACCGGATCGGGACAGCTCGCTCCTCCTTGCTTCTGTGTGTGCCGCTGTGCTCTCTTCTCTCTGTCTCTCTGTCTCTGTCTCCGTAGTCTCTCCTCTGGTCTCTTCCGACCTCTCTGTCTCTGCTTCTGTGTCTTCTCTGTCTGTGTTGTCTCCTTCGCTTCTGTGTCTTCCCGTGTGTCTTCTGTGTCTTCTCTCTCTCCTGCTTTCTTCTTCTGTCTCCCCCCACTGCCCCCACAGTTTATGTAGCAAATTACATAGGGCGGTAACACAAAGGTGGGTTGAACATTAACAGATCCACCAAGAAGGGCAAGACCATTTCTCGAGGAGATTAAACAAAATCTCATCTAAGGAGATTACTAGGAGATCCGTTCAAGGGTGGGGTCCAAACAAGGGTGCGTCAGGGTGTGTCCCTTTCTTCCTTCCTCAGCTAGTAATCCGCTTAAATAGTTGTAGTAAATTTACTCCTAATATTTCTAGCCATGTCAGTCTGTATGAGCACAGTAAGAGATGTATCAGACTTAAAGTTCAGTTCTTCCTGAGGATATCTCACTATATATTCGAGACCACAGTCCTCAGGTCAGGTTAGTCTTCCTAACCCCAGCAGGGTCCTAGTCTCGTTGTTACTTTTGGATCATGACAGCATTTGTCTATGACCATGCTCTCAACTTATAGTTGAGTATCGTGGCGCTTTGGCCTGGCCCATTTTGATGCCAGGGTAGCTCACAGCTTGCCCTGGGTCCATTCCGTCCCTCGTCGGGGGCACTAGGAACTAAGGGCAACTGAGTGGAGAAAGCAGATGCCCGGGAGTAAATATTATTGGAGTCAATCAGCTCCCAAGTTACAAAGCATATCATTAACTCTCTTCCTGTGTCCATACAGAAAGGACATTGCTTTAAGGTAAACTAAGGTCCCTGCGGCAAGGCTAAAAGGACAAACCCCATGTTATCCTGCATGTGCGCGCCAGACACACCCCCCAGCAGCCATACTCTCTCCCAGCCCCCTCACAAGCCTTTCTTAGAAAGATGGGGCCGGAGTGATAGGACAGCAGAGAGGGTGCTTGCCTTGCAGGCGGCCGACCTGAGTTTGAATCCCGGCACCCCATAGGGTCCCCCAATGAGCAGGGCCAGGAGTAAGCCCTAAGCACGGCCAGGTGTGACCTAAAAAGCAAAAAAAAAAAAAAAAAAAAGTCCTAAGGTGCAGACCACAGCGAGGAAGTGGACGCGTTCAACTGCTTTTATGGTGCTGCTTACCACATAATGTGGTTCAAAAACACAAAAAGCGAGACCAGACCCAGCCAGGGCAGGTCGGCTGGTCATCCGCCGTCCTTCCCACACCAGGGCCAGCAGGTGGTTCGCCGCGCTGACCTCACTGCACTGACCGAGTTCATCAGTTTCCGCCCGCAGCTGTGAAAAGCCGGGAAATGAGAGACTTAGCAGAAAGGTGCCGCCTGGCGTGAGCCTGAGCCGGGGAGTGGGCACAGGTGCCCGTTGCTTTGGAGACCTTCGCGGGAGTCGGCAGGAAACGGGCGGGCGGCTGTCTCCCCCAGGAAGTGTCTTTTGTTCCCCCAATGGTTTTCTTTGATTTCCTTCGTATTGATTGGGGCTAAGCTGTGTTCCGAGCTGAGGGGAAAGAGAGCGTTTGTCTGGGGACGGGCCTGACGGCGGGGGCACAGAGGGCAGCCAGCAGCCTCAGGGGGTCCCTTCGGGGTTCGTTTGAGTAACTCACGGCTGGTCTGTTTCGGTTCTCTGGAGCCCACCAAAGTCAACTCAGCAGGCTCCTGAAAAAGGAAATAAGGGAAAAGGGGTCCTGCCCCAGCTTTTTTTTTTTTTTGGCTTTTTTAGGTCACACCCGGCGATGCTCAGGGGTTACTCCTGGCTCATGCACTCAGGAATTACTCCTGGTGGTGCTTGGGGGACCCTATGGGATGCTGGGAATCGGACCTGGGTTGGCCGCATTGTTTTTCTTTTTTTTTAAAAAAATTTTTTAAATTTGGGGCTGGAGTGATAGCACAGCGGGTAGGGCGTTTGCCTTGCATGCAGTTCGACGCGGGTTTGATTCCCAGCATCCCATTTGGTCCCCTGAGCACCGCCAGGAGTAATTCCTGAGTGCAGAGCCAGGAGTAACCCCTGTGCATCGCCAAGTGTGACCCAAAAAGGAAAAAAAATTAAACTTTGTTTTCATGAAGTTGTTCACAGTAATTGATTACATTCAATATTTCGACGCCACCTTCCCACCACCACTCAAGCCTGCCCCACAGGCAGATGCTAAATAATTTATTTTGTATTGCTTGTTATGAATAGTACGAGTTGTCTACTATTGGAATTCTCAAATTTTAAATAATGGGGGTCCGGAGACATCTCTGCAGCGAGCTGTTCCCTTCTGAGAGTCACTTGCGGATCGTGGCTGTTCATGCATTTTAACAGTGCCCGGAGGCAGTTTGTTACCCCTAGCCTTCGATGCCAGGGGGTGCGTGACCGTCCTCAAGCCTGGGGCCTGTGTCAGCTGGGACAGGGCAGCCATCAGCAGCGACTGGTGACCCCTGGTCACCTGCACTGAAGTTGATTCCGGTGCTGTGAATCGCGTGAGCCAGGCTGGGGTATGGTCTGTTCCTTGGTGGGGACAAGAAAGCATCTGAAAATAACCTAGCTGGGGCTGGGGCCATAGCACAGCGGGTAAAGTGCTCGCCTTTCATGCCGCCGATCCCGGTTCAATCCCCAGGCATCCCCTAGGGTCCTCCGAGCACTGCCAGGAGAAATTCCTGAGTGCAGAGGCAGAAATAACCCCTGAGCATCGCACTCAGGAATCACTCCTGGCGGTGCTCGGGGGACCCTATGGGATGCCAGGGATTGAACCCAGGTTGGCTGCGTGCAAGGTAAACACCCTCCCCGCTGCACTATCGCTCCAGCCCTGAAAGTTGCTAGGTGGAGGTCAAAGGGCAGTGTTGGGGCTGCAGTTCTCGGGCCGAGGGATCTTTAGGGGTCTCTCCTCAGCCGAATCCCAGCCTGTCACCTGGGCCACCAGTTGTTATTTCGCTATTCATCCAGGAGTGACCTTTTGGGCTGGACCCACCTTTGGGCTACTGTGAACTGTGCTGCCATCAACTTTAGGGTTCAGGGCTTGAGGGGTTTCTGTTTGCTTGTTTGTTTGGGGGCCACACCCGGCAGTGCTCAGGGATTGAACACCGGCCTCAGCTGTGCGTCAAGGCAAGCTCCGGCCCGCTGTCCTGTCCCTCAGGCCCCGGGTTTGGGGCCTTGATTCATCTGGTCTCCTGGGTCCCCAGCACAGAGTGGGTGATCTGGGCCGTGTGGTCATTCCGGGCCCACTTTTCTTTTCTTTCTTTTTTTTTTCACGTACCACTATTGTTTATCCTAGGAAATGCAGGGTGGCAAGATAATTTAACAAATTCTTTATAATATAATCAGACGTTTGAACAATTTTGTGCCTCTTTCCTTCTCCCCAATATTTAGATGGACCTTCTACAGTTAAAAAATTAAAATATGGGGCTGAAAAAAAGATAAATAAATAAATAAATAAAATACGGGGCTGGAGCGATAGCACCGCAAGTAGGGCATTTGCCTTGCATGCGGCCAACCCCAGTTTGATTCCCAGCATCCCATATGGTCCCCTGAGCACCGCCATGAGTAATTCCTGTAATTCCTGAGTGTAGAGCCAGGAGTAACCCCTGTGCATTGCCGGGTGTAACCCAAGAAGAAAAAAAAAAAAGTTGAGCTTTGTGTTTATATACAAAAAATTTATATTTCCCTCTAAGATTGGTTGCCTCCTACTTTGACCCCTGTCAAATGTGGTGCAGTAATCCTGGAATATGGGTAGATTATGTGGTTTGAAGTATCACGGGGCCACATTTGTGACTGCGTGGTCCAGGAATAGATCCACTTGTGGGTGATGGTTGGCCCGAGTGCGTGGAGAGTGGCCGTGAGTGTGGCGGCGGCCGAGTTGTGGAGGTTTTTGGCTGCCGGGGCTGGGTCCCTTGGGGGGACCCACCCCCCCTTTGGGGCGCCCCAAGTGAAACAGCCTCGAGTGGGGTGGCATGGTTATGGCGAGCATCATGTTGTTCCCTCCCGGGAGAGTAGGATGTTGGACTTGGACGGTGGCCGATGACGTGGTTATTTGGAGGCTTGGCTGGGCTCGATGGTCTTCACCTAGAACGTGGACAGGACATTCGTGATGGTCAGGGTCGGGAAGCAGGACATGAAAACTTCTGAATAAATGCTGATGAAATGAATCGAGGCACCCTTTGATACCGTTTGGTTTGTTTTTATTTTTGCCAATGGGTCCCCAACTTCTAGACGTGCCAAGGGGTCACCCCGAGACCCTGCACTGGCTGGCCCTGAGGGGTTCCTTCCCTGGAAACACCCCAGGAAATCTTTGCTGGGTGGAAGGGGGTGACCATGTGCCGGCATAAGGTCACTCCCTACCCGTCTCTCAGGCTCAGGGTATCAATGATTATCTCTGTGCTCACATATATAACATGTGTGAGGACCTTTACAGGTCAGAGAGCAAAGGCAGCTGACTTTTTTGTTATTTGTCCCAAATGGGCCATCCACCCCCCCTTCTCTGTGTCACCCCTTTAGGGCAGCATTTCTCAGTCTTTTTTCCAACCATGGCCCCTTTCCAATCTATTCATTCGGTTGCCCTGAGTGCTACTAGCTGGCTCCCTAGTCTTGTGCCAAGGCCCTCCATTGGCATGACTTTCACCTGTGAACCCCTTGGAATCCTTGGGGCCCACAGAGGTGGGGAATTGTGACCTGTGACTTTCATCCCAGTGTTTCTCTGACTAGACACTTTTGCCATTAGAGTGCATGGACAGATGGGTCGGTGGATGGATGGATGGATGGATGGATGGATGGATGGATGGATGGATGGATGGATGGATGGATGGATGGGTTGATGGATGGATGGATAGATGGATCGATGGATCGATGGATCGATGGGTGGGTGGATGGATGGATGGATGGATGGATGGTTGGATGATGGATGGATGGATGGATGGATGGATGGATGGATGGTTGGATGATGGATGGATGGATGGTTTGATAGGTGGGTGGGTGGGTGAATGGATGGATGATGGATGGATGGACGGACGGATAGGTGGGTGGATGGATAGATTGATGGACGGTGGATAGATGGATGGACACATGCATGGATAGGCAGATGGGTGCATGGATAGGTGGATGGATGGATGATTAGATGAATAGATAGGTGGAGGAAAGGCAAAATATTGATACTGTTACAATTGCATGGATCTGTAGATTCACTGTGCCAGTCTATTTCATTTGTACATGGTTGAAATTTTCAGATGTTTCATTCTTTATGCTTATTTGTGTTGGTGGGGGCTGGGATTGAACCTGGTCCTGACCCATGCAGAGCGAGGAGTCTGCACCCTCAGGCCTTTCAGACAAGGCCAAGCCGTGGTGGCTCCAGGATGGGGCCCTGGGAGACCCTCTCGGGACCTGGGTGTGCTTTAGCAGAGCGTGTCTGGCCAGAGCCTACTGGTAGGGAGGAGTCAGCCTCTCTGGTCGAGATGCCAGGTGGCCACTTTCTCGCTGGGTGGCCCTGAGCAAGGTGCCCCTCGGAGCCGCTGTGGCCTCGCTTGGTGTGGTCTCGAACTCGGGCTCCAATCTCACAGCCGCCCCGTGAAGCCGGGCACAATCCTGTGAAGAGCTGCGTGCTGTGTTGTCCACGGAGCACCCGGGCACCACTGCGGCCCTGTGCTGCCTTTGTGTTGTTGCGGCTGATGAGTGTGTTCAGAGCAAAAAGAACGGAGAGACAGAGTCAGAGCCAGAGACAGAGGGAGGGAAGGCACAGGTTCAAGGAAATACAAGAGGACTTGGACAGATAGTACCGCAGGGAAGGTTCTTGCTTTGCACATGTTTGACCCGAGTTCAATCCCCAGCATCCCATAGGATCCCCTGAGCACTGCCAGGGGTAATTCCTGAGTGCAGAGCCAGGAGTAAGTTCCAATTACTAATCATCAGGTGTGACAAAAAACATTAAAAAAAAAAAGACAGGGGGCTGGAGCGATAGCATAGCGGGTAGAATGTTTGCCTTGCACTCGGCCGACCCATGTTCGATTCCCAGCATCCCATATGGTCCCCTGAGCACCGCTAGGAGTAATTCCTGAGTGCATGAGCCAGGAGTAACCCCTGTGCATTGCCAGGTGTGACCCAAAAAAACAACAAAAAATTTTTAAAAAAGGGGCTGGAGCAATAGCACAGCGGGTAGGGCGTTTGCCTTGCACGCGGCCGACCCGGGTTCGATTCCCAGCATCCCATATGGTCCCCTGAGCACTGCCAGGGGTGATTCCTGAGTGCAGAGCCAGGAGTAACCTCTGTGCATCGCCAGGGTGTGACCCAAAAAGCAAATAAATAAATAAATAAAAAGAAATAAAAAGAAAGACAGAATGAGAGAGAGAAAAAGAGAGAGAAAGAAAGAGGAAAAGGAAGGAAGGAAAGGAGGAAGAAACGGTAAGGGGAGGAAAAGGAAAGGGCATCCACTGATAAATAAAAGCAAGGAAGGTAGGGAGAGAGGGAGGGAAGGAAGAAGAAAGGAAGGAGAGAGGGAGGGAGGAAGGAAGAAAGGAAGGAGGAAGGAAGGGAGGGAGGGAGAAGGAAGGAAGGAAGGAAGGAAGGGAGGGAGGGAAGGAGGAGGAAGGGAGAAAGGAAGGGAGGGAGTGAGGGAGGAGGAAGGGAGGAAGGGAGGAAGGGAGGAGGAAGGGAGGAAGGAAGGGAGGGAGGAAGGAGGAAGGAAGGGAGGGAGGGAGGGAGGGAGGGAGGAGGAAGGGAGGAAGGAAGGGAGGGAGGAAGGAGGAAGGAAGGGAGGGAGGGAGGGAGGGAGGAGGAAGGGAAGAAGGAAGGGAGGGAGGAAGGAGGAAGGAAGGAAGGAAGGAAGTGAGTGAAGGAGGGAGGAGGAAGAGAAGAAGGAAGGGAGGGAGGAGGAAGGGAGGAAGGAGGGAGGGAGGGAGGAAGGAAGGAAGGGAGGGAGGAAGGAGGAAGAGAGGAAGGAAGGAAGGAGTGAGGAAGGAGGGAGAGGAATGTCCCGTCCCATGAAGGCCAGGCAGGCGTGAGCTGCCGGAAGTCGCCAAGGCTGCGTGCTTCCCTCCCGTTTTCTTCCTCCGCAGAATGAGGTGGAGCTGGGGGAGCTGCTGCTGTCTCTGAATTACCTCCCCAGCGCCGGGAGACTGAACGTCGACGTCATTCGAGCCAAGCAGCTTCTGCAGACCGACGTGAGCCAGGGTTCAGGTACAGCCTCCTCTCCCCAGACACGTCCTTTCCTTTTTAAAATGGACACAAGGAACCCGCTTTCTTTGCTTGCGCCCTGGATACTGTTACTGTGAGCACAGACAGAATCGAGAACTGGGATGCGAGACCAAGAAGGAAGGAAAGGCCAGAGTGATGGGGGATGAGGGGGTTCCTTCAGGCGCTGATCCAGATTCAACTCCTGGCACCCCGTCTTGTCCCCTGAGCTGTGCCAAGAGTGATCCTTGAACACAGAGCCAGGAGTAAGCCCTGAACAGCTGTGTGTGTGTGTGTGTGTGTGTGTGAGAGAGAGAGAGAGAGAGAGAGAGAGAGAGAGAGAGAGAGAGAGAGAGAGAGAGGGAGGGAGGGAGGGAGGGAGGGAGGGAGAGGGAAGAGAGGGAGAAAGAGGGAGAGGGAGAGAGAGAGGGAGAGAGAGGAGAGAGGAGGGAGGTAGGAGAGAGAGGAGAGAAGGAGAAGAGAGGAGAGAAAGAGAAGAGAGAGGAGAGGAGAGAGAATGGAGAGAAGAGAGAAAGGAGAGAGAGGGAGAGGGAGGAGAGAGAGGAGAGAAAAAAGAGACAGGGGGAAAGAGAAAGAGGAGAGAGAGAGGAGAGAGGCAGGAGAGAGGTGGGGGGAGAGAGTGAGTAAACTGATGAGCCGATGCTCTTAAGCGGAGGCTGGCTGTGTATCTAACTCGGCAATCAACCGCAGTTGTGGAAAGGTTGAAAACCACCAACCACCGGCCTTGATTATCACTGCCGGTCTGTGGGCTGGTCAGCAGGACAGGCTCCACTGAAGAAGGCTGATCAAGGCAGCCTCCCTTGAACTGGGGGTTTGAGCAGCCGGGGATGAGCACTCCCTGGAATCAGATTCAACCCGAGGGAGTTCCTTGGTGGTGGTGGTGGTGGGGTGTCCCAAAGCTGTGCCTGCAATGGGGGCGCCATGCTGCAGGGGGCGGTATTGTGCACCGGTCGTGCCTTCTGGTCAGTCTAGCCGGGAGGGAGGGGCAGGGTTTTCTCCCGTTTCATTCCCCAGGGAGCCATCCGTCTTTCTCAATCCCAGCTCTGCGAGGACTGGCACTCAGAGCGTCCCTCAGAAACCAAGTGGCGCATGGCTCCTAATGAAGAGGGACAGGTTACATTCCGCTCCGCGCCGTGCCGTTCCTCCCGCGGCCGTGAGGGTTATTATGGGAGAGCCGCCAGGGAGCTCTGGCTCCCTCCCGGAGACAGAAATACTGTCTGCTCCGAGTGCCGTCGCTGAAATAAATTACCTTTGCTAGAAGGCGACAGCTGAATTCAGAAGCCGACTTGCCTGCTCAGAAGCCGCCTTGTGAAAATAGAGGCTTCAAAGGGGACCGGGATCAAGGCTGGGAGTTTCATTAGGGCTGTGTGATCAAATGGCACAGGAGTCTGGAGTCAGACTTCTTGCAGCTTTATTCTAGTGCCCCGATGTACGAATGATGTGGTCGTAGGAAGTTACTTAACCGCTTATAATCCTCAATCTGTCCATCTGAAAGATGGGCTCAACGGCATTTCTCTCTTTGGACGGCTTAAACCAGTATTATAGAATAGGCGTGAGTCTTTTGTGAGCTGTAACCTGATCAAAGAATAAGAGCTATCATTCTTTCCATCTGTGAGTTATGGACGTCCCAGCATGGTAATGGGTTTCCAGGGACAGAAAGCCAGGATTGGGGCCAGAGTGATGGCACACAACAGGTAGGGTGTTTGCCTTGCACACAGCTGGTCAGGGTTCGATCCCCGCCACTCCATGGAGCCAGGGGTGATTCCCCAAGTGCAGAGCCAGAAGTACAGCCTGAGACTGCTGGCATGACCCCAAAGATACAGATAGACAAACAAGAATGAAATAAAAGCTAGAATTGACATTGACACGGGGTCTGCCTTTTCCGCCACTAGCCAGGTAGTAAATAAATATTTGTCATCTTGAATTCTCAGCTTCTTCATCTGTAAAATGAAAACAATGCCTGATTTAGGAGAGGGGAATCAATAATATTGAATAACCAGAGGAAGAGAGAATGGGAACAGATGATAAGGATGTGGATGGGGGAGTTATAGAAGGAGGGAGAGAAGGATGGAGGGATGGGGAAAAGGATGATCAAATCGAGGGGTGGATGCCTGGGTTCATAGAATCCATGGGTTCATTTCAAAAGTAGATGTTAGGATGAGTAGTAGGGTCAAAGCGATAACACAGTGGGGAGGGCATTTGCCTTGCATGTGGCCGACCTGGGTTCTATCCCCAGCATCCCATATGGTCCCCCAGCATCCCATATGGTCCCCCGAGCATCACCAGGAATAATTCTTTTTTTTTTTTTTTGCTTTTTGGGTCACACCCAGCAATGCACAGGGGTCACTCCTGGCTCATGCACTCAGGAATCACCCCTGGCGGTGCTCAGGGGACCATATGGGATGCTGGGATTTGAACCCGGGTCAGCCACGTGCAAGGCAAACGCCCTACCCGCTGTGCTATCACTCCAGCCCCACCACCAGGAATAATTCTTGAGTGCAGAGCCAGGAGTAATCCCTGAGCATCATCAGGTGTGACCCAAAAACAAACAAACGAATGAGTAGGTAATTGGACTGTCATATGTAAGGAAAATTGGATGGATGGATGACAGAAAGAATGGGGTAGTGGATTGATAAAAGGATGTCAAAGTGAAATGTGGAGGGGTCCGTAAATGCACATTTGGGTGGATGGATGGCACGTTGAGTGGATGGAGACGTTGGATGGCTTCCAGCATTCTCTGATGCTGTGTCCAATTCTCAGACCCCTTTGTGAAAATCCAGCTGGTCCATGGACTCAAACTGGTGAAAACCAAGAAGACGTCCTTCTTGAGAGGAACAATCGATCCTTTCTACAACGAGTCCTTCAGCTTCAAAGTTCCCCAAGAAGAACTGGAGAATGCCAGCCTCGTGTTCACAGGTAGGTTCCATTCCAGAGCCGGATGGACTCCAGGTGAGATGTGTGTGACCTCCTGCCCCAAGGGAGAGAGGCATGACCTGAAGGAACAAGACAATGACAGGAAAGACCCTCGTGCCCGGGACAACCAGCTTCCTGAGCTGGAAGCGGGGTGATCACAGCCCGAACCACTCGTGGCCTTGAGCACGACTCCCAGAGTCATTTAGTACCAGGGTCCCGGTGTAAACTTGATGTGCGGGCACTTCACCTAATAACCGGATCCTTGGGCCACTCCCATAAGCGCGTGAAGCCTTTGTTTCTCCATTGGTCAAATATGGACAGTGACGGTACTCGGTCCCCTAGGTATATGCCTTGAGCTCAAGGCATATATACCTAGGGGACCTCTGGCCTGAAAGATGAGCGCCCAATGTGTCCACTGTAGTTCGGGCACCAGGGTTTACTGTCGAGTGTGGAAAACAGAGATAAACAGGGCCCGAGCGATAGTACAGAGGGTAGGGGGTTTGCCTTGCATGCAGCCGACCCGGGTTCGATCCCCGGCATCCCATTTGGTCCCTCTGAGCACTGCCAGGAGTGATTCCTGAGTGCAGAGCCAGGAGTAACCCCTGAGCATCGCTGGGTGTGACCCAAAAAGCAAAAAAAAAAAAAAAAAAACCCAACAACAACAAAAACCAAAACAAAAAAACAAACAAAAAACTCAGAATAAACAGAATTGCCTCAGTGCTCAGAGGGGAGGGTCGTGAAGGGCTTTGCCGGGGGTTCCTCCTTGAGGTGAAGGTTTCAGGCGTCACCCTCTGGTTGAGTTCCGTCTCTCGCTTCTGGCACTTTATTTCAATCGGGTACTTCTAGGATGGGCCGGTTAGCTAGCACCGTGAAACACATCACCCCCAAAATGGAGCGGCTGAAGCCCAGGGGCCTTGACTGTCTCACGGTCGCTGCTGGGCAGCGTTTCCCCGGGTTCCCAGGGAGCCCTGGCCCGGGGTGGGGGGTGGGACACAGCCCCACACAGCCCCAGGGCAAGTGGATGCCGGGTGAGTTTTGGTCTCACCGAGGAAGCCTGGAGACCAGCGGCTTCTGGCCTTTCTCAGCGCCCGTCACCCGAGCTCCTGCATCCGCTCAGAGGCCGCTGTCCTTAAGCAGACGTGACGTGCCACCCGGCCGGGAGGGTGGCAGCCGTCCAGATTGCCCAGGCAGACCGCTTTCCCCAGTGGCAGTGCCAGGCGGGAGACCGGGGTCCCCCAGAATCCCGGAGGGCGGGCAGCGGGCAGCAGGCAGGGAGGACACTCAGGGTCCGACTCCGCCCAGGGAACGCAGGACTCTTCCTGCTGCGCTTGACACCCACAGGGCCCCGCGGGTGGGCGGGTGGGCAGGCCCCACCCGGGAAGCCTGGACGTCCCGTGCGTTAAGTGCGTCACTTCATCTCGTTTAGCTGACGCAGCTTGGGCTGTTCTACGAGGTATATAGACCCAAAGGAGGACCGGAGGGATAAGACAGCGGGGAGGGCATTTGCCTTGCACACGGCTGACCCGGGTTCGATTCCCAGCATCCCAGTTGGTCCCCTGAGCACCGCCAGGAGTCATTCCTAAGTGCAGAGCCAGGAGTAATAACCCCTGAGCATCGCCGGGTGTGGCCCAGAAACAAGAACCGAAGGACACGTGTGAGCGAGGGATCAAGGGCTGGGAGGGTCACAGGTTTGGCTGGGGGCTCTGGCTGGGGAAGGCCTGGCTGCCTCGGTTTTTCTCATCTGGAAAGTGGGAGGCACCGTCAGGTCTGGCTGCAAGGGTCCAGCCTGCGTTCACGTGCTCATAGCAAGCTCTCAGGCCGGCAACTCACCATCAAAGGAAGGTTTGCTTTGTCCCTCCGCCCCCTTCCAGCACCTTCTCCCGGAAGTCGCCCTTTCTGCAGCCCGTGCCTCCTTCTGTACCTCCGTCCTTAATCACACACAGGATTCCATTCCATTATGTATGATTGGAGAACCCGGCATGAAGCCCAGCATCTGTGCCACACCCTGTCCCCACGCGCTGGGACTCTTCCAGGGAACTCTTTCTGCTCTCTTGGGGATTTCCAGAACATTCTATGGAGGCCGGCGCTGAGACTTGCTTTTTCTCCCAAGAGACTTGCTCTCTCTCCCATGGGAGGCCCCTTCCTTGGAAATGGATGAGTCTGTGTTTTTATTTGGTCGTTTAGGGCCCACACCTGGCAGTGCTCAGGGCTTAACCCCAGCCCAGTGCTCAGGGATTACTCCTAGCAGTGCTCAGGGATGACTCCTAACTCTGTGCTCAGGGATCACTCCTAGAAAGGCCCCGGGGACCCTATGGAATGCTGGGGATCAAACCCAGGTCACCCGCACGCAAGGCAAACGCCCTCCCCAAGGCTAATTAAGTCTGAGAAACACAAGTTCAAGTGCCAGTTAGGCAATCAAAAATAACCTATTGTTTTTTTTTTTTTTTTTTTTTTTTTTGCTTTTTGGGTCACACCTGGCGATGCACAGGGGTTACTCCTGGCTCTGCACTCAGGAATTACCCCTGGCCGTGCTCAGGGGACCATATGGGATGCTGGGATTTGAACCCGGGTCGGCCGCGTGCAAGGCAAACGCCCTACCCGCTGTGCTATCTCTCCAGCCCCTGTTTTAATTCTATTTTTATTGGACTTACTCCTTTGTGGGGCAGGGCTGGGCTACCCCCGCTGGTGCTCTCTCCAGCCCCCTTTTGTGCTGTTTTGACTTTTGTTTCGGGGGCCACACCTGGTGGTGCTCAGGGCTTACTCCGGGTTCTGCCTTCAGGGGTCACTCCTGACGGGGCTCTGGGGGTCAGATGGGGGGGCTGTGGATTAAACCTGGTTAGCTGTGTGCAAGGCAAGCGCCCTCCCTCTGTCCTGTCTCTGCAGTTTCTATAATTCTGTTGTGTGTGTGGAGGGGGCGGGGCGACGGGGCTGGGGGGTGGGGGCCACCCCTGGCGGTACTCCGGGGCTGCTCCTGGCAGGGTCAGCTGCAGGAACCCTACAGGAGCGCCTCAGCCCCTCGGTCCCGTCCTGGCTTTCTGACCCAGCTGCTGATACTCACCACGCTCGGTCAAGGTTTTATTTATTTATTTATTTATTTATTTATTTATTTATTTATTTAGCTTTTTGGGTCACACCTGGCGATGCACAGGGGTCACTCCTGGCTCTGCACTCAGGAATCACCCCTGGTGGTGCTCAGGGGACCATATGGGATGCTGGGATTCGAAGCCGGGTCGGCCGCGTGCAAGGCAAACGCCCTACCCGCTGTGCTATCACTCCAGCCCCTCGGTCAAGGTTTTAGAACCTCAGCCATGAGCGGAAATCCTGGCCGGTGGCATTTCCCTTCAAGGACACGGGCTGAGAATCATCCCCGGGAGCGGGGTGGGGCCGGCCGAGCTCCAGCCCTCTGGAAGCCTTGCTCTGCCTCTCTCTAATCAGCTGGAGGGAGGCGTTGTCACCTTCACCGGGAAGATCCCAACCAGCCCGTTAGCTTGTTTCCAAACACGCTGAAACACACGGGCAGGTTGATCTGCAATTACAGGTCTGCAGAGAAAGAGAGCAGGGGAAGGTAGGCGGGCACAGCTGGGGTGTCGGCTGGGGTGCCGGGTTTCCTCAGCAGCCCCTGCCCGGGTTGGGGGGCAGGGTGGGGGTGCTCTTCGGCAGTTTTCAATTGGGTTGATTTCTCTTTTTGTTTCCTTTGTTGGGGGGGGGGTGTTTTGGGTCACACCCAGCGATGCTCAGGGGTTACTCCTGGCTTTGCACTCAGGAATCACTCCTGGCGGTGCTCAGGGGACCAGCAAGGCAAAAGCCCTCCCTGCTGTGCTCTCGCTCCAGCCCCAGCTGGGTTGATTTCTGTCCCCACCCCCACCTTCCAGTGTTGTCTTCTGGGAGTTGAGATTCTGGGTCACAAGGAACAGATTCTTCTTCTTCTTCTTCTTCTTCTTCTTCTTCTTCTTCTTCTTCTTCTTCTTCTTCTTCTTCTTCTTCTTCTTCTTTTTTTTGCTTTTTGGGTCACACCTGGTAATGCTCAGGGGTTACTCCTGGCTCTGCACTCAGGAATCACTCCTGGCGGTGCTCAGGGGACCATATGGGATGCTGGGGATCAAACCCAGGTTGGCCGCGTGTAAGGCAAACGCCCTCCCCGCTGTGCAGCCCCCAGGAACAGATTCTTACATGATGCTTCGTCAGCCCTCTGCCTTCCTCCACTTCTCTCCGTGTGCCGGGCCTCCTGGCCTTCTGGAAGCCCCCAGAACCCTTGCTCATTCAGGACTGCAAGGATGTCCCACGAGCCAAGCACCAGCTTTGCATGCAGGAGGCGTCAGGCTCAATCCCCAATCCCATGGGTTCCCCCAGGACCAGGGCAGGAAGGAGCCCCTGAGCATTGTCAGAAGTGACCCCCAAATAAAGAAACAAAGCCCCAGACCTTTTCCTCATGCAGTCAATTTCCCCGGGGAAAAACTCCCCAGCTCCTACCTGGGGAGCTGGGCAGGAGCCAGACTGTGCAGCACCCCCGGGATTGGTTTTTTTATTGAGCATCTACTACATGCCTGGCCACCTCTAGGCGCTGTTTATTCCCCCTGAGGACAGAGCCATCATTCACAGCCGCCTTCGCAGGGAGCTTAATTCCAGTGGGGGTGGGAGGCGGGCAGGTGCCACCTTCACAGTGACTGCTCTGTGATTCACACAGTGGGGGCTGGGGAAAGGGTGCTCGGGGCTGCCCCCCCCCGCCAGAAGGGAACTTGAGGCTGATGCCACACTGGGCCTGGGAGCCAACATGGTCAGCTTGAGAGACCCATAACCCACCTGTCCTGTGAGCGTCCCAAACAGCTGGGCCAGAGAGGGTGTCCAGAGGTCCAGCATCTCCTGATGCATGTGGCTGATCCCGGATCCACCCCTCAGCACCTCACGGTCTCCTGAGCACCACTGGGAGCACCCCCCAAGCACACACCCAACTGCAAAAATGGACCGGGGTTCCTGAGACCCAGGGCCGTGGGAGGACCCGGAGGTAGGACCTCAGCGGGTGGCCCCCTCCGTGCTCGTCACCAACTCTTTGCCTCGCTCTCTCTCTTTTTTTTTTCTCTTTTTGGGTCACATATGGCGGTGATGCTCAGGGGTTACTCCTGGCTCTGCGCTCAGGAATCACACTTGGCGGTGCTCAGGGGACCATACAGGATGCTGGGACTCGAACCTGGGTTGGTTGCCTGCAAGGGAAATGCCCTGCCTGCTATGGGACTATGGGACCAGACCCTGCTGGTGTAGACACTTGGCTCCGGTCACAGAATGTGAGGGACCTGTGGGGAAATCCAGTCTCTGCTTTCCAGTCAGAGACCATGAAAGTGAGCCCCGGGGAAGGAAACTAGCCAAAGGGGGGCAGCTCAGGCAGGGACCCCAGAGAGATGGTCCGGTGGCTAGGGCACTTTCCAGGTTGGACCCCCAGCACATGGAGGGGGGTCTTCTGCGCCCACCAGGAATGATCCCTGAGTGCCGAGCCAGGAGTGAGCTCTGAGCACCCAGAGAAGGGATTCCATCATGTGTAGGCATGAACTTGACTTGCTCCCAAGGTGCACGTTAGTGGACATGACGGCAGACGGTCTGCTTGGGGCTCTGAGAGCTGAGTCAGGAGACAGACCAGGCAGGAGACACCTGGGGACAGACGTGAGTAGCCTTGCACGGGCCTAGAATGTCCCCGGCCCTCTGGTGACCGACTGACCTTTGTCTCAGCGGCCCTGGATGGCCAGGCCAGCTGGTCCCGGAGGCAGACGTCTCTAGATGTCTGAAGTGGGTATCACGTGGCCCTAAAACTCCTGTGGCAAAGCCTCTGGTGAGCCCATCCCTCGGCCAGAGCCCACGGGCAAACATTGGCTCTTGGGCGTCCTGGTGCCCCGGAGCCAGGGGGAGAGCCCAGAGCTGTCCTTGGGAAGGGGGTTCTGCCCGCCCCGAGAAGTCGGAAATCTCTCAGGAATGACTCCTGGCGGTGCTCAGGGGACCCTATGGGATGCTGGGAATCGAACCCGGGTTGGCCATGTGCAAGGCAAATGCCCTCCCCGCTGTGCTATAGTATAGCTCCAGCCCCTGGGAACAAATTCTTACATGATGCTTCGACAGCCCTCTGCCTCCCTCCACTTCCCCTCCATGTGCTGGGCCTCCTGGCCTTCTGGAAGCACCCAGAACCCAAATCCCCGGGCTGTGAGGGGCTCCCGGGCTTCCCGCTCCGCCCGCTCTCCACCAAGTTCGCTGCTCCCGGCACGGGTACGGGGACCTGGGCTGGTGCTAAAGTACAGATGAGGGGCTGGAGCGATAGCACAGTGGGGAGGGCGTTTGCCTCACATGCGGCCGACCCGGGTTCAATTCCCAGCATCCAATATGGTCCCCTGAGCACCGCCAGGAGTAATTCCTGAGTGCAGAGCCAGGAGTAACCCCTGTGCATCGCCGGGTGTGACCCAAAAAAGAAAAAATATAAAATGAAATAAAAAATAAGAATAAAATACAGATGCGTAGCTGGGCCTGAGCGTTGAGACCCTCACAGCACCGGGTGGCACCACCACCAGTTCGCAGACCACCCGTGAAGAGTAAGAGGAACCTGGCTTGCTTCTCCCGGGGACCCCCAGAGCAGGGAAACAGCAGGATCCAGGAGGAACCACAGCATGAGCCTGTGTGTGCATGTGTGTGTTCGCGTATGTGTACATGTGTGTGCGCATGTGTGTATATCTGTGTGCGTGCATGTGTGCATGTATGTGTGCATGTGTCTGTGTGTGCATGTGTATGCGCATGTGCATGTGTGTATGCATGTGTGTGTCTGTGTGTATGTGTGTGTTTTGGGAAGCCTTTGGAGAATTTTGACCTGGGAAGCAACAGCCTCTGGACGTATGAAAAGTAGTGATTCAGCAGCGCACAGAAAATGTTTTGGGGGTGAAGGTAGGGGAGGGAGTCCCTGGGAGCTGGGCCAGGAGAGAGGTGATGGGGCAGTGGACCAGGGGGTAACTTCGGGAAAGGAGCTCAGAGAGGTCAGACGTCTGGGCGGGGGCCGAGAGACAGCAGAGCGGGGAGGGCGCTGGCCTGGACGTGGCCAATGTGGGCTCAGTCCCCATGTGGCCCCTTGAGCCCGCCATCCCTGAGCACTGTTGGGTCGGGGGTGCCTCAGGTGCAAAGGGCCATCTCATCTCGGTCACCTTCCCTGACTCAGAACTTCCTGTCTGACTGTCTCGGGGACCGTCAGACACAAGGCACAGGACCCGCTCAGCGAGGGCGAGAGTCACGCCAGCTCCCGTGGGTCATCGCCCGGGGCCTGGCCGCAGGCAGAACTCTCCCTGGGCAGCAGGACACGGTGCCAGGGACCCCCTTCCACCAGCCAGCACCGTCCCCTCTTCTGGCAGAGTCCCAAGCTCACAGTGTGTGTGTGCGCGCGCACACACACACACACACACACACACACACACACACACACATGCACCTCAGCCTGTATTCTGGAGAACTCACACACACACACACACACACGCGCGCGCGCACACACACACACATGCACCTCAGCCTGTATTCCGGAGAACTCACACACACACACATGCATGCGCACACACACACACGCACATACATGCACGCATGCACGCATGCACACGCACCTCAGCCTGTATTCCAGAGAACTCACACACGCGCACGCGCGCACACACACACGCACGCACACACACACATGCACCTCAGCCTGTATTCCGGAGAACTCTCTCTCTCTCTCTCTCTCTCTCTCTCACACACACACACACACACACACACAAGCACCTCAGCCTGTATTCCAGAGAACTCCCTGAGTTGCCAGGGCCCACCTGTGTGCCGGCCTTGGCCAGATCTCAGATGCATGGCTGAGTCCAGGGGCAGCCCGGCTCACTGCCACCGCTCCCGGGATCTTGAATTCATTCGCACAGCTGCTCAGTGAGCCCAGGGCTGCAGCCTCATTCCAGGCCAAGCTCCAGGAGGGAGCGCGTCAGGGGCCAGGGGCGGGGGTGGGGGGTGTTCTCCACCTGGTGGCAGTGGGGGTCTCTCCAGCCCACTGCTCCATGCAGTGGGATTAGAGGGCCCTCGGGTCAGCTCCGTGCACTGCTGGGTAGAAGCTCTCTGGAGCTGCAGCTGGCAGCTGGGCCAGCGAGACACGCAGATGTGTGCGAGGAACGGAGAGAATCTCTCTGTCCTCTGCCTGGGCCCCACTGCTCCGCCCAGAGCTGACACACGGGCAGGTTTGACCTCAAACACGGAGCAACATGCTCTATGTTGAAGAAATCTTTTGGCTTTTTTGTTTCCTTGTTGTTTTCTGCTTTTTTTTTTCTTTTTGGGTCACACCTGGCAAGGCAATGCACAGGGGTCACTCCTGGCTCTGCACTCAGGAATTACTCCTGGCGGTGCTCAGGGGACCCTATGGGATGCTGGGAATCGAACCTGGGTTGGACGCATGCAAGGCAAACGCCCTACCTGCTGTGCTATCACTCCAGCCCCTTGTTATCTGCTTTTGGGGTCACGGTGATGCTCAGGGGTCTGCACTCAGGAGTTACTCCTGGCAGTGCTCAGGGGACTCAGTGAGATGCTGGGGATCAGACCCGGGTTGACTGCGTGCAAGGCAAACGCCCTTCCCGCTGTGCTATCGCTCTGGCCCCTCGAAGAGATCTTTTATGAGCATGGGAATGATGGCTGAGCTGAGACATCAGAAAGCCAGAGTCCCAGGGCCGTGGGCGAGTGGGACCCCTTTCCCACACAAATCATAAATCTGTCTCAGGGGCGTTCATCCCGGCTCTTAGCAACAATAATAGCAAACTCAGAGACCGAGTTGCCAAGACTTTCACACAAATTCGCTCATCTTCCCTGTGGGCGACGATTCGTCATGACATCCAGGGGGGGAACCAGGCAGCCTTTGGGGGAGATGCTGGTCCTGAGCCAGGAATCGGGCTCGGGTCATCTGGATCCCAATTCTCCACCCCTGAGTTTTCATAGCCTTAAAAAACCCCACAAAACTCTCTGTGTCAGGTGGTTGCAGAGGCTGCTGGAGAAATCTCAGGTCAGAGATCCTTCATCATCGCATTCAAAGGAAAAACGAATTATCTTAATCACCGGCAGGTAGTGGGGGATCCAGGTCATTTTTTGGGGGGGAGAATTCGGTCATTTAAGCTGAGAATGGCTGAGAATGGCAAAGACGGGGAGGGAGGACTAGAGAGAGAATCATCCATACAGTTCCCCAGGCAAGAAAGAGCTCGTTTCGTTTCAGAAGAGAAAGAATACAGAGTATAATGTTGAGGGAAGTGACTTATTCATTGACGGCCAAGGCCAAGAAGTAAATAAGGGCCATGATAAGGAGGATGAGTATCAAGTGCCGGTTACATGATCTGTGTGTTTATTGAGCATCTACTGTGTGCTTGTGTGTTCATTGAATATCTACTGTGTGCCGTTTCACGTAGCAGTTGTAATAAGGAGCTAAGAGGTCTTTGGTGATAGTCTTTCTGTAGACAATCAAGTGGACATGTATGGCTCCAGTCTTTGGGACGGTGGGTGGAGGACATGCCAGCACACACACACACACACACACACACACACACACACACTCACACATAGACTCCAGTTGTGACAACCCACACTGACTCCAGATTCGAGGGCTAAGTTGGCCAAGTTGAGAGCGACAGAGTGACAAGGATTCAGCAACTCGCAGACCTGGAGCTATAGTACCGCGGGGAGGGCACTTGCCTTGCATGTGGCCAACCTGGGTTCGATTCCCAACACCCCACAGGGTGTCCTGAGGCAGCCCTAAGTGCAGAGCCTGCCTCATCCCTTGAGCACTGCTGGGTGTGGCAGGAAACAAACACACACAGAAGAATTCCCAGCTCGCTGGTACCAGCCCTGCTGTGGGCCTCTCTCTCTCGCCCCCACCCTGAGCTCTGCCCCTCCTGGATCAGACCCGAGTTCCCAAATGGTGAATCAACCCCCACCCTGTGACCACGCCTGCATCTAGGGTGACCTGGCGCTGTCTCCGGGTGTCCTCACAGAGACCCAGTGCCCACAGATGACCTCTGGGTCACGGCGCTGCCCCTGGCCTGCCCCTGGGCCCTGGGCCTCTGCACTCCCTGCTGTCCACTAT
Organism: Sorex araneus; assembly: GCF_027595985.1. Classification (NCBI taxonomy): domain Eukaryota; kingdom Metazoa; phylum Chordata; class Mammalia; order Eulipotyphla; family Soricidae; genus Sorex; species Sorex araneus. The sequence goes on from NC_073305.1 coordinate 213,467,772, forward strand.
GGGTGTCCCCCAGAGCAGTGCCCGGACGTGGTGACTTGCCTGGAGCTGTTTGCTCTGTGCCTGTGTCCCCCTCATGGGGTAAAGGCTGCCTCGTGGACTTTACGGTGTGTCTGGGATTGGCCCTGTCCTGTCGCTGTGCTGAAGGGAAGGGACAATGTGAAGGAAGAGAGATCTGTCCAGGGGCTGGAGCGATAGCACAGCGGGGAGGGTGTTTGCCTTGCATGCAGCCAACCTGGGTTCGATTCCCAGCATCCCATAGGGTCCCCCGAGCACCGCCAGGAGTAATTCCTGAGTGCAAAGCCAGGAGTAACCCCTGAGCATCACCGGGTGTGACCCAAAAAGAAAAAAAAAAGATCTGTCCAATGGCAAAACAAGCTCAGAAGCTGGGGGCAGCATTCTTTGGTCCTGGCAGAAGTGTTTCAAAGCCGAAAATGTATGTCAACATGGAAAGAACCTACAAACCTCCCTAGGGACCCCCCCACCCCTCATTGTATACTGGGGAAACTGAGGCCCAAAGAAAGCACAGGACACGCCGGGTTTAGGAGAAGACCTAGAAGCTGCACATTTTTGCAGAAAGAGGCAGTGTCAAGCTTGCTTATTTTATTTATTTTATTGTTGTTTGTTTTGTTTGGGGGCCACACTCAGTGATGCTCAGGGGTTTCTCCTGGCTCCGCACTCAGGAATCACTCCTGGCGGTGCTCGGGGGACCCTAGGGGGTGTCAGGGATTGAGCTCAGTTTGGCCGTGTGCAAGACAAGTGCCCTACCTTCTGTACTATTGCACCAGCCTCTTACTTTATTTTTTTTTAAAAAGGAGCTGGAGCGATAGCACAGTGGGGAGGGCATTTGCCTTGCACACGGCTGACCCGGGTTCCATTCCCAGCATCCCATATGGTCCCCTGAGCACTGCCAGGACTAATTCCTGAGTACATGAGCCAGGAGTAACTGTGCATTGTCAGCTGTGACACACACACAAAAAAAAAAATTGGGGGAGCCTGAACGATAGTACAGTGGGGAGGGCATTTGCACTCCATAAGGTCCCCCAAGCACCACCAGGGTAATTCCTGAGTGTAGAGCCAGGAGGAACCCCTGAGCATCACTGGGTGTGACCCAAATAGCAAAAAAAAAAAAAAATTTTTTTTATTTGGACCACATCCAGCTGTGCTCAGGGATCACTCTTGTCAGTGCTCCGGGGATCAGACCCATGTGAGGCAAGTGTCTTACCCCTGAACTCTCTCTCCAGACCAGTATGCTCGACTTGGAGCGTTTTGTACTTGTGGAAAGAGAACAGGACCCTCCCTTCCCCACCCCCCACCCCCCAGCCCCTCGTTCCTTTGGTTGGTTGTCGGGCTGGGAGGGAGGGGGAAGGGGAGATGTACAAAGAGGGCCGTGTTGGGGGGCAGAGAGGTGGTGCCGAGGAGGGGCCTCTGGCCTTGTCAGCTTCCTGGCTCCCACCCCCCCCCCCGCCCTCCATCAGGCCCCCAGCCCCGCCAGGAGTTTCCACCAGAGTCAGGGGGGGCGGAGTGCTGGCAGGTGTGCCCCCTCCCCGAAAATAAAGGGGAAAAAAAAAAGAAAAGTTCCTGTTTTGGGGGCCCCTCCAGGACTAGGAGAACACGTGAACATCCTAACACAGTTGGGGGGTCCCTCTACACTGAGCCAGGATGGGGGGTTGGCGCTGAAAGCATCTACCGTGTATCTTGCTGGATTCATGTATTATCGCAAAGTCGGGGTGCGGGGGCTGGGAGGCGGCAGACACACTCCCTCGCAGCGTGTGAGATCCTGGATTGGATCCTGGACACCACGTGCCCCCCTCCCCCGCCCTCCATCACCGCCAGAGGTGACCCCACACACACACACACACACACACACACAGAGATGGGGAACCACTCAACTCGCTGTGTGCGTGGGGACACCCGGTCAGGTACTTACTGCGCTTCAGGTGAGGGTCTCCAGGGGGGATTCTCACTCCCGGGAACCAGGCAAGGCAAGTCGGGAGCTGCCAAGCCTGCCCCCCCATCCCCACCCCCACCCCAACCCTCCCCACCTCAACCCCCGTCCCCCGGGAAAAGTTGGCGAGTTTCTCTTTGTGATATTCGGTGTTTATCACACCCACACTTCGAGTCATCCAGCTCCCCCCCGCCCCCCCCCCCCCCCGTGCCGTCTGCCCTGGCAAACGAAATTAGCAACCAGAGTTTCGCTGGTGTGGGCCAAGGCACCGTCTGCAACACAGAGCAACAGGCCCTCCGCGTCTGGAGTCCCACTAGAGCTGGGAGAGAGACCCCCCCAGCCCCTGCGCCCCGGGCCCCGGTCTTCCCATCGGTGAGTGGGCTGGTGGTGGGGGGTGGGGTGGGGTGGGGGGAGTTGTGTCTCCAGAGGGTGCTTGGACAGGTGGTTGAAGTCAGACAGAAGGTCACTCACGGCTACTGCTGGGCACTGGCCAGGGGCCTAGGGAACCACCTTTGCCCACCTCAGCCACCCCCGCCCCGCCACGGAGAGTGTGACCCCCACACGCCAGTCATGCCGAGGGAGAAAAGCCTTCCTTCCTGAGTTCCGGGGGAGAGGAAGAGGAGGTGGTGCAGAGGGCAGATGGGCGTCCTTTGGGTTTGACCCTCAGCAGCCCCCGACCACCTGGGCACCTGCCGGACGTGGCTCTGGGGGCCCCCAGCACCGCCGGGGAGGGAGGTCCCCTCCAACAGAAACACTTTTTTTTTCTTTTTGGGTCACACCCGGCAATGCACAGGGGTCACTCCTGGCTCTGCACTCAGAAGTTACTCCTGGCAGTACTCAGGGGACCCTATGGGATGCTGGGAATCGAACCTGGGTCGGCCACGTGCAAGGCAAACACCCTCCCCGCTGTGCTATTGTTCCAGCCCCAACACTTTTCTTTTTTAACCGTTTGAGAGAGTCCTTCCTTTGCCGTGGACCTGTAAATCAGAACACTGGGCTTTCTTCCTGGAGCCCTAATTCGAGAAATCTGTGATCCCCCGAGGGCCGGGGATGTGGCTCAGTGGGTGGAGCATCTGCCTGGCAGGTGTGAGACCCCCGAGTTCAACCCCCCGGGCCCTCCCCATGGCCCTTGAGTACCCCAACTGTGGTTCCCAATCACAGTTTCCAGATAATATCATGGGCCAGAAAGATAAGATGGGGGGGAGGCCTCTTGCCTTGCACAGGCTGACCCAGGTTTGATTCCCCAGTACCCCATAGAGTCCCCTGACCCCACTTGGAGTGATCCCTGTATGTAGAGATGGAAGAAAACCCTGAGAACTACTGGGTGTGGCCCCCAAACAACAAAAGATTAACAATATACCGGGGCTGGAGCGATAGCACCATGGGTAGGGCACTTGCCTTGCACGCGGCCAACCTGGGTTCGATTCCCAGCATCCCATATGGTCCCCTGAGCACTGTCAGGGGTAATTCCTGAGTGCATGAGCCAGGAGGAACCCCTGTGCATTGCCAGGTGTGACACAAAACGCAAAAAAAAAAAAAAAAGAATAACAATATACCAACAATCTCACTTTTTATTAGCCCTCGGCTCAAGGAAGGAGGAAGTGTGTTTTCTCCCCCCTCGCCCCTCCCGCACGCTCTCCCCCACCCCCCCACCCCCGAGCGTACCCTTAATAGCCGTTGGGTTGGTCATTGCCAGCCACTGAATTAATTGGAACTTCTCCAGGTGGGGAACCGGATAGCAGTTGGTTTGAGTGGCGGGAAGAGTAAGGAGATTTTTGGAAAAAAGTGGGGCTGGGGAGGGAGCCCCCCTGTGCCGGGGGGAGGGCTTCAGGGCATCTCTGCCCGCTGGTGGCATGCTTGCGGGTGCTCCGTAGATTGGGAAGGCCGGCAAGACCCGACTTCCGGACGGCATGGGCGCGTGGGAGCATTATACTGTCTCTGATCTATGTGCGCTGAAAGAAGCCCCCCATAGCGCTGTCAGAATTTGTGGGGTGGCGTGCAACATTTGTAGTGTGTGAAACGTTTTCTCAAGACAGGGGCTGGAGCAATAGCACAGCGGGGAGGGCGTTTGCCTTGCACGCAGCAGACCTGGGTTCGATTCCCAGCATCCCATATGGTCCCCTGAGCATTGCCAGGAGTGATTCCTGAGTGTAGAGCCAGGAGTCAGCGCTGAGCATCATCAGGTGTGACCCCAAAACCCAAAAAAAAAAGGAAAAGTTTTCTCAAGACATGGAATGGGAGGGCTGGAGAGAGACTCTGCACAGCAGTAAGGCACTTGGGGGCCGGAGCTATAGGACAGCGGGAAGAAGGGCATTTGCCTTGCATGCGACTGACCAGGGTTCGATCCCCGGCATCCCATAGAGTCCCTGGAGCACCACCAGGAGTAATTCCTGAGTGCAGAGCTAGGAGGAACCCCTGAGCCGCACCAGGTGTGACCCAGAAACTGGGGGGTGGGGGGACCGGAGGAAGAGGAAGAAGAATGTAGCTATGGGTTAGTGGAATTGTTTCTCTTTTAAACTCTTTGCTACAAAATGTAAGGTGTTTGCTTTTATCTGCCCCCGCACCCGCGGTGCTCAGGGCTTACTCCTGGCTCTGCTCTCAGGAATCACTCCTGACCGGCCTGGGGGGACCCTGTGGGGTGCCGGGGATCGAACCCGGGTCAGGCGTGCATAAGGCTTCGCCCGTGGGTGCTCTCTCAGGCCCCTTCAGGAGTCAGCCTTCACCCCTGATTTCCCCAGCGTTCCCTCGCTGGTCTCTGCAGCCGCCTCGAGCCTGGTGCTCCCCCAGAGAGCTCTCCTCAGGAAGCTTCCGTTCCATTCTACTGCCGCTTATTAAAAATCCACATTTTAAACGTTTCACCAGGGAGAGACTAGGATTAATTGCCACTCACTTTACCAAGCGAGTCACCAGTCCCAAAACCTGCCAATTAACTCCAACTCCGAGGGCGTCTCAGCCACTGCACCCCTTGGGGGGGCCCCCCACTTCCCAGAGCCCCAGTGATTCACCAAGCCCAAGTCTTTTGATTTTTTTCCCCCTTTTGGTCTTTTTATTCCTTCCGGAAATTCAGGTGTCGATTCTCTAGTAGCGACTTCTTTTTCTTTCCTTTGTTTTATTTCAAAAGTATACCTGCTGGTAAGAAGGTAAGAAGCTTCAGCTGTGGCACTTTTTTTTTTTTTTTTTGCTTTTTGGGTCACACCTGGTCATGCACAGGGTTACTCCTGGCTCTGCACTCAGGAATTACTCCTGGCAGTGCTCAGGGGACCATATGGGATGCTGGGAATCGAACCCGGGTCTGCTGCGTGCAAGGCAAACGCCCTCCCCGCTGTGCTATTGCTCCAGCCTCCGGCACTTTTTATTTATTTATTTATTTATTTATTTATTTATTTATTTATTTTTTCTTTTTGGGTCACACCCGGCAATGCACAGGGGTTCCTCCTGGCTCTGCACTCAGGAATGACTCCTGGTGATGTTCAGGGGACCGTATGGGATGCTGGGAATCGATCCCGGGTCGGCCGTGTGCAAGGCAAACGCTATCACTCCAGCCCCGTGTGGCACTATTTCAGCTGCCTTTTCTCTCCCCTCGGTAGGGAACCAGTCTTCACCATTTGGCTAACCGGCCCTCCAGATAATCACTTTCTGTTCTCTACCTGCAGTCTCGAGGCCCAAGAGAGCATGTTCCCGTGAATTAGTTGGCACCTTCCTCTCGTCTCCTCGCACTGTGCCGGGGGGTGTGGGGGGGGGCTGTTGCCATTTTGTTTATCCCTGTAGAGCTTCTCTTTCAACACTGACTCAGGTTTTCATGGTATTGCTGCCCCACGCCTTAAGTCAAGCCCAATAGGCTGAGGCTGATCCCAAGATAATGACTTGAGTCTGAGTTGGCTGCTAGAGAGGGCAACCCAGGAAGGACTGAGTGGGGACGTGAGACAGAAGTAGGCCAAGCAGGGATGTCAGATGAGGGAGTCCCTGCAGCTTTGGAGGGCCCTGAGGCCACCATCACCCAGGTCAGTGATGTGCTAGGATTCGCAGAACTCAGAAACTCTATCCTTTGCGTGGTCACAGTTCACGTGTGAGGACTGGGGATGGGAAGCTGTGGGCCACCATCAGCCACGGGCAGAGGCCAAGAGCACCCAGAGGGGTGCATCCAGCTGTCCTCTCCCTCGGGAAACTGTGGATAGTGCAGGCTCATTCTAAAGTCTCATCATCCCCCCTCCCCCCCAGTCATCAGGTGCAGTATCCGCTCAGAGCTTGGCCCATCATTCCCCCTCCCCCACCCAGTCATCAGGTGCAGTACCCGCTCAGAGCTTGGCCCCGCAGGGAAGCTCCTCAGGCCCTGGTCAGTCACACAGGCAGAGCTTGTAACCACGAAGTTGGTGTCCCATTGTCACACTTGGGGCAGAGATTGGCAAGAAAGAGCTTTGGTAGCAACAAGGTGGCAGGTTGGAAGGTGGCAGACTCAAGTCCTAGGAGAACTATGTCATAAAAAGCAACATTCGGGGCTGGAACCATAGCACAGCGGGGAGGGCGTTTGCCTTGCATGCGGCCGACCCGGGTTCGATTCCCAGCATCCCATAGGGTCCCCCGAGCACTGCCAGGACTAATCCCTGAGTGCAGAGCCAGGAGTAACCCCTGTGCATGGCCGGGTGTGACCCAAAAAGCAAAAAGCAAAAAAAAAAAAAAAAAAACTGAAGAAGAAGAAGCAACTTCCATGGGGGAGGAACTGGAAGTCTGGTTTTAGACAAGGATTGTGGGGGGCTGCAAGGGGCCCTGGAGTGGTCCATAGGTTACCTTGGGTGGATCAAATTGACTGTACAGCGGATGAAGCATTTGCCTTGCGCACAGCTGACCAGGGTTCTATCCTTGGCACCCTATATTGTCCTCTGAGCCTGCCAGGAGTGGTCCCTGAGCACAGAGCCAAGTGTAAGTCCTGAGCACTGCTGGGTGTTCTCTCCATCGCTCCTCCCCCAAAAAAACTCTTACCTTGGGAAAGGCCAGGATGTGGCTTTGTGGAAGAACTCTTACCTGGCATGTGGAGACCCTGAATTCAATACCTGGCACCACATGGTATCACCCCCTTCACTCCACCTCCCAGCAACAGTGAGGAAAAAGGGGTTTATCTGGGTTCCAATTAAGACTTTATTTGTAGGAGATAGGTGGCAAGCCGCTTTTAATTGAGAAATTCCTGATCAGTGTTTCCCAAAGTGAGTGGTATGACCCGTAGGGGGCGCTAGACCAATCCTAGGGGATGATAATAGCTTCAGGTACAGCTGGGGCGCATTTGTTGGCTTAAAGAAGGTAGATGTGGGGGAGAGATGGGCGCTATGAGATTTTTTTTTTTTCTGCAAAGGGAGCAATAGACCAAATCAGTTTGGGAAACTCTGGTCTTGGTGGCCAACCCCTGCTCGAGAGAATCTTCGTCCACTTACTCAGATCCTGCTATCTGCCTGCAAATGTACAGTGGCTGGCCTTCAGTCGGGCTACATTGATTTCGCACAGGTCTTTTTTATGCACTGCGAGGGCTGGAACCCAGGGCCGCCCCTCTGGCTTGGCACAAACTTTTAAACCTCCTTCAAAGGCTGAAGCCGCCTCCTCGCTCAGCACGAGCGATGGAAGTGGGATTCTCTCTCTTTCCTTTCTCCAGGGGAATAGAGCCCATATCATTTGAGATGACACTTCTGCATTTCCATTTTTGAGCTTTTGGGAGGCAGGCGAGTTTACCTCCCGGGAAGAAAACCCAATGAGGCCTTAGCTGTTCTCATAATAGTTTTTTGAGTCAGATTCCCCCGTCCACTGAGAAGGGGACACTGGGGCGGGGGGGGGGGGGGGCTTGTAAGATCAAACAAGTCCGGAGTGTCACTGTTCTAAGGTGCTTTAGACAGGGGCTGGAGTGAGAGCACAGTGGGGAGGGCATTTGCCTTGCACACGGCTGACCCAGGTTCGATTCCCAGCATCCCATAGGGTCCCCCGAGCACTGCCAGGAGTAATTCCTGAGTGCAGAGCCAGGAATAACCCCCCGAGCATTGCAAGGTGTGACCCAAAGAGCAGAAAATTAATTGATTAATTAATTAATGAATTAAAAATAAAGTGCTTTAGACAGACAGAGTCTGGAGCCATACTATGGCGGACACAGCATTTTACTGAATGTGCCAAAACACACATAGTCCAATTGGTTGGTTGGTTGGTTGGTTGGTTGGTTGGTTGGTTGGTTGGTGTGGGGGCCACACCTGGCCCAATACTCAGGACTTTCTCCTGGCTCTGCGCTCAGGAATCACTCCGGGTGGGCTCAGGGGACCACATGTACCAGGATCAAACCTAGGTCAGCCACGTGCCAGACAAACACCCTACCTGCTCTACTATCTCTCCGGCGCCACAAGGTCCAGTTTTTGTCCAGGGAGCTGCCAGATTGCTGGACACTTGATTCTAAGGACAGGGAAGGCCTCTGGGCCAAGTGCACTGTAGATTATGGGGGGGCGGGGGTGGTTTTCCTCTTTTCTTCCTCCCTCCACCCCCTTCTCCTCCCCAGTCAGGAGGCGGGCTGGCTTAGCCCACTGGGGAACACAGGCTCATTAGCATTTAAGCTCTGTTTCTGGCTGCCAGTTTCAGCTGGTTTGTGTGATAATCGGCCTCCCTCCTGGGGTCCAGCCCGGCTTTGTGGGGCTCAAGCTGGGCGAATTTGGGCTGTTTCCCACTCTGTAGTTCTTCCGGAAAGTGTGGACCACCCCCCATGCAGACAAAGAGTGGGAGGTTGACTTGGAAGATCAATCAAGTTAAGCATCTCATTAGGCTGGAAAGGCTGCGTGAGAAATGAGTCCCAGAGTCTCCCGGAGAGAGGGCGGAGTCCCCGGGGCGGAAGAGACCAGGCACAGCTACATTTTGGGCGGTTTGTTTTGGGGCCAAACCCGGGCATGCTCAGAGCTTATTCCTGACTCTACACTGGGAAATTAGCTCCTGGCAAGGCTGGGGGTGTCGGGGAGGGGGACGGACAGGAGGCCGGGATCGAAGCTGGGTATGCTGCATGCAAGACAAGTGCCCTACCCACTGTACCATCTCTTCGGCCCCGCTATACCAACTTCTTGCTCAGCGCCTGGCCCTGTTTCCTGGGATAAGGGTACCACAAGATCCACAGACAAAAGCTGTTGGGTGGAAATATCAGGGGAGCCGCCGTAGAGCGCTAAGCCCACCCGAGGCCCCCTGAGTTCACGGAAACCTGTCAGTGGCTTTGAGACGAAAGAGAGATCTAGAAGGGGAGAGTCTCCACCCAGCCTGGGAAAGGGGGGTGTACCGGCCAGCAGGGCCAGGAGGAAGATCCCGGGGACAGAGGGACCCCTGGGGGAGGGAGGAGGAAGTGGTGGGGGGGGCTCTCAGTGTGGAACGGGGGTCCTCACCGTGCACAGGCACTCAGGCCACTGGGGAAGGCGGAGACTCACGCACTCTCTTGTTCCTGCCTCCCCCTCCCCCCCTCCCCCCTCCCCCCTCCCCCTCCATCCTCCCAGTGTTCGGCCACAACGTGAAGAGCAGCAATGACTTCATCGGCAGGGTGGTCATCGGCCAGTACTCCTCGGGGCCCTCCGAGGCCAACCACTGGCGACGGATGCTCAGCGCCCACCGCACGGCCGTGGAGCAGTGGCACAGCCTGCGGTCCCGGGCCGAGTGCGACCGCGTGTCCCCAGCCTCGCTGGAGGTGACCTGACCGCTAACGCTTGTTTGTAAGCGAGAAGGAAGACGTTGTGAGGGGAAAAAAAAAACAAAAAACACGTGTCAAGTACTTATCACCTACACACTCACACACACACACTCACCACATGCACACACACCACACATGCGCCTAGACACATTCACACGCATGCACATGCACACACATGCACACACTCACACACACGCACACACACACTCACCACATGCACACACGCCACACATATGCCTAGACACATTCACACGCATGCTCACGCACACACATACACACACTCACACACACGCACACCACACAGGCGCTCACACACTCATCCACACATATTCACACACACTCACATTCACACACATACACACACACACCACATGCGCACACACAACTTCATTTGCGTGCATGCGCGCACACACATGTGCGCGCATGCACACATACACACATACACACACACACACACACACACACACACACACAAACTCCCCGTATCCTCTCAGAACGGAGAAGACACCAACCATTGACCACAGAATGGCGGCCCTCAAGGAGCGACCTGAGAACTTTCCAAACCTTTCCAGAAGCCCCATCCAGACGTCAGCAGCCAGGTGGGCCCAGCTGTGGAGCTGTCCGGCAGTGCTGCTTCTTGAGGACCACCCCACGCCCCACCCCACACTCACTTCATCCCTCAGGACAGACACAGGCTTGTCAAGCTTCATGGAGACATTTTTCCAAGTGTGAGGGGAGGCCCAGCCCCCTCCCTGGGTGACCTCTCAACAGACTGCTGCCCGGGGGGGGGGGGGGGTGGCCTGGGACCCGACACCTGTCCCCGCTCTCCCCACCCCAAAGTGTAAGTACTCCGTGTTCTCATCAGCGTCTGCCAGAGACAGACGCGCTGAGGGACGCGGTGGCCACCCCCTCCTCCCTGTATAGAAGCTGCTCTCTGCTTTTCCTGTCTCTAGCCAGGCCAGGGGACTCCCGGGAGCTGCGTGTGTGGACCGTCTCGGGTGAACACGTGTGTGTCCGAGTGTTCCCTTGCTGGGCCGGGACCTCCCGCGTGAGCCATCTCTCCGCCTCTCCCGTCTGGTAAAAGCCCACCCGACGTTCCATCTCTCCACACCCCTTCGCCACCACCGGCCGTGTGTCTCCACTCAGTAGAATACGGTAGCGCAAGAGCCGGCCCCTCACGGCGACGGTGACATGGGGTGTGGGGGGGGGCAGCCTGGTGCCGGGTGTACCTGGCCCCGTGCCCGCTCCCCGGCCCGCGGCTGCTGCTGCTGGTGGTGGTGGGGTCTTTGTGTGTTTGTGTGTGAGCCCAGCCCTCCACGCTAAGGGCCTGGTGTAGCTAGAGTAGATGTCCGCGTGTCGGCTGCTGCTGTCTCCCTCCCACGGTGTGGCGTCTCGTGTGGCAGAACGCTCTCCACTGAGATTAAAGATTACCTACTTGTGCCCTGCATTCGGGTCACCTCCTTTCTTTTCGTGGGTCCGGGCGGTTTTCCATCCCTCCCGCTCTCTCACGGCCCCTTCCTCGTGACTCCTGGCAAGGACCTTGGATATGTCTGTGGATTTTGTGGGTCAAGGGTTCTGAGAGCTGGCGGACAGCCGGGGGAGGGTCCATCTCTGTCCGCGTGCGTCTCTTCACGGGGGTCTCTTCGAACTTGCTTGGGCTTCTGGTCACGGTGTTAAGCTTCCGGGACAGAGCCAGCAGGAAGCAGGAAATCACAAAGGGTCGCTTCTGTTCTAGGACCTGGGTCATCCTGTCTCAGGCTCAGGGCTTGGCACGTCAGAGCAGGAGAAAGTTCTCCAGTATGAAGAGCTGGGTGACCCCCCTCAGGGCCCCCTTGCTTGGAAGATGCCCCCTTGGGGATAATAACCCCTTGGGGATCCAACCCAGGCCTATTCATGACATGACTGGGTGGTACTAGAAGGAAGAACAGTTAAAGTATTAACTTATTTACACCAAGACCAGTTGGAGAAGCCGGTCAACGGGAGCGTGATAAATAAAGGACTGCGGGCAGCCTTGCTCGTGGGGGCCTGGGTTAGGTCCCCAGCACTGCGGGAGGAGACCCCAAGGCAGAGCTGCCAGGCACGCCCCCACCAAAGCAAATAAGGACTTAGGGGTATATCGATATCATATACACTATTGCAACCATCTCACCAAAACAAGAGTAAAATCTGGGGCTGGAGAGATGGTAACGCACAGAGGCACTCGCCTTGCACGTGAGTGACATGGGCTCAGTCTCTGGCACCACATGTGGTTTCCTGAGCCCCATCCTTGAACACAGTAAGCCCTGAGCACTGCCAGGTGTGGCAGAGAGAGAGAAGAGGAAAGAAGGAAGGAAGGAAGGAAGGAAGGAGGGAAGGAAGGAAGGGAGGGAGGGAGGGAGGGAGGGAGGGAGGGAGGGAGGGAGGAAGGGAAAGAAAGAAAGAAAGAAAGAAAGAAAGAAAGAAAGAAAGAAAGAAAGAAAGAAAGAAAGAAAGAAAGAAAGAAAGAAAGAGAAAGAGAGAGAATGAAAAAGGAAAAGGAAGGAAGAGAAAGAAAGAAAGAAAGAAAGAAAGAAAGAAAGAAAGAAAGAAAGAAAGAAAGAAAGAAAGAAAGAAAGAAAGAGAGAGAGAATGGAAAAGGAAGGAAGAGAAAGAAAGAAAGAAAGAGAGAGAGAGAGGAGGGAAGGAAGGGGAAAGAAAAAAGGAAGGAAGGAAGAAAGAAAATAAAGGAGGAAGAAATAGAAATGATGGAGGGATGGGAGAAGAAAGAGGGAGAAGGAAAGAATGAAGGAAATAGAGAGAGAAAAAGGAAGAAAGAAAGAAAGAAAGAAAGAAAGAAAGAAAGAAAGAAAGAAAGAAAGAAAGAAAGAAAGAAAGAAAGAGAAAAGAAGGAAGAAAAGAAGGAAAGAGGAATGAGGGAGGAAACGAAGGAAGGAGGGAAGGAAGGACAGAGACAGGACTGGGCACAGAGACACAGGGAGAAACGGCGACCCACAAGCCAAGGAAGAAGACCTCAGCTAGGACTCTCGTCCGGGGCCCAACCACACAGCACCCTGACCCTGGATTTTTTTTTTCCTTTTTGGGTCACACCCAGCGATGCTCAGGGGTCACTCCTGGCTCTGCACTCAGGAATTACTCCTGGCGGTGCTGGGAGGACCCTATGGGATGCTGGGAATCGAACCTGGGTCAGAAATGTGCAAGGCAAACGTCCTACCCACTGTGCTATCGCTCCAGCCCCTGACCCTGGGTTTCTAACACCGCCCCCCCACCCCGCCCTGTCCGGCCCCAGGACCCTGAGACTGTGGGTTTCTGCGGCAGGAGCAACCTGGGAGCTGGTGTGGGGCGTTGCAGCACTGGGGTGCTCACCCTGCCGGCTGACATGGGGTGGAGGGTTGCTCTGTGCCAGGCGGTCAGGGACAGTGGCCAGCCCCCCCTCCCCCCCACCTCCCAACCGTCCCCCGACCGTCCCAGGGACACTTTGGGAGGCAAGAGCCTGGCTGCGGGGATGGGGCGACTGAGAGGTGAAGGAAGGATTCGGTTTCCATAGAAACCTGGGCCCACGGTGCCCGTGCTGGGTCGGCCACTCTAATTAGCATCCTCCCCCTCCCGCCTCCCCCAGGCTCCTTGGGGTCAGACCCCAAGTTCAGCGGAAGGAGGCGGAGGAGCGAGGATGTGGAGTTGTGGAACGAGGTGTGGAGTTGTGGAGCTGTGTCTGTTTTCTCCGCCTCCTGCTGGACACCCCTCGCCCCCTGGGGGGCTGCTGGGCACGGGGGCCCGAGTTCCACACCCAGAGAAAGGGGGATTCCTTTCCCTCGCAGGGGGCCCGTCTCTGCCCCCCACCCCGTGCCACATCGTCTGTTTCTCATAGTCCAAAATACATGAAAAATAACCTGAACTGGGGCTGAAACGACAGCGGAGGGGGCAAGGAGTTTGCCTTGCACACGACGGACCTGGGTTCGATCCCCAGCACTACAGTAGGGTCCCCTGAGCCCCACCAGGAGTGATTCCTGAGCACAGAGCCAGGAGTCAGCCCCGAGCATGACCGGAGGTGGCCCCCAAACTAAACCAAAACAAAATTTAAAAAATTCAGGGTGGGGCCCGGGAGATGGGTCAAAGGGCTGAGCACAGGCTCGTGGTGGGGGAGGCCCCAGGCTCCATCCCCTGGTTCCCCCACACACACCAGCACCTCTAGGAATGACCCCTGAGCACAAAGTCAGGGGTAGTCCCCAAGCACTGCTAGGTGTGTGACTCCAAAACAAAAAACATGAAAAGAAAGAACTCTGGACGTGATTCTTCCAACACCACACGCGTGCGCGTGCACACATACACACACAAACATTAATGATGCGGTGGCCAGAAAGATAGTACAGTGGGTAGGACGTTTGCCTCGCATGCACCTGACCTGGGTTCGATCCCCAGCTTGCTGCATGGTCCCTGGAGCCCTGCAAAGGAGCAATCCCTGAGCACAGAGCCAGGAGTCCACCCTGAGCACCGCCAAGTGTGACCCCAAAACAAAAACCAGTGCGGGCCAGAGAATACACACACACACACACACACACACACACACACGCACGCACACGCACACACACACACACACACACACACACACACTCTGGAAGATCAGTTATACTTCAGAACTTTCTTTTTCATTTGTAACTTTGCATCAAATTGTAAACAGGTTGCTGGTAGGGTGAAGACCCCCTCTTTTTTTTTTTTTTGCTAGCAATTAATACATTTTATTTATTTATTTTTAATTTATTTATTAGTGAGTCACAGTGAGGGTACAGTTACAGATTTATACATTTTCGTGCTCATGTTTCCCTCATACAAAGTTCGAGAACCCATCCCTTCACCAGTGCCCATTCTCTACCACAAATAAACCCAGCATCCCTCCCACCCACCCAATCCCATCTCCCCCTACCCTTCCCTGCCACTGTGGCAGGGTATTCCCTTTTGTTCTCTCTCTCTAATTAGGTGTTGTGGTTTGCAATAAAGGTGTTGAGTGGCCATTGTGTTCAGTCTCTAGTCTACACTCAGCCCGCATCACCCTTCCCCCGCGTGGCCTCCAACCACATTTTACTTGGTGTCCCCTTCTCTATCTGAGCTGCCTTTTTCCCAGAATGTGAGGCCAGCTTCCAAGCCATGGAGTGAAGACCCCCTCTGTCCGGCACCCGGTAGCTCGTGCCAGGCCCTTCCCGAAGCGTGTGTGGAACAGGAAGCCGCCAGCCTGCGTGCTCCGTGGTACCGGCCCACACAGAGCTCGAAGCGGACCTGCCGGCTGCAGCTGGACCCGCACTGGGTTCCAGAGCCTGAGTCAGGCCTTCCCTGGCGGGGCTCCAGCCCCGGGCCTGCTGTGTGGGCACCAGCTAAGCGATTCCTGGCAGGCGCCGTGGGGTGGGTGTTGCAGAGTGGAAGGTGGCAGAGGCACGTTTCGGGGGTCCCCTGTGAATGCCTCAGGGCACCTGGGGGTGCACTCCAGGGAGGAAGTGGGGAGCTTGGAGGGGGGCAGGGGGTGTGGAGGGGAGAACCCGGGAAAGTAGCACTGGGTGTGCCAAGGGCCCTCCCGGGGGAGTCTAGTCTCAGGGATGGGGGCCCTGCCGAGCACCAAACGCCTTGTTTCATTCCCTCTCTGTCTCTGTCCCCCCACGCGAGGCACGTGCTTGACCTCGTGCCCCGTCCCCCTCATCCCCCCACCCCCATCTGACTCTTTTTTTTCCTTTTTGGGTCACACCCGGCGATACTCAGGGGTTACTCCTGGCTCTGCACTCAGGAATTACTCCTGGTGGTGCTCAGGGACCCTGTGGGATGCTGGGAATCAAACCCGGGTCGGCCGGGTACAAGGCAAACGCCCTCCCCGCTGTGCTATCGCTCCAGCCCCCTCCCCCATCTGACTTTTATCTTGGCGAGGAAGATGTGATCGTCTCCTATTTATAAAGGAAGAGGTGCCGAGCCACACGCCTGGGGACGCCACCACGTGGGAGGGAAGGAGGGCGATGGGGTGGCAGAGACATCCCCCACCCCCGGGTGCAGGGACGCCCCAGGAAATGCACTTGAGTTTCCATCACTGAAGCTGGAGTCCGGGGCTCAAGTGGTGGAAAGTAGCCGAGCCTGAACCCTGTGAGTTCACCCCTGTGGGTGCGTTTGGTGGCCAAGAACCGTTCCCACCCCAGCCGGTCGACAGTGACAGAGGAACAAAGGAATGAACGGGGACTGAAGGAACAGGGCCACAGGCTGGTTGGTAATCAGTGACCATTTATTTCTGTCTCACAGCATTAGTTATTAGTTATGTACTTATTAATTATATAGAAATTGTGAAGGGTGGGGCGACACGGAGGTGGGGTTGAACATTATCATAATAATAAATAAGTGTAGGGAGCTGGAGTGATAGCACAGCGGGTAGGCATTTACCTTGCACGCGGCCAACCCGGGTTCGATTCCCAGCATCCCATAGGGTCCCCCAAAGCACTGCCAGGAGTATTTCCTGAGTGCAGAGCCAGGAGTGACCCCTGTGCATCGCCAGGTGTGACCCGAAAAGCAAAAAAAAAAAAAAGGGAAAATCTGAGAAGTGTGCTCTCATCCTCTCATCCCTGCTCACTGACCTCCCTGTGGAGGCCCCCCACCCCAATACTGGGAAATCCCAGGGGGTCAGTCTCCGGAGCTCTCCTGGGGAGGTAATGCAGGTGCAGGTGGATGGTGCGAGGTGCAAAGCAAGGGCAAAGAGGAGCAAATCTTAGTGCCTTGTCTAAGCAGCAGAGGGCTGCCCGGCTACACGCAGAGGGCCAGGCGGGGTGGGTGGGTACGCGGTGTCAGGATCTGTAGGATAACGTGTGTTTGTCCTTGCTCCTCCTGCAGGGAGCTTAGGTCTATTGAGTTACTCCCACCACAATGCTCCTGAGGCACACCCAGTTCCCTCAGGCACTCTTAGTCCTCTATTGCTTTTCTCTTTCCTCGATGTCCTTTGCATGGCTTAGCAATGTGTAGACACAGGAAGACAGTTGATGCTATGCTTTTGTAACTTGGGAGTTAATTGACTCTGAAAAACATTTGCTCCTGGGCATCCATCATATTTACTTGACTTAAGTCTCAGTTGCCCTTACTTCCTAACACCCCCAAAAGGAGGGTTCCAGCAAGGGACAAGGATGGAGCCAGGGCAAGCTGTAAGCTACATCGAAAAGGGACAAGTAAGCTCCATAAGAAGTATAATAAGGGATGTGTGGGTACAAAGAAAAAGAGGTATAATTAGTTAAGAACATGGTCATGGAATAAACTCTGTCACGACCCCAAAACAAGTCACTGAATAAGGACCCTGATGGGGTTAGGCAAGACTAAAATGGCCTGAGAAATGTAGTCTGGGATATATAGCGAGATGTTCCCAGAAAGAGCTACTGTTTAGGCTTAATATATCTCTTACTGTGTCCATACAAAATGACTAGAAATATTAGTCAGAAGTAAATTTCATATGATTATTTAATTGGGTTATAGCTAAGGAAGGAGAAAGCAATGTGCCCTTAGATGGAATCCTGCCCTTGAGCGGGTCTCCTAGTAATCTAGGGTGCTAAAGCCCCAGATGAGATCTTGTTCTTGAGTTAATCTCCTAGAAGAACTTCCCCTGAAGGAAGGGCTTTACACTTGTTTATTATTATTATTATTATTATTATTATTATTATTATTATTTTGCTTTTTGGGTCATACCCAGCTATGCACAGGGGTTACTCGTGGCTGTGCTCAGGGAACTGTATGGGATGCCGGGGATCGAGCCTCGTGTGAAGCAAGCACCTTACCTGCTGTCCTGTCTCTCCAGCCCCAGCTTTTCAGATTTGTTTAATAACGGGCAGCAACAAGAAGAGACTTTTAACACTGTTTTGTTTGGTGGGGATGGGAGCACACCTCGCTGAGCTCAGGGCTTCCTCCTGGCGGGGCGTGTGGGGAGCTGTGGGTGGTGCTGGGGGTCAGGGGTCAAACCCAGCCAGAGCCCTCCCCGCTCTCCAGCTAGAAGCTGGGAGTCTAGACTGGGATGCCAACATGCCCAAGCAGCCCCCTGACAGGTGTTTTTTTATTTATTTATTTTTTTTTTTTGCTTTTTGGGTCACACCCGGCGATGCACAGGGGTTACTCCTGGCTCTGCACTCAGGAATTACCCCCGGCGGTGCTCAGGGGACCATATGGGATGCTGGGATTCGAACCTGGGTCGGCTGCGTGGAAGGCAAACGCCCTACCCGCTGTGCTATTCCTCCAGCCCCCTGACAGGTGTTTTAAACGGAAGATCACGCCAGGCTCCCACACTCCGTCCTGGGCGAGCTGCTTTGGCCGAGCAGAGTCCGAAGCTCCTGGCCTGCCTGGATTTTCCCCCGTCCAGTAATGACCCTGTAGCTCCCGTGACCAGCTGGGATGAGAGCTGTTATCTCAGGAGGAAACTGAGGCAGCCTGGCACACACACTGAAGACCCGGGTGCGGCTCGGAGGTAGGGATTGACATCCGAGTCCCTGGGTTTCCCGAAGAGGCTGGTTTGGGTTTCGCGCCGCCCACTGAGCTGACTACCCCAGGGTGCAGGAGGGATGGCGGGCGGAAGGGAGGGTCTGCCCAACGCCTCCCTCCCCCACGACCTCCCCCCTCCCCGCCCCCCACTGTCCTGATTTTCTTTTTCTTTCTTTCTTCTTTCTTTCTTCTTTCTTTCTTTCTTTCTTTCTTTCTTTCTTTCTTTCTTTCTTTCTTTCTTTCTTTCCTTCTTTCTTTCTTCCTTTCTCTCTTCCTTCCTTCCTTCCTTCCTTTCTCTCTTTCTTTCTCTCTTTCTCTCTCTCTCTTTCTTTCTTTCTTTCTTTCTTTCTTTCTTTCTTTCTTTCTTCCTTCCTTCCTTCCTTCCTTCCTTTCTCTCTTTCTTTCTTTCTTTTCTTTCTTTCTTTCTTTCTTTCTTTCTTTCTTTCTTTCTTTCTTTCTTCTTCCTTTCTTTCTTTCTTTCTTTCTTTCTTTCTTTTCTTTCTTTCTTTCTTTCTTTCTTTCTTTCTTTCTTCTTTCTTCCTTCCTTCCTTCTTCTTTCTTTCTTTCTTTCTCTCTTTCTTCCTTTTCTTCCTTTCTCTCTTTCTTTTCTTTCTTTCTTTCTTTCTTTCTTTCTTTCTTTCTTTCTTTCTTTCTTTCTTCTCTTTCTTTCTTTCTTTTTTCTTCCTTTCTTTCTTTCTTTCTCTTTCTTTTTCTTTCTTTCTTTCCTTCTTTCTTTTCTTCTTTCTTTCTTTTGTTATTTTTTATTGAATCACCATGTGAAACGTTACAAAGATTTCAGCTTAAGTCTCGGTGATACAGTGCTCAAACCCTCATCCCTTCACCAGTGCCCATGTCCCACCACCAAGAACCCCAGTATACCCCCCACCCCGCCCCCACCCACTCCCGTCTGTGTAGCTGATAACTTTCACTTTACTTTCTCTTTACTTTGATTACATTCAGTATTTCAACATAACACTCACTATTATTATTTGGAATTCCCCCCCATAAATCGAACCTGCTGAAAAGACAGCACTTGATAGTTTGTTTTCCCTTGCTGAGGATGAAGGGATAGGAGGTCTCGCGGTAGCAGGGAGCTGCTGGTGAGAGTAGTTGGATGGCCTCCGGGATCACGGGCGTTCAGCAGCGGGGGATCACATCTGGGCAGAGAGCAGCGCCGGTACCAGCCCCCCATCCCGAGATCTCTCACGCGTCCCACTGCTGCAGGCTCGTACCTATTTAGTGGGCCTCATAAGAGGGCAGTCGCCACGCTGCCCGGTCGGAGAGGAAAAGCCGAGAGGGAAATACCTTTCCCCTCCTGGGGCGGCCTGGGGCCGTGGCTTAGCTCACAGTCTGGAGGCATTTCTGCAAGAAGCCGCTGGAGCCGAGAGTAGTTAGATCCTGATCTTCGAAGATTAGCACTCTCGATCCTGGAGCCCAGCTTCCTCCGGAGAGGGGCTGCTCCTTTGCTCCGGTGAGGGCGGTGTTGGAGGGGCTCAAGATGTGAAGGGGTGGGGGGCTGGAGCGATAGCACAGGGGGTAGGGTGTTTGCCTTGCACGCGGCTGACCCAGGTTCGAATCCCAGCATCCCATATGGTCCCCTGAGCACCGCCAGGAGTAATTCCTGAGTGCAGAGCCAGGAGTAACCCCTGTGCATCGCCAGGTGTGACCCAAAAACCAAAAAAAAAAAAAAAAAAAAACCTTCCCTTAGGGGGCTGGAGCGATAGCACAGCGGGTAAGGTCTTTGCCTTGCACGCGGCGGACCCGGGTTCGAATCCCAGCATCCCATATGGTCCCCTGAACACCGCCAGTAGTAATTCCTGAGTGAAGAGCCAGGAGTAACCCCTGTGCATTGCCGGGTGTGACCCAAAAAAAAAAAAAAAAAGATGTGAAGGGGTGGGCGACAGTCCATTGGGGAGGGCGCTGGTCTTGCATACGGTCCACCCGGGCTCGATCCTGCATCCCCTAGGGTCCCCTGAGCCCCGCCAGGAGTGATGCCCCCACACAGACCAAAAAGAGGTGGGGATGCAGGCGGGGGGTGGGGGCACATCCACGAACCCTCCTCCCAGGAGTGATGCCAGTTCCAGCGCAGGGCTCAGGGCTAGCCGGGGAGCCGGAGAGGACACACTGCAGGGACCTTGGGCAGGGAGAGAAGCCGCCACCCTCGAGGATGCTGGGGGCCGAACTGGGCCTCCTGACCGTCCCTAGGGGCCGAGCTGGTTTCCTGGGGCTGAACCTGCAGCTTCCTAGGATCAGACCCCAGAGAGTCCTGATTTAATTTATTTTATATTTTATTATCATTATTTGACTTGCGGGTCACACCCGGCGATGCTCAGGGCTGGCTCCTGGCTCCGAACTCAGGAATCACTCCTGGAGGTGCTCAGGTGACCGTAAGGGATGCCGGGGATCAAACCAGTGTTGGCCCTGTGCCAGGCAAGCGCCCTCCCCGCTGTGCTATGTGACTCTGGCACCGAGAGTCCTGTTGGCCTTGCAGGCGGCCATCCCAGGTTTGACCTCCGGAGTCCCATGTGGTTCCCCAAGCACGGCCAGGAGTGATGCCAAAAGGCCAAGAGTCAGCCCTGAGCACTGCGGGGTGCGGCCCAAAGCCAAAACCAACCAACCAACCAAGAGTCCTGGGGGTAAACTCGAGCATTGAGGTTCCCAAGCCGTGTCAGTGTAGCCCAGGAGATACGGTGACCGGATCCCCCCACCCCTCGCTCCCAGGCATGTGTGCAAATGGCCACTGAGCAGCTCCGGGTGTAGGCCAAGTAGTAAATAAATTAACGAGTGAATGAATAAAAGCTGTGTGGTGAGGCCGGGCTTGGGAGTTGAGTGCTGCTCCGTTGAGGGGGGGAGCCCCAGGCTCCCTCCCGGCACCAGGAAGTGTGGCCCCCTGACGCCCCTCTGTGAATGGAGCGTGACCCCCATCCCCCAACCAGTGCCATGGCTGTGGGGTGGGACCCCAGTCATTGCAGCCACAACACCAATACAGCTGGGGGGAGAGGTGGGAGAGAGAGGACTCAGACCTTCAAATCAGCACACTTTCGGCAAGGGCAGTGGGGTGCTGATTCTGGGTGACCCCCTGTCTGAGCAGGCAGAGCCTGAATCCTGAGCCCTTCCGTGCATAAGGATCTTGCCTGTGACATCTGCCATGAGGACTGTTTTCCAAACCTCATTTTAAAACGACAGTAGTGGCTAGAGCGATAGCACAGTGGGGAAGGCGTTTGCCTTGCATGCGGCCGACCCAGGATTGATTCCCAGCATCCCATATGGTCCCCCGAGCACCGCCAGGAGTAATTCCTGAATGCAAAGCCGGGAGTAGCCCCTGTGCATCGCCAGGTGTGACCCAAAAAGCAAAATAAAATCAAATCACTTATATCACTTGTCTTCCCGTTGATCTTCGATTTGCTTGAGCAGGCGCCAGTAACGTCTCTATTTGTCCCTGTCCTGTGCTAGTGTAGCCCAATGATATCTGCTCGCTCCAGGAATAGGAAGAGCCTCAAACCGTTCATTGAGGGTCTTGACGAAGAAGTTTGACCATCTCATTGGTGGACGGCCACATGGTCTTTTGACATCCTGTGGAATCCAGTCGGTAACAGCTCTAGTCCAGCGGTCGTCTCTAAATCACACTATTATATAAAGCAACGTGGGAAGATGCCGTCCTTGACAACATCAACAAGGAATACGATCGACTGGCTCAGCACCTCCATGACTGCGCGAAGAATGCCAAGAGTGAGAAAGCCACAAACAGATGCCTGTCTTTGGAAACTCTCGAGCTCATTCGTCAACGTGGTTTGGCGTGAGCCTCAGGCAACCACAAGCTAACGTCTGAGCTCGCAAAGTTATGCAGAGAAGTGATAAAGGAAGACCTCAAAGAGAGAAGAGTGCAAGGCTGACCCTGATTCTATCCCCGGTACCCCGTATGGTTTCCCAAGCCCTGCCAAGAGGGAACTCTGAGTGCAGAGCCTGAAGTAAGCCCTGAGCACTGCCGGGGGTGGCCCCTAAAGCAAAAACAAACAGAAGAAGCAAACAAGAATCCTGCAATCACAATATCAACAAGGACAACTAAGATTCTGATGCTCTTGGGGCTGGAGCTATAGCACAGCAGATAGGGTGTTTGCCTTGCACGCTGCCGACCTGGGTTCGATCCCCAGCATCCCATATGGTCCCCTGAGCACCGCCAGGAGTAATTCCTGAGTGCAAAGCCAGGAGTAACCCCTGTGCATCACCAGGTGTGACCCAAAAAGCAAAAAAAAAAAAAAAAAATTAAGATTCTCATGCTCTCTCCCGCCTAGCTCGTCTAACGCACTTTCCACACGTGACTTTCTCTAATCCTCGCTCTGGCTCTAAAGCAGAGATGCTATTTTTATCCCCAGTAAAGAAAAAAAAAAAGAACCCTCTTCATGGAGACTCCCCCTGAAGGTCAAGGCCATGGAGCTGTCACATTGTTGTGGTGAATGTAGTCCGAGAGGTGAGGGCGCTCATGCCCAGGTGTAAACTTGGATTCCACGTCAATGGTAAATCGTGGTTACGTGGCTTGGACATGACAGGGAATATCTTGGTGCCATGTGTTATTGGTTGCCTATTTGGAATTCAGATTTAACTGGGCATTTCTTTCAAAAGAATATCTGACAGCCCTCAGGCTGAGGGTGAAATAGTCTCAGTTCATGGGTGCAAAGATCAGGAGTCTGACTCTGCATAAGCTCTCAGGGTCTATATTGGCAGGAGGGGTGACAGAACCACCATGCATAGTCTGGGAAGCTTCTAGAACCAGGATTTATAGCTCACCTTTCAGGCGGTTGAGAGGTCAGGGTCCAGGGGTGGTCTGATTCAATTTCTGGCTTGCAGATGGCCTTCCTCCTCCTTTTCCTCTTCCTCTTCCTCCTCCTCCTTTTCCTATGGCTACTATTACCCTCTGCCACTGCAGTTTTTGGTGGTGGGATTGAACTGGCAAGAGGAGAGGAGAGAGAAAGTTCCAGATCTCTACCCCCACACTGCAGACTTTGGGGCACTCAGAATTGGGGTTGATGGGAAGGATCCCAGAAATCCTTTCAAGCCCAACCTTCCACGTGACTGTTGAGGAAACTGAGGCCCCGGAGCCAAAGGACCCTGGCGAGGTCATCACACTCCAGAGCTCCCTTTCTGCTGCCCCCCCAGGCTGCCAGCCTGCACCTGACCCAGATGGCAGACAGACAGATGAGCAGACAGATGATCAGGAGAAAGGGAGGCCAACCCAGACGAGCAGGTGTGAGAGAGAGCATGTGCACACACGTGCTCGCACACACACACGTACATACACACATACTCATACACATGTACACATGCACACACATGCACAAACACAATCATACACACATGTACATACATACTCATACACATGTGCACACACATACATATACACATGCACACACATATAGATGTGCATATACACTCATACACATATACACATGAACATGCACACACATGCACATATACACATATGCACACACATACATGTATGCACATACACACTCATACACATATACATATAAATATGCACACACATACACATATGTACATGCACACACTCATACACAAATGCACATACAGACACACACTCATATACACACATACACACGCATATACACATATGCACATACACACAGAGGAATTACCTGGAGTAGCTCAATAGGCAGAAATGTGTGTTTTGCATGTGTGACCCCCAGACCTTGCATTCCCAGAATTCCATGGTCCTGAGCACTCCTGGGAGAGATGCATAAGCAGTGAGCCCCTGTGTGCCTTTCCCCACTGTATCACTGCCATTCTGTTGCTCATCAATTTGCTCGAGCGGGCACCAGTAACGTCTCCATTGTAAGACTTGCTCTTACTGTTTTGTTGCTCATTAATTTGCTCGAGCGGGCACCAGTAACGTCTCCATTGTAAGACTTGCTCTTACTGTTTTTGGCATATCGAATATGCCACGGGTAGCTTGCCAGGCTCCGCTGTGCGGGTAAGATACTCTCGGTGGTTTGTCAGGCTCTCCGAGAGGAGTGGAGGAATTGAACCTGGGTCGGCTGCATGCAAGGCAAATGCCCTACCACTCTGCTATCGCTCCAGCCCCCTTTCCCCACTAAAAAATAAAAATAAAAAGAAGGAAGGAAGGAATAAGGGGAAAGAAAGAAAGAAAGAAAGAAAGAAAGAAAGAAAGAAAGAAAGAAAGAAAGAAAGAAAGAAAGAAAGAAGAAGAAGGAAGGAAGGAAGGAAGGAAGGAAGGAAGGAAGGAAGGAAAGAAAGAAAGAAAGAAAGAAAGAAAGAAAGAAAGAAAGAAAGAAAGAAAGAAAGAAAGAAAGAAAGAAAGAAAGAAAGAAAGAAAGAAAGGAAGAAAGAAAGAAATCCCTCAGTTCTGGGCCAGAGCGATAGCACAGTGGGTGGGTGGGGCATTTGCTTTGCCTGTGGCCAACCCAGATTCCATCCCCGGCACCTCGTAGCTCCCCTGGGCCTGTCAGGAGAGATCCCTGAGCACTGCTGGGGGTGGCCAAAAAAAAAAAATAGAAAAATGTCTCAGTGCTGCTGTTTCCTCTGTATGGGGCCCCAAGAGTGACCCCAAGAGTGACCCCAGGAGAGGGGCAAAGCCAGAAAGAGGCCTGCCCCCCTCCTTTCTGCACGCCTTCGCCGGGGCAGGAGGCCAGGAGGCTGCAGAGACGCGCTCGGCAGCCTTCCTGCACGGAGGGGAAGGGGACCCTTCCTCGGGGCCCCGGGGTGTCTTGGGCCATCCAGGGGGGGACGGGGGACAAACGTGGCCCCTCGGTCTCCCCTGCCCCCTTTCCTGGCTACCCCCCAGACCTGACGTGGGCAGGAGGCGGCAGGCTGGCGCGCGCGTGGGCGGCCGGCGGGGGCCAGGGGAGCCATCAGCCAGATTGAGTAGGAAGGTGACAATTTATGCTTTTTGAAAGAGAAAAAGAGAAAGAAGGGGAAAAAGCGAGGGGGGGGGGAAGTTCCCAAGTGTTGCTGGTGCCATGGGGTGCCGTCTCCCCTTAATGAGCGCAGACCCCGAAGGCTCTAAGGCCTGGGGGTCTTTGAAGCTAAGTGAAGTCAGAGATAGGGCATCGGTGTTTCCAGGGCAACCGGCCCTGCCTGCGTCCTTGCCCACCCCCCTCACCTCCCCCCCCCGCCCCACACCTCGTCCTCCTTCAGAACTATTTGTAATTCCCCCGTGCCTCACCCCACTCAGACTCTTACTCACCCTTCAGGTCTCTATAACCCATCACCTCCTCCAGGAAGCATCCTTCTTCTTCTCCCGCCCCCCCCCCGCCGTTTTTTTTTTCCTGTTTTGTTTGGGGGCCACACCCAGTGGCACTCAGAGCTGACTGCCGGCTCTGGACTCAGGGGTCACTGCTGGTGGTCCTCGGAGCCCAGATGTAGTCCGGGGGACAAAACCCAGCTTAGATACAGGCAGAGCAAGGGGCCGCCGTCCTGCTGGGCTCTCGCTCCGCCCCTCCGGGTTTGGTGCCCTCCGACAACAGCCTGGATCAGCCCGTCCTGCAGGGGGCCCTGTTGGAGCCCCCCGGGGGGCACTTGGGAGATTGGGGGAGATAGAGTCTTTGGGAGCACCAGGGCCAGCTTCCGCAGAGGAGGAAAACGCCCCAGACAGTTTTGTCAAGCTCCCTCAGGACAGGACACAGCGTGCGCGCACACACACACGCGCGCACACGCACAAACACACACACATGCACAAACACACACAGGCACACGCACACACACGTGCACACACAGGTGCGCACAAACACACATACGCACGCACACACGCACACACACGCACGCACACGCACAAACACACGCACAAACACACACACGCACAAACACACACACACACACACACACATGCACCCCCATCACGTGTGGATGACTTTTTTTTTTTTTTTTTTTTGCTTTTTGGGTCACACCCGGCGATGCTCAGGGGTCACTCCTGGCTCATGCACTCAGGAATCACCCCTGGCGGTGCTCAGGGGACCATATGGGATGCTGGGATTTGAACCCGGGTCGGCCGCGTGCAAGGCAAACGCCCTACCCGCTGTGCTATCACTCCAGCCCCGTGGATGACGTTTTTATTTCTGCACTATTGGCCTGAGTGCTGGGCCCCTTACTGGCCTGCCGGAAAGCTCTGGAAACCCCCCCTCCCTCACTCCCCCCTCCCCAAGACGCAGCCTCCCAAAGGCAGCTGTGGGGCTCTGGTTGGTGACGGGTTTCTGCGATCCCGCTAGTTAGTGGCAGTTCCTAAAAGCCCGGAGGTGGAGCAGGAGCGATAGGACAGCGGGGAGGGCGCTTGCCTTGGTGACTGCGACAGACCCCTGAGCACCACCAGGAGAGCTCGCTGAGCACCGAGTCAGGAGCAAGCCCTGAGCACCGCCAGATTAAAAAAAAAAAAAAAAAAAACAAGGGGCCGGAGCGATAGCACAGCGGGTAGGGCGTTTGTCTTGCACGCGGCCGACCCGGGTTCGATCCCCGGCATCCCATATGGTCCCCCAAGCACTGCCAGGGGTAATTCCTGAGTGCAGAGCCAGGAGTGACCCCTGAGCATCGCCGGGTGTGACCCAAAAAGCAAAAAAAAAAAAAAAAAATACCGCAGTAAAACCCCTTTCTAAACCTGGGGTTTTCTTATTTATTCATTTATTCATTATTTCCTCCACGGGGCGGGGGTGGGGGGCCGAGGGGCATTCATCCCACCCCACTCGAGCCTCCTGGTGGTGGGGTCTTCCCCTGTCCAGGCAGCGGTGACTAAATGTGACCTTCTCAAGGATGTTTTCAGCTGAGTTCCACCCCAGGCATCAGGACCCACCGTTCGCTCCGTGGAGAAAAGGAACACGGAACACGAGGCGTCGGGGCAGGGCGCCCGCAAGGACACTGTCCCCCAAACAGGGAGTGACTTGTAAAATAACCTCCTGGGGGCTGGCACACAGCACCGTGGCTGGACACAAGTGTTTCTGTTTGCTTGTTTTGGGGGCCTAGCTGTGCTCAGGGCTCACTCCTGACGGGCCTCTGAGGACCATACAGGGCTCAAACCCAGGTCGGCTGCGTGTAGAGCAAGCACCCTACCCACTGTGCTGTCCCTCCAGCCCCCGGGAGCACATGCTGTGCGTGCAGGCGACCCAGATTTGATCCCAGCCTGGAGTTGCCTCTGAGCACTGCTGGGTGCGGCTCCAAACTCCTTCCATCCCCAACTTAAAAAATTAATATGGGCAGGAGCTGGAGTGATAGCACAGCGGGGAGGGCGTTTGCCTTGCATGCGGCCGACCCGGGTTCAAATCCCAGCATCCCATAGGGTCCCCCGAGCACAGCCAGGAGTGATTCCTGAGTGCAGAGCCAGGAGTAACCCCTGTGCATCGCCAGGTGTGACCCAAAAAGCAAAAAAAAAATTAATATGGGGGCTGGAGTGATAGTACAGCTGGTAGGGCCTTAGCCTTGCACGCGGCCAACCAGGTTCGATAACCAGCATCCCATAGGGTCCCCCGAGCACTGCCAGGAGTTATTCCTGAGTGCATGAGTCAGGAGTAACCCCTGAGCATCGCCAAGTGTGACCCAAAAAGCAAAATAATAATAATAATAATAATAATTTAATGAAATAACTACCTGGGGCAGAGGGGCTGGGTCTGTTGGCTTGTGTCCTGTGTTCACGAGGTCACTAATTTGATCCCTGGCACCAAATGTCCCCCCAACACCCAGCAACTCATCAATGGACTCAGATACTGCACCATCCGGGCCAGTTGGCTGAGTCCCGCTGGGAATACCCCTCGGGACACGGCTTGGGAGCTGCCCTCTGGCCCTTTCGGCCCCTGTTAGGAGAAGCCTGGACATTCCCCCTGAGAACAAGGACCCTTGTTCTTCCCCCACCCAGCCCCTGGGGGCCACACCTGGCAGTGATCAGGGCTTCCTCCTGGCTCTGTGCCTAGGGAGATCGAACCCGGGTCAGCCGCGTACAAGCCTCGGTTCCTTTCTAGAAAGAAGCCCCACCTGAGCCCCAGGAGGCCGCCTGGCTGCCGCGAGAAGCAGTCCTGGCTGTCGATGTGAGTGGACGAATACTGGCAGTGGGCCCGCCCGCTCCGGGCCACCCGTGCTGGGCCAGGGGGTCGGGAAGGCCACCCCTGGGCTCAGACCGTTTGCAGAGATCCTGGGAATGTGGTGAAGGGAACTTTGATCAAGGTGCAGAGTGCCGAGGGCTTTGATCTTACCTGGGGAGGGGAGGGGCTCAGACCTCACCTTGGGGGGCTCAGACCTCACCTTGGGGCTCAGACCTCACCTTGGGGGCTCAGACCTCACCTTGGGGGGCTCAGACCTCACCTTGGGGGCTCAGACCCCACCTTGAGGGGCTCAGACCTCACCTTGGGGGCTCAGACCTCACCTTGGGGCTCAGACCTCACCTTGGGGGCTCAGAACTGACCTTGGGGCTCAGACCTCACCTTGGGGGCTCAGACCTCACCTTGGGGGGCTCAGACCTCACCTTGGGTACTCAGACCTCACCTTGGGTGCTCAGACCTCACCTTGGGGCTCAGACCTCACCTTGGGGGCTCAGACCTGACCTTGGGGGCTCAGACCTCACCTTGGGGGCTCAGACCTCACCTTGGGGGGCTCAGACCTCACCTTGGGGGCTCAGACCTCACCTTGGGGGGCTCAGACCCCACCTTGAGGGGCTCAGACCTCACCTTGGGGAGCTCAGACCTCACCTTGAGGCTCAGACCTCACCTTGGGGGGCTCAGACCTCCCCTTGGGGTTCAGACCTCACCTTGGGGGGCTCAGACCTCACCTTGGGGCTCAGACCTCACCTTGGGGCTCAGACCTCCCCTTGGGGTTCAGACCTCACCTTGGGGGGCTCAGACCTCACCTTGGGGCTCAGACCTCACCTTGGGGCTCAGACCTCACCTTGGGGTTCAGACCTCACCTTGGGGGCTCAGACCTCACCTTGGGGCTCAGACCTCACCTTGGGGGCTCAGACCTCACCTTGGGGGCTCAGACCTCACCTTGGGGGGCTCAGACCTCACCTTGGGGGGCTCAGACCTCACCTTGGGGGCTCAGACCTCACCTTGGGGCTCAGACCTCACCTTGGGGCTCAGACCTCACCTTGGGGGCTCAGACCTCACCTTGGGGGCTCAGACCTCACCTTGGGGCTCAGACCTCACCTTGGGGGCTCAGACCTCACCTTGGGGGCTCAGACCTCACCTTGGGGCTCAGACCTCACCTTGGGGCTCAGACCTCACCTTGGGGGCTCAGACCTCACCTTGGGGTTCAGACCTCACCTTGGGGGCTCAGACCTCACCTTGGGGCTCAGACCTCACCTTGGGGGCTCAGACCTCACCTTGGGGGCTCAGACCTCACCTTGGGGGGCTCAGACCTCACCTTGGGGGGCTCAGACCTCACCTTGGGGGGCTCAGACCTCACCTTGGGGGCTCAGACCTCACCTTGGGGCTCAGACCTCACCTTGGGGCTCAGACCTCACCTTGGGGGCTCAGACCTCACCTTGGGGGCTCAGACCTCACCTTGGGGGGCTCAGACCTCACCTTGGGGGCTCAGACCTCACCTTGGGGGGCTCAGACCTCACCTTGGGGGCTCAGACCTCACCTTGGGGGCTCAGACCTCACCTAGGGCTCAGACCTCACCTTGGGGGCTCAGACCCCACCTTGAGGGGCTCAGACCTCACCTTGGGGGGCTCAGACCTCACCTTGGGGGGCTCAGACCTCACCTTGGGGGGCTCAGACCTCACCTGGTGCTCAGACCTCGACTGGGGCTCAGACCTCACCTGGGGCTCAGGCCTCACCTGGGGACATGCGTTGGCTCTCCAGAGGCAGCTGAGTGAACTGTCTGGAAGCCTTCCCGTCTCACCTGGGAAGCTCGGCAGAAGTGCTGAGAAAGCCCCCAGCATGAGCTGGCTCTTTGTAGCTCCGTGAAGTTGGTGTGTTTGGTTTTTTAAAGAAAGGAAAGATCTAATGATGCCCCAAATATGGAAATGATTAAACTGGGGTGTGGGGGTGGGGCAGGGGATGACGGTCCTCCCCTCCTTGCCTGTGCCTTGTGGCTATCGCTGCCGGAGTGGGGGGGACAGCCGGGCTGTGGTGCCGAGGGCTCACCCGTGCTGATGTCGCAGGCACACTCCCCGGGGGTCACCTCTGGAGACACAGACGGGGTGCTGCCACTCACTCTGTGGAGCTGACCGGGTCACCCCCTTGAGTGAAGGGGCTCCCAGACCGACCTCAGGGAGAATCACACCAGCAAGGCCATGGCTTTCGGTCCCCAGGTCACCTCCCCGTCTCTGTCGCCAGCACAGAGCCAGGAGCAAGTGGGGCATCTGCCACGGTGAGACATTGTTTGTGCACAAGGATACAATCGCATAAGGACTGTGCAAAGCTTTAGGGTCCCCCGGGCAGCCCCCAGGGAGCTCACAGGCTGCCCATTTGTCCAATGCAGCATCGCTCCCCTCCCCTGGCCATCGTGAGTTGGCAGAGCCATTAGGATAGAGTATAAGTACGCTGACATTCTCGGGGGGGGGGGGGGGTAGGGCGGGAGGGGGGCATTTGCCTTGCACCCAGGTTCAATCCCCAGCATCCCATAGGGTCCCCCGAGCACCACCAGGAGTCATTCCTGAGTGCAGAGCCAGGAGTGGCCCCTGAGCATCTCCGGGTGTGACCCAAAAAGCAAAAACAAAAACAAAAAACAGATTCACTGGGCCCCTGAGGAGTGGAGGTGTTCCCTGTGGCCAGGCCTGGGCTTCCTTGAAGTACAGAGTAAGGTCGTGACAATTTCCTATTCCGTTTTCACTTATGCTGCCCTCCAAGAGTCCTTAAACTGTTCTTCTCTTCCTGGGGACACATTTATTGGGTCTGCCCCATTAATCTCTAAGACCAAAACCATTTTTGCCCAGTGAGCTATCTCAATCTTGGGGGGCTTTTTGGTTAGAGACACAATTTCCCACATGTAAGCCCCAAACACCACAAAAAAAATTAAATAAATAAAAATTAAAAAGAGGGGCTGAAGTGATAACACACAGCAAGTAGGGCATTTGCCTTGCACGCGGCCAACCCAGGTTCAATTCCCAGCATCCCATAGGGTCCCCCAAGCACCACCAGGAGTGATTCCTGAGTGCATGAGCCAGGACAACCCCTGTGCATTACCAAGTGTGACCCAAAAAGCAAAAACAAACAAGTACATGTTCTAATCCCACCACTGCTATTTACTGTGTGACCCTGAGAAAGTGTCTCAACTTCTCTGAGTCTCTCTTTTCCCTGTCAGAGAGAGAGGCAGTCCCCTCCAACTGGCTGCGACTGAGCGGACAGCCCTGGGGCGGTCTCTCCTCCACAACCATCACTGTTGTTTCTGCTCTGGGTGGGAATCTCTCTCCACCACGCTCCCACCTTCCCTACAGGACCAAGTACGGGGGAACTTGCCCCAGTGACTCAGGGGCCTGTGGGCTGCTTCGCCCTCGGGTATTTTTGGCTCCTGTCAGTATCTCTGGGGTGTCACTATGCAGTCCCCAAGGGCCTATGGGACCCCTGACCCTTTCTGGGTTGATGCCGCTGAGGTGCCGTGGGCTGGGAAGCCAGGCACCGAGCCTGAGAGTAATGAGTGAGGGGCGGGTGGAAGGGAGACGTGGCAGTGAAAAGTGATGGGGGGAGTGATGGGTAGCTTCTCAGGAAAGCGACTGGATACTAGTGAACGGAGGGATCATGAGTAGGTGGTGGATGAATATGGGTGGATGGCTGATGGACGGGATGATGGATGGGTGATGGGTGGATGGATGATGGATGGGTGAATGGATGATTGATGGGTGATGGGTGGAAGATGAATAGATGATGGGTGATGGATGGATGGGTGATGGGTGGAAGATGAATAGGTTATGGATAAAGGATGGATGAATGGATGATGGATGGAAGATGACAGATGATGGATGGATAAATGGATGATGGATGGGTGATGGGTGAAAGATGAGTAGATGATTGATGATGGATGGGTGATGGGTGGATGGATGATGGGTGATGGGCAAATGATGGGTGATGGATGGATGGATGACGGATAGGTGATGAATGATGAGTAATGATGAATGGACATGGTGGTTGACTGGCTGCTGACTGGATTAGGGGTAGATGGATGAAGGATAAACAGACGATAGATGGATAGAGGGTGGACAGTTGGTGGGTGATGGATTGACAATGAGTGGGTGATGGGTGGAAGATTAACAGATGATGGATGATCAGTGCATGATGAGTAGGTGATAGATGGATATGGGTGGGTGGCTGATGGATGGAAGATGGATGGCTGATGGATGGGTGGAAGATGGATGGATGATAAATAATAAGTGGATGTGGGTGAGTTATGAATGGGTGCTATATGGATATATAATGGGTGAATGGGTGAATGGATCCTATAAAGAGATTTTATTTATTTATTTATTTATTTATTTATTTATTTTGCTTTTTGGATCACACCCGTCGATGCATAGGGGTTACTACTGGCTCTGCGCTCAGGAATTACCCCTGGCGGTGCTCAGGGGACCCTATGGGATGCTGGGAATCGAACCCGGGTCAGCCACATGCAAGGCAAACGCCCTACCCGCTGTGCTATTGCTCCAGCCCCTATAAAGAGATTTTAGGGGGCGCTATAAAATAGGCACTTGGACAAATAAGTTGATGTCCATACCAATAAATCACCCATATATTTATATATTCATTATAAGAATAAGCACAGAGACTCCAAAAACCTGCATATAGAAAAGTGTATGACTCCGTGATCCCATCAGCCTGAGCTTACCACAGCTGACCTTTCTGGGGGTTGTACCAGGTGGTGGTCCCCAGAGCCATACTGTGCAGTGGGGGTGCCGTGTGAAGTTGAGGGTCCAACCAGGGTCTCGCACCTCATGTGGCGATCTTGTCCCCAGGATGGTCAAGGGCTCCTCTCTGCCTCCCCCAAAGGGCCCCCCTCACTAGATACAAGGGGGACAAGGGGTGCCCACATGCACACAGCAGGTGGGCGCACACAGGGGATGGCATGTGTTCACCTGAGTCCCTGAGAACAGGAGTTGAGACAGAGAAAGGGGCCTAGTGGGAGGAAACTGGAAACTGGGAGGGAATCCCAACAGGCGTCCCAGGCTGTCCCGCTGTCCCCAAGGCACATTCAGGGAGGCCATGGGGGGAATCCTGGAGCCAGAGTCAGCCCCGGGGGCACCCAGCCTTCTCAGCACCCTCCCCTCTCAGAGCCCCATGAACACTCATCAAAGTGCAGATTTCGAGCCCGAAGGAATAGTATAGTGGGTAGGGCATGTGGCTGACCCGGGTTCGATTCCCGGCATCCCATAGGGTCCCCCAGCACCGCCAGGAGTAATTCCTGAGTGCAGAGCCAGGAGTAAGCCCAGAGCCTCGCTGGGTGTGACCCAAAAAGCAAAGTAACTAAATAAATAAACAAAATAAAGTGCAGGTTTCAGCCGCTTTCACCCGGCAGAGCCCCTGGGGTAGGGGCTTGTCCGGGCGCTTCTCCCACTGTCTCTCTGCGTGTGGCACTGGAAGTCCCCTGTTGGGAGGTCAGTCATCGGGCCCCGAACGTGACTCAAGTGGCAGAGTCCAGGTGCTGGCTGCTCACAAACCCGGCACAAAGGCTCTAAGCACCGAGAGGTTCTGATTCCCGTGTGGAGCGGCAGCGTCCAGGGGCCTCAGCTGCAGGCTTGGTGTGAGCCGGGAGCTTAAACAGTGCAACCTTTGACCTTTGTCTCCAGACCCTGTCTGTCCCCGGGGCTTGAGCCCAGAACTCCCGTCTCTCCCTCAAGGAAGCGATGTGTGTCCTGGGGAATTCTCCATGTCCCCTCCTTGCAGAGAGAGAAGGGGGAGGGGGGAGGGGAGGAGGGCGAGGCGGGGGAGGGGCTCTTCCTCAAAGGCCCCTGCGATCACATCCTCCTCTCTGGATGACCTCAGGTCCCATGGACAACCCCGAATCCGTTATCCTGGCCCAGAGGGGGATCCACCCCAGGCCGTGGGGGTCCGGGCAGACCAAAGGTCAGAGACAAAATGAGCGGGCGACCCCAAACGGAGTTGGAGGTGCAGCTTTGCGCGTGTGTGTGTGTGTGTGTGTGTGTGTGTGTGTGTGTGTGTGTGTGTGTGTGTGTGTGTTTGGAGGGGGGCGGAGCTGGCCACACCTGGTGATGCTCAGGGCTTGCTCCCGGCTCTGTGCTCGGGGCTCAGGGCTCACTCCTGGAGGAGCAGAGCAGTGCTGGGAACCGAGCAAGCCCTTCAGCCCTGTGTGCTCTTAGCAGGCCCTTTCGGACCAGGGGGAAGAGGCGAGCTTGTTCTCTAACCCCGTGCCCCCTCCCCTGCCCCCGCCCCTGTCCCCGCCCCACCGAATCTCCGCAGAGACCCAGATAATGACGCCCTCGGCTGCCCCTGCAGCGCGGATGCTCCAGACCTTTGCTTCCCACGGAGAGGAAGCTGTTTTCCCACAGCGGAAGGGGTGAGGGAGGGTGGGGGGGAGGGCTTGGCCATGTTGAAGTAGGAGCAGGGGGCCTGCGTCCCCTCTCCCCTCCTCCTGCCCTGCTGGGAAATACCCCCTGCAGACGGGACCCTGCCATGAGCCCCGTCACCCCCCAACCCTCCTCAGACCAAAGCACAGACCCATTGCTCGCCCGTCTGAGGGAGTCCGCACTCTCCCGCGCCCTCCCACGGCCCGCCACGCCCTTAGTCGCACAAGACAAAGACCCCAGGGGCGCAGGGCCTGTCAGCTTCTGGGGAGCACTGGGCCATGTTAATGATAGGGTGTCTCCACAGGGGCGAGGCTGCAGCTGCACTGCAGGCCCGGCTGAGGGGTGTGGTGGGGGCACAGGGAAGTGGGGAGAAGACCCTCAGAGGCGTGTGCGCCCCCCTCCCCAACTCGCCTCCCGGGGGGGCGCCCTTGACATTCAGGCATCTGCCACCAGGAGCCTCCCTAACTCCCCCTCTTTCATCCACGCAGGCCAGCCAGCCCCCTGCCCCCCGGACGGCGGGGTGACAGCCAGCCGGCTGGGGACGGGCGCACTGGGTGTTCTCCCGGGGAGAACGGGAGGGAGATGATGAGGCTGGGCTGCGAGGGTGTCAGGGAGGCGGGGGGGAGGACAGGAGACACCTGCTCACGCGCCCCAGTGACCGTCCCTCCCCCCACCTCGGCACTGGCTCACGTGGGTGTGGAGAGACAGCAGCAGGACACTGGCGGACAAGGACCTCGAGAGCTGGATTAGATCCACCCCTGTTTCCTAGGCCTGGGAGACTGGGGGGGGGGGGGGAGCGGGTACTCCCGGGTAGTGCTCAGGGGGCCCAGGGCCACTCCCAACAATTCTTTCTTGGGGGCTGGAGCGATAGCACAGCGGGGAGGGCGTTTGCCTTGCATGGGGCCAATCCGGGTTCAATCCCCCACATCCCACAGGGGCCCCTGAGCACCGCCAAGAGTGATTCCTGAGTGCAGAGCCAGGAGGAACCCCTGAGCATCGCCAGGTGTGACCCAAAAAGCCAAAAAAAAAAAAGGAAAAAAAAAAGAATCAATCCCCCAAACAATTTTTTCTTTTTATTTTTGAAGTAAAACATTTTATTTGGAGATTTTTAGGAAGGGGAAGGAGGGAGAGAAAGTGAGAGAGTAACACGTTCAAGGGAGAACCCGGCTTCTTTCTCCGAGGGGGAGAGAGACCCTACACTCCCCCCCACCCAGCACGAGATAGGAAAGCCCACATCTCAAGAGGGGACATGCGGAGGACACACGTGTTCAGTCACATGGCCGCAAGCAGCACACAGGCTCAGGCAGCACATATGGTGCCCCACCAATTCCTTCGTAGGCCGTCCTCAGGGTTTGCTCCTGGCTCTGTGCTCGGGGATCACTCCCGGTAGGGCCTGGGGAAACCTACGGGGTATCGGGGAATGAACCAGGCTCGGCCGCCTGCAAGGCGAGTACCTTCCCCGCGCCCGACAAGGCTCGGCTAAGTGGGCAGTTGGGTTGACCAGCCTGGAGCGCGGTCCTGCATGGGCCTGCTCCCGTCCTATCCGGCAGGGTTCAGGGGCCAGGGTTCTGCCAGGGTCTAAACCAGGGCTAGCCTTGCTTGTGCTTTAACCCTGGCACAGCCTCCCTGGCCTCCTAAGAATGTGTTTGCTTGCTTGCTTGTTTTATATTTTAACATGTAGGAGAAAAGAAAGGACAATATGGGGCTGGAGCAGCAGCACAGCAGGGAGGGCGTTCGCTTTGCACGCGGCCGACCCAGGTTCGATTCCCAGCATCCCATAGGGTCCCCCTGAGCACCGCCAGGGGTGATTCCTGAGTGCAGAGCCAGGAGAAACCCCTGAGCATCGCCGGGTATGACCCAAAAAGAAAAAAAGAAAAGTACAATATTTCTTGATGGGAAAGTGCCGTGAAATTCAAGCTTCCCTGTCCGTATACGTCATGATGTCAAGGATGACGTGAATTTTGACATCCGGAAATAAAGTTAACAGAGCCCAGATGTGCCCAGTCTGGGGTCACGCTCACAGTCTGCGGGCGGAGGGGAATGGTTGCTCGGGGACCCACGAGAGGGTTAATATCTGATCCTTTGCAGGGAAATTGTGACCCCGGAAATAGGATGCTAAGATGTCGATAATTTTTGAGATTATCTTCCCTCCTGGACAAAAAATCATTTGCACCTTATCGATTTTAGACACATCCAACCCTGGAACCTCAGAGCCTGGGCCTAATTGATGACCAAGTTCACACACACTCCCCCCCCCCCCCAGAGCCCCTCTGGCCCCCAGTCTGGGTTTCCGTGGGCTTCGGAAGGGGAGGCAGCGTCTTCTCTTCTCAAACTCCGGACTGTGGCTCTGAGCATCCGCAGCTGACGTGTCTGCGGGAAATACAGTGGCGGGGCTGTTCGCTTCTTTCCTGGAGCTCACCGGGCCCCTCCCTTCAGAAATCTCTGGGGATCGGGGCCCCGAGCGACTGTAGAGCAGGAAGGGCTCTTGCCTGGCACACAGCTGCCTGGGCTTCACTCTCCGACATCCCATACGGTCCTCAGTGAGCATCCCCAGGAGTAATCCCTGAGCACAGAGCCAGGAGTCAGCTCTGAGCCTTGCCAAGTATGGCCCCCAAGACAAACAAATGTTTTAAAAAGTAAAATACAATAAAAGCATGTGAGGGGCTGGAGCGATAGCACAGCAGGTGGGGCATTTGCCTTGCACGCGGCCGACCCGGGTTCGAATCCCAGCATCCCAAACGGTCCCCTGAGCACCGCCAGGAGTAATTCCTGAGTGCATGAGCCAGGAGTAACCCCTGTGCATTGCCGGGTGTGACCCAAAAAGAAAAAAGAAAAAAAAAGCGTGTGAAAGTCATCGGAGATGGGTTAGTTCGCAGGTGGGGAGGGCAGGAGAGGGCTGTGCCACCAGAGGGCCAGGGGCGTGGGTGAGGGGCCTCCTGCCAGCACTGAGCACTGAGCACGGAGCAGGCGGGGTGGGGACAGTTGGATCTCCTGGCCTCTGTTCTCCAAATCCTCCACCCGGCTGAACTCAGCGAGGAGGGCAGGGGGCCGGGACTCAGAGGGTAGAATATAGAGCAGAGGATCTAGAGGGCCACAGACAGGAAACTCTGCTCCCGGAAATTCCCCTCCCCACTGTGCAGCTCTGGGCCAGTGGCTTAGCCTCTCTGGGCTTTGTTTCTGTAGGGATCCACTAGCGACTGGCCTCATAGTTACCTCTATGAGGTTGTGGCGGAAAGAAATGGGTTGACACACGACAAAGCGCCTGTCCCAGCGTGAGGCCCTTTGTCTACGCCCGACACACATTAGGTCAGACGCCATTAGGTCAGACGCCGAGGGCAAAACAGCATTTGCTATTGCGAATATTATCCTGCCGTCTGTTTGCCTGAGAAAGCTCCTTGTGCAGTGCTCAGCCTCTATAGAGCTAGAAGCAATAAGACCGGGGGATGGTTCCGAGGGGCCGCGTGGGGGCTGCTCATGCCAGAGTCCCGGGTTCGATCCCTGGTTTACATTATCTTCTGAACACTGACAACAATGCCCCGCTCCAGCCCTGATCAGAAGTAGCCCCCAACGCTGAAGCGAGAGGACGGCTTCCGGGCAGCCGTCCCGGGCTCAGTCAGTCCCCGGCATCCCATCTGCTCCCCTGAGCAGCACCAGCAGTGGCCCCTGAGCACCTCTGGGTGAGGCCCAGGGACAAAAAGAACAAAAACCCAAGAGCCCTAAAGACCAGCAATTTCTTTTATTGCAAATTATTATTATTATTGTTATTATTATTATTATTATTTAGTGAATCACTGTGAGATACAGTTACAGTGTCCTGTATGAGATACAGTTACAGACTTACAAACTTTCGTGATTACATTCCAGTCATACAATGATGGAGCACCCGCCCCTCCACCAGTGCCCATTCTCCACCACCACTGTTCCCAGCATCCCTCCCAGTTGCTTTTTTTTTTTTTTGCTTTTTGGGTCACATCTGGCGATGCACAGGGGTCACTCCTGGCTCTTCACTCAGGAGTTACCCCTGGAGGTGCTCAGGGGACCCTATGGGATGCTGGGATTAGAACCCGGGTCGGCTGCGTGCAAGGCAAACACCCTCCCCGCTGTGCTATCGATCCAGCCCCCCCAGTTGCTTTTTTTTAATACAAAAAAAATTGGTTTAGCCCCCCCCAAAATTATACATACATTTTTTTTTCACTGTGTATTGGAAAGAAGTGCCGAAGGGATTTGAAACAATGTGACACCACAATTTGGCTTGAGAAAAAAAAAAAAATTTTTTTTTGATTGAGTCCCCGTGAGACCCACAGTTACGGGGTTGTTCCTGATCGGGTTTCAGTCAGACAGTGTTTCAGCACCCGTCCCTCCTCCAGTGCACATTGCCCAGAAAAATGTCCCCAGTTTCCCCCCCCCCCCCCCGCCACCCACCCCCCTGCAGACAGCCCCCAGGCTAGGTGCTGGCCTTGCACGTGGTTGACCCGGAAGGGCTCCAAGGACCAGACGGGGCCGAGGCTCAAACTTGGAGCTTCCCTGGCAGGCCCGGCTGCAGCCCTTTGCAGGACCCCCGCCGCCCCCCGCCCCGTGCCCAGGGTCACTCAGCGGCACCCGGACCCCCTCCTGCCTGCCTGTTGGGGGCGGTTTGTTTCCAGACAGTCGAGTTGTAGGTTCGGGGGTCCAGGGGACTCCTCCTCGCGGTGGTGGAGCACTTCCTCTCCGGCAGGCACCCCCTTTGCAGACTGTCTCCTCTTCACAGCTATCATTTACCCATTTGGAGTAGAGCACAGTGGGGAGGGCATTTGCATTGCATGCGACCAACCCTGGTTGATCCCTGGCATCCCATAGGGTCCCCTGAGCACCACCAGGAGTAATTCCTGAGAGCAGAGCCAGGAGTAACCCCTGTGCATTGCTGGGTGTGACCCAAAAAGCAAAAAAAAAAAAAAAAAAAAACAAGTGTAGGGGAAGGGAGGAGGTCCACAGAGTCTAAGCTGCTTGTCTGAGGTCACATAGCAAGTCACAAGGATGGACTGTCCAGCACTCCCATAGTCCGGGCCCCTGGCCGGTTCTTGCGGCTCCCGGCAGCTGTGAGGCTCAGCTCCCCTCTGAGGGCAGCGAGTGAGAAGCCTTGGGGAAGGCCACACGTGTTCCCCGCCTGCCTCCCGGGGCCCCTGGCTCTGTCACCCTGCTTTGCATTCAGGACCACATCAATCTTCCCCCGACTCCAGAGCCCCGGAGAACCCCGCTGGGCTGTGAGTCACCAGCGCACAGCAGACGGCGCTAAACTAATTTCCCAGCCTCTGAGAGGAGTTTTGCTTTCTGTCTCCCTGGCTAAGAGCCCCACCACGAAAGATCAGGTCAGCAGGACCCGTCTGCTCTGGGGAAGGTGGGGTTCCCGTGAGATAGGATCCTGATGAACTGCAGCGGGCCTGGGGGGTTGGGCAGGGGCCAGCCCCAGCCGCAGCCGGAGTGGGGACATCTCGGCTCTCTCCCTCGCCCTCGGTTGATATTTTTGTTCTGTTTTGTTTTGTTTTGCTTTTTGGGGTCACACCCGGTGATGCACAGGGCTTACTCCTAGCTCTGCACTCAGGTATTATTCCTGGCGGTGCTCGGGGGACCCTATGAGATGCTGGAACCCGGGTCAGCAAGGCAAATGCCCTCCCCGCTGTGCTATCGCTCCAGCCCCTTGGTGGATATCTTTGCTTGCACTGGGGCATGGAACCGTACCCAGGGGTGCTGAAGGCCTATTCCTGGCTCTGTGCTTTGGGGTGACGCCCCCGTGGAGAGCCCGGGGGTGGGGGGACCCGCTAGGACGCCTGGGATGGAACCTGGCTCGGCCACCGTGTCGAGAAGGCAGCGTAAGCCCTGGGCGATCCCGTTTCCAGAAAGCTTATCCACGGAGCAGGCACGTGTGCGAGACTGCTGGATCGGGCCGAGCTTTTCTTTTCCAAGCCAGCTTCAGGCTTTCTTCTTTCCTCGGAGAAGGCAAAGCCGCTCATGCCTGCTGACCCCCGGCCGGCTGCTGGATCCTCCCGCTTTGGGTAATTGGCATCCAGGAGCTCAATTAATTCCAGCCTTCCTCCAGGGGGCTGTGCACGCGCGCCAGCCTCACGGATGCGGATGCGCGGCGATCCAAGGATGGTTTTGATTCTGCGGGAGAAGCTGATGTGGAGTTCTCGGCTGCCGCCTCCTGCCCCCAGCCACAGGCCTTTGCCCCGCCTCTCCCCCCCTCCCCCCCCAGCCAGAGTCTTCCCATAGGGGTCCTCACCCCTCTGCGCTTGGAAGTGACTTAGGGGCTAGTGGCATCGGGCGACAGCAAGACTCAATGCCTTGCGGGGCCGAAGTGATAGCACAGCGGGTAGGGTGTTTGCCTTGCATGCGGCCGACCCGGGTTCGATCCCCGGCATCCCATATGGTCCCCCAAGCACTGCCAGGAGTAATTCCTGATTGCAAAACCAGGAGTAACCCCTGAGCATCGCTGGGTGTGACCCAAAAAGCAAAAAAAAAAAAAAAAAAAAAAGACTCAATGCCTTGCCTGACGGGTTTGATTCCTGGCCCGGCCTGGTCCCTTGAGCACAGCCAGGAATGAGCACAGAGCTGGGAGCAGTCCCTGAGCATGGGGGGTGGAAGAGAGTAAGAAGGAAGAGAGGAAGGAGGCGGGGAAGGAGGCAAGGCAGGAAGGGAGAGATGGAGGGAGAGATAGAAAAGGGAAAGGAAGGAGTAGAACTGGGGTTAAGGGGGCTGGAGAGGTAGAACGGCAGGTAACCGGACGCTGGCCTTGCACACAGCTGACCTGGATTTGAACCCCCAATTCAAACCCAATAGCGCCCTAAGCCATGCCAGGAGTGATCCCTGAGCACCACCAGGTGTGGCCCAAAAACAAGAAAGAAGGAGGAAAGGGAGGGAGAGAGGGAGAAGAGAAAGGAAAGGAAGGAAGGAAGGAAGGAAGGAAGGAAGGAAGGAAGGAAGGAAGGAAGGAAGGAAGGAAGGAAGGAAGGAAGGGAGGGAGGGAGGGAGGGAGGGAGGGAGGGAGGGAGGAAGGAAGGAAGGGAGGGAGGGAGGGAGGGAGGGAGGGAGGGAGGGAGGGAGGGAGAGAGAGAGAGAGAGAGAGAAAGAAAGAAAGAAAGAAAGAAAGAAAGAAAGAAAGAAAGAAAGAAAGAAAGAAAGAAAGAAAGAAAGAAAGAAAGAAAGAAAGAAAGGGAGGGAGGGAGGGAGGGAGGGAGGGAGGGAGGGAGGGAGGGAGGGAGGGAGGGAAGGAAAAT
This sequence comes from Sorex araneus, assembly GCF_027595985.1. Lineage (NCBI taxonomy): Eukaryota > Metazoa > Chordata > Mammalia > Eulipotyphla > Soricidae > Sorex > Sorex araneus. The sequence goes on from NC_073305.1 coordinate 213,509,561, forward strand.
CCCTAGTACCACATGTTCTCCTGAGCACCATCAGGGGTCACTGCGGAGCCCAGAGGCAGGAATCTCACCTGAGTACCTCTGGTTATGACCCAACCCTTGCCCCCCCTCCCACCACCCAAGAAAAGCAAGAAAACTCACTGCCCTCTCCTGAAGTGTCTGCCCATCCTCAGCTCCCCATTCAGAGACCCCCCAAACCTCCCCAGGGCCAGGCCAGCCCCTGCGGTGCCCACCCCACTGAACGCTTCCCGCCCCCACTCCAGGTACAAAGGGCTGCATAAAGATACCAGCGCGGGGCTGGTGCCTTCTCTCCGGCACAACGCGAATTTAATTTTGCAAGGAGACAAGGAAGGGCTCCCCGCTCCCTCTTTTATCTCCTGATTTCATTATAAATTGTGAGGATTAAAGCAACGTAATTATATCATTGAGGAAAGTTCTCAGGAAATTGACAGTAAAAGGGGATTGAAAGGGGAAAAAAAATCCTGTCTATTTTTTTTTCTTTTTATCTATTTAGTGAACATTTGGAGCAAATAATACCTAGGACTTAGAACTCCCTGTTAACCCGGCCAGCTCCTCCTCCTCTCGGTTTAGAGAAAACGACACCAACATGGAAATCGGGGGCGCGTCCCATGCCGACGTCCCCCCAGCTGAAGGCCGGGCCGGGCAGGAGCACGGGGGAGAGGACATTTGTCCTGCACGCAGCTGAGCCGGGTTTGATCCCTAGCACCCTGGAGGGTTTGCTGAGCCCAGCAGAAGTAATTTCTGAGCACAACTGGGTGTGGCCCAACACACACACACACACACACACACACGTAAGGAGTCAGTAGAGGGGCTGGAGCAATAGCATAGCAGGTAGGGTGTTTGCTTTCCATGCAGCCGACCCGGATTCGATTCCCAGCATCCTATAGGTTCCCCTGAGCACCGCCAGGAGTAATTCCTGAGTGTATGAGCCAGGAGTAACCCCTGTGCATTACTGGGTGTCACTCAAAAAGCTAAAAAAATTTAAATTGAAATTTTAAAAAAATTAGTAGAGGGGCTGGAGCGATAGCACGGCGGTAGAGCGTTTGCCTTGCACGTGGCCAACCCGGGTTCAATTCCCAGCATCCCATATGGTCCCCTGAGCACTGCCAGGAGTGATTCCTGAGTGCAGAGCCAGGAGTAACCCCTGTGCATTTCCGGGTGTGACCCACAAAGCAAAAAAATAAAATAAAATAAAAATCAGTAGAAGCCAAGCGTCCCTGATGCGGCCCGCGTTTGGAGATAGTCTAGTGGTTAGGGCAAGTGCCTGACCTGGTTTGAATCCCAACGCCATGTGGTCCCCCACTCGGGGTGGCCCTGGTCGTCCCTGGCCTCGCAGGTCCCGAGCAGCCTCCCTTTCTGGGGTCCCTGGCACTGAGAGTGATGAGGAAGCACCGGCGGGGCCCCTCGCACCCCCCCCCCCCACCTCTTAGGGAGGCTCCACGCAAGGTTCCCATGATTCTCTGCGGAAGTGTAACTCCGCGAATATGCAAAGCGATCGTAGCATCTGGAGGCGACAGGCCCGGAGAACGAGCCGAGCCGGGGAAGAATGTAAATAGCCAAGGAGATATTGGGGAAAGAACAATCTGTGTGCTTTGGACTCAGCCAAAAGTCAGGCCGAGTGCCCGCGTGTGGAATTTATACAAAAGTCCATTTGCATTTAGACTAAGAAAATCTGCAAACACTCTGAGCTGTCCATCACCGGCGAGGCCCAGGAAGCTGGCGCTAGGGCAGAGTGCGGGCGGGGCCCACACCTGGGCTGGCCGCACCTGGTGAAGCTTCTGTTTCTTCTCTTTGGGTCACACCCGGCGATGCACAGGGGTTCCGCCTGGCTCTGCACTCAGGAATTATTACTCCTGGCGGTGCTCAGGGGACCCTCTGGGATGCTGGGACTCGAACCCGGGTTGGTCATGTGCAAGACAAACGCCCTCCCCGCTGTGCTATTGCTCCGGCCACCCCGAAGCTTCTCGAAGCAGCCGGGCTGGGCTGGCCAAGGGCTCAGGGTGGACGCCACATAGAGGCGTCCCGCAGGGGTTGGGAGGTGAGTCCCTACCAGCTGCTTCTCAGAGCCCCTACGGCCACTCATGGAAAAATGCTCAACCAACTGGGCTGCCACTTGGGGCTTTGGAACCAGGTCCGATAATGCGAGCTGCTGAGACTCTGTGATGCCAGGGCCAGACACCTCTAGAGCAACCCCTGGAGGGGTCCGGCTGCCTCCAGGGACATTATATTCCCAGCACTGTGGGCTCCCGGGAGGGCGTCAACCCCTCTACTTGACCCTGGCCACTGGGCTCTACTGGTTTTGTTTTTGCTTGGTGGCCACGCCCAGCTGTGCTCAGGGTTTAGTCCCGAGGCTCGGAATCACTCTTCTTTTTTTTTCCTGGCTTTTACATCTGGCTCTGCCCTCAGGAATTACAAATTACTTCTGGTGGTGCGGGTGGGGGGAGGAGGGGCGGAGGGGGGGGGGTGATAGGGGATGCTGGGGATCGAACCCTGGCTGCGTGCAAAGCAAGTGCCCTCTCTGCTGTACTAGGGCTCCAGCCCTGTGCTTTGTTTTGTCTTTTGGTCACACCTGGTGATGCTCAGGGCCAACACCGGGCTCTGCACTCAGGGATCACTCCTGGCGGTGCTCGGGGACCCTATGGGATGCCGGGGATTGAGCCCAGGTTGGCTGCATGCAAGGCCAGTGCCCACCCCCACCCCACCCCCGCTGTATTCAGGCCCAAGTCCTACATTTTTAATAATCTCAGTGGGTGCCAAGAGTCTCCAGACCACCCCTCACCCTTTAGGTAGCTAAAAACTGGGTCCTCTAGACACCCTCTCTCCCCCGGTCGGCAGCGTGCAAGGCAAACGCCCTACCCGCTGTGCTATCACTCCAGCCCCCTGTCACTGTCACTGTCATCCCGTTGCTCATTGATTTGCTCAAGCAGGCACCAGTAACGTCTCTCATTGAGAGACTTATTGTTACTGTTTTTGGCACATCCAATACACACGGGGAGCTTGCCAGGCTCTGCCGTGAGGGTGGGATACTCTCGGTAGCTTGCCGGGCTCTCCGAGAGGGGCGGAGGAATCGAACGCGGGTCAGCCACGTGAAAGGCGAACACTCTACCACTGTGCTATCGCCCCAGCCCCCTAGCAGAGGGAATCTTAACGCAGAACTCGCAAAGACTCGGATCCCCGGATCTAAAACGCTGAGCTCCAGGCGGCTGAGCGCCCCTCCAGGTGCCCTCTGCGCCCCCAGACCCCGCAGCCCCTCTGCTTGCTCGTGTTTCCTTCCTTCCTCTCTTTGGGGAACCCCCGGCGGTGTCAGGGCTCCGTCCTGGCTCTGCACTCAGGGAGACCCATCATGAGTGAACCAACTCAGGGCGCCTTCTGGGGTGCGGGGAATCGAACCCAGGTCAGCAGTGTGCAAGGCCGGTGCCTCCCCGCTGCACCCTCCCTCCAGCCCCAGAGGCTGTTTTTCTCTGGGCCGTCCGATCGCAGAGACAGACTTCTCTTCCGGGGCTGCAGAAACGGGTCGTCACTGAGGAACTCGGAGCCCTCACGCGCCCCCGCCTCAGTCCCCTGGTTCACAGGTGGGCGTCGCTCTTCCCTCTCCCTCGGGCTGGGAGAAGCTGCCGAGGGGCCCTTTCCTGAGGGCCAGCTGGGGGCCAGCAAGGCTGATTGCCTGCAGGTGACTCTTGTTCCCCTATGGGTTGCTGAGGGTGGGTGGGGGGCGGGCTCTGCTCTTTCTTTGCTTCCGCTCCGGGAACCACACTGGGAGCCACCGGATTTCGCCTGGGGATTTAGTGTGAGGGGCCAGGATGGTGGAGGTGCCGGCCGGGGGGAGGGACAGACCGCACGCACCTGGGCAGAGCGTGCCGGAGGAGCCTGGACGGCAGGTGAGCTGCGGGGACAATCTGAGTGAGGGCTGCAGCCGGGCCCAGCCCTCCAAAATCGGGGTCCTGGGGGGGGGCTGGAGTGATAGCACAGCGGGTAGGGCATTTGCCTTGCACGTGGTGGACCTGGGTTCGATTCTCAGCATCCCATAGGGTCCCCCGAGCACCACCAAGGAGTAATTCCTGAGTGCAGAGCCAGGAGTAACCCCTGTGCATTGCTGGGTGTGACCCAAAAAGCAAAAAAAAAATATATATATATATATATATATAGGGGTCCTCGGGCATTGCTGAGGGGGTCGTCGAGACAAATCCCTTGTGAACTAACCCTACAGGAAGGAACTGCGCCCAGCCCATCTGTAGGGTGGCAAACCCGCTGCCATTGATATTCCTCAGACTTATTCTTCCGGGGGTCCGGGGCACAGCTGTCTTCTGCACGCCTTCCGGGGGAGTGGGAATGGGTTTGCTCCAGCTGGCAGTACTCAGGGCCTATTTCCAGCTCTGTGCTTAGGGGTCTCCCCTCCAACAGTGCTCAGGGGACCAAAAGCGATGCCTGGGATTGAAGCCGGGATCCACCACGTCCATAGTAACCGCCTTAACCCCTGTGCTATCTTTCCCAGCCAGTGTTTTTTGTTTTGTTTTGCTTTTTGGGTCACACCCGGCGATGCACAGGGTGCATCCTGGCTCTGCACTCAGGAATTACTCCTGGCAGTGCTCGGGGGACCCTATGGGATGCTGGGAATCGAACCCAGGTCCACCGTGTGCAAGGCAAATGCCCTCCCCACTGTGCTATCGATCCAGCCCCCGGTGTTTGTTTGTTTGTTTCTTTTTTAAATTTTGGTTTGGTTTGGGAGCCACACCCCGCCCTGGTCCCTAGTGACTCTTGGCTCTGTGTTCGGGACCATGTGGTACCGGGAATCGAACCCAGGCTCCTGCCTGCCAAGTGAGCTCTCCCCCCGGTGAGCCACCTCCAGTCTCGTCTGCACACCTGGAAGGTGTGACCCAAAAAAGAACTCAGGAATTACTCCTGGCGGTGCTCAGGGGACCACGTAGGATGCTGGGAATCGAACCGCTGTGCTATGGCTCCACCCACCCCCTTACCTGTCCTCTGTAAAGGCTCATTTCATATAATATCCTCGATCTCCAGCCAGGCTATGGCATAGGACAGGAGTCCTTTTTGAAGCCTAAATCATATTCCCTTGTACACATGTCACAGGGCTGGAGCGATAGCACAGCGCGTAGGGCGTTTGCCTTGCACGCGGCCGACCCGAGTTCCATTCCTTCACCCCTCTCAGAGAGCCCGGCAAGCTACCGAGAGTATCTCTCGCCCTCACGGCAGAGCCTGGCAATCTACCCGTGGCGTATTCGATATGCCAAAAACAGTAACAAGTCTCACAATGGAGACGTTACTGGTGCCCGCTCGAGCAAATCGATGAGCAACGGGACGACAGTGACAGTGACACATGTCACAGTTTGTGTTTCTAGCCAATGTCTGCCGTTCCCTCCGGACTGTGGTAGATAAAGCTGCAAGAAGGGGGGCGAGGGAGGAGCGATAGTACAGGTACAGCGGGGAGGGCTTTTGCCTTGCATACAGCGGACCTGGGCTTGATCCTTGGCGTCCCATAGGGTCACCCCAGCACCACCAGGAGTAATTCCTGAGCGCAGAGCCAGGAGTTACTCCTGCGCATCCTGGGTGTGACCCAAAAAAAGCAAAAAAAAAAAAAAAAAAAAAAGAACAACAACAGAAAAGCTGCCGGGGGGCCGCCTGGGAGGTCCTATTTGCAACAATCGTGTCTATTTTAGGTTTCAGAGGAAACTACATACTGTTTTCCATGGCAACTGTGCCGTCTATGTGTGTTGGTCTGAATGCCCAATCTGTAACTATTTCTCTGGGCAGAGACAGGAAACGAATGCTGGACTTTGGTTGCTTTCGCTAGTTTTGTTTTTTTTTTCTTTTTGGGTCACACCCAGTGATGCACAGGGGTTACTCCTGGCTCTGCACTCAGGAATTACTTCTGGCGGTGCTCAGGGGACCCTATGGGATGCTGGGAATCGAACCCGGGTCTGCCACGTGCAAGGCAAACGCCCTACCCGCTGTGCTATTGCTCCAGTCCCTACACAACGGTTTTTAATGTTGCATAAGTAGGAGTTGTTCCATAATTTGTGGAATTGTCCTCCCAAAGCCTCAACAATTGTGTAAAATGTAAACTCATCCATGATTTAAGAACTCCACAGAAGGAAACAGATGATTTTGTTGTGGTGGTTCTGTGGCCTGGGCTCTTGCGCCACCTGCTGGTTGCTCTTGGAGTCGTCGCCTCCTATCCACGCCCTCATTTTTCCAGAATCCCAGGCAACGCACCAAGCACGGACAGAGGTTCCTAGGGTTGCAGTCTTGCAGAAGAGACAGACATTCACTCACTCACATGTAGTTAGCGCAGAGAACATTGACTCGGCCCCTACCCTGAGGGGCTTACCTTAAAGGTTTCTTCCTCACTGGGCAACTTGTGAAACTTCAAAAAAGAACAATCATGTGCAAAGCACTTTTTTTTTCTTTTTGGGTCACACCCGGCGATGCTCAGGGGTGACTCCTGGCTCTGCGCTCAGGTATCACTCCTGGCGGTGCCCAGGGGATCATATAGGATGCTGGGAATCAAACCCGGGTCAGCCGCGTGCAAGCAAATGCCCTCCCCGCTGAACGATCGCTCCAGCCCCATTTTTGTTTCTGTTTTTTCATTTTTGGGCCACACCCAGCAATGCTTAGGGCTTACTCCTGGCTCTGCACTCAGGAATTACTCCTGACGGTGCTTAGGGAACCCTATGGGATGCCGGGGATTGAGCCCGGGTCAGCCGTGTGCAAGGCAAACACCCTACCCGCTGTGCTATTGCTCCTCCCTTCCCCCATCAGTGGGCAAGTTTTTAAAAAAAAATTTGGCCTACATCCAGCAGTGCTCAGGGCTTACTTCTGGCTCTGTGCTCAGGGATCAGTCTTGGTAACATTCAAGAGGTGCTGGAGATCAAACCTGGTTCAGTGGTGTATGAAGTGTCTGCCCTTCCCTCTGTATTATCTCTCAGGCTCCGTAGGTGACTTAAAATTCCCATTTTTTTTTTTTTTTTTGCTTTTTGGGTCACACCCGACAATGCACAGGGGTTACTCCCGGGTCTTTACTCAGGAATTACTACTGGCGGTGCTCAGGGGACCATATGGGATGCTGGGATTCGAACCCGGGTGGGTCGACCACATGCAAGGCAAATGTACTACCGGCTGTGCTATTGCTCCAGCCCCTCCCATTTCTTAAATTAAGGAAACAGAACATGGATCTGGAGAGAATACAGCGAGGAAGGCATTTGTCCTGCATGTGGTCAACCCAGGTTCGATCCCCGGCATCCCATAGGGTCCCCCCTCCTCACCCCCCTCACCCCCAGCACCATCAGGAGTGACCCTTGAGCTCAGAGCCAGGAGTAAGCCCTGAGTATTGCTGGGTGAGACCGTCCCCCCACCCCTCCCCCGCTCCCCCCAAAAAAACAGAACTGCTTAAGCTCAGGCAGTCAGGGAAAGCACAGGCTCACTTTCAAGCTGAGACGACTTTGACTCTTGACTGTGAGCATTTAAAACTTAGATTCTGGGGCTGGAGCAATACTACCATGGGCGGGTGCTTGCTTTGCATATAGCCAATCCTGGTTCGATCCCCAGCATCCCCTAGGGTCCCTTGCACACCACCAGGAGTGATCCCTGAGCACAGCAACAAGAGTATCCCCTAAGCATCAAGGAAGGGGACCCAAAAAACCAAACAGAAATAGCGTTGTGGGGCCAGAGAGATAGTACAGTGGCTAGGGCTCTTGCCTTGCAGACAGCAGGCCTGGGTTCCATCCCCCTGGCATCCCCCAGGGTCCCCTGCACACCACCAGGAGTGACCCCTGAGCTCAGAGCCAGCAGTAACCCCTGAGCACTGCCAGGGCTGGCCCCCAGAGAAAACCGAACCGAAAAAGAACAAAGGAGATGAGGAGATATGTATCGGGTGGGGACAGACCCATGACAAGTGCCAGAGATGAAGGGACAGGAGCACCCAGGATCACAGATGCATGACATCTGAGGGGACCTAGGGAGGGGGCGGAGGGGCGGTGCATTTCCAGAAGGGGGAGCAGGTCCCTTCCCGAGTCCCTTGGGGGGGGCGGGCCGGGTAGGGGGCACTGGGACATGGTGGATCATTTCCATGGAGCCCGGAGTCCCTGGCCTTTGTGCCAAGGCAGCGGCAACAGCTGATTGGTTCGGAGGGGAGGTTTTGCTCAAGCGTGCCCTAAAATTAGTTTTTCTTTCCGAAGTAAACAGCAGCTGGCAGTACAGTTGGGGGTGGAGAGCCGCCCCTGGAGCTGGTGCGAGAGGAGAACCTGGGGGTGGGGGAGTCGCCTGTTCCCAGGCTGGGGGGGCAGGTAGCAGAATGTTGGCGGGGAGGGGTCTCCCTTTGCTGTGACAAGTAGAAAGCATCTCCCCTGAGCTGTACCTCCCCCCCATGGCCCCCTCATTCGTTCCATCCCCAAACCCTTTTATTTCCCCATCAGACAGGGCCCTGGACCGCTGTCGAGGCTGCACAAGCTCCTATAATCTTCATTCTCAGCCACAGAAAACAAACGATCAAATGATGCCTTTTCGGCAGGATTGATCGTTGGGGGAAAATTCCGAATACTAATAGTCAGTTCTCTGTTGAAATATTGAACGTACCCAAAGTATAGAGAGAATAAAGTGAAGATCATTGGCCACTCAGTTGGGGGGTGGGGGGTATATTGGGGTTCTTGGTGGGGGAACAGGGGCACTGGTGAAGGGATGGGGGTTTGATCATTATATGACTGAGACTTAAACCTTAAAGCTTTGTAACTTTTGTCACGGTGATTCAATAAAATAAAATTTTTTAAAAAAAAGGAAGGAAGGAAGGGAAGGAGGGAGGGAGGGAGAGAGGGAGGGAGGGAGGGCGGGCCCTGGAGTCAGCCACCGCAGCTCACAGTGGCCCCAGAAGTTAGACGGGATCTTTTCTTCCCGACACAGAAGTCGCCCACTTGCCCCAAGACTACACTTCCCAGCCTGCTTTGCTGCTGGTTGATCAGGCCCAGGTGTGGGGGGGGCTGAGGGGTTGGGGGGGCGTTTCCAACATCTGGAACCCCAACATGGAAGCGGGGTACGGGGGGAATGCAAAATACAAAGGATAGTCTGGGTCCCCGTGGACAGCTGGGGGGCCGTCAGCCCAGCCCTGGGCCTGGAGACGGGCTTCTTGGAGGAGAGCAGCCCCATCTTTGGGCCCGGCTGCCGTCACCTCACGCCTGCCGTCCCTCCCCTCGTAGTCCGTCTTCTGTGGCGTCTCCCCATAGAGGGGCCGCCCTGCGCGCCCCCTCCGGCTCGCACCCTCCTGGCTGCCTCGGACCTCATATCCTCACCCCCAACATAGGGGACTAGCCTGCAGGATGCACCCCCAGCCCTACACTCAGACTAGGCCTCGCCTGTCGGGGCGGGTCTGGGGGGATCGGCAGTGTACCTGAGACGGTGCGTCTCAGGCAGTGCACCTGAGAGTGTACCTGAGTCTACCTGAGACAGTGCTCCTGAGACAGTGCACCTAAATCTACCTAAGACAGTGCTCCTGAGACAGTGCTCCTGAGACAGTGCACCTAAATCTACCTGAGACAGTGCACCTGTGATGGTGCACCTGAGACTGTGTACCTGAGAGTACCTGAGACCGTGCACCTGAGACCGTGTACCTGAGAGTACCTAAGACTGTGCACGTGAGACTGTGCACCTGAGAGTACCTGAGAGTACCTGAGACTGTGCACCTGAGACGGTGCACCTGAGACCATGTACCTGAGAGTACCTGAGACCGTGCACCTGAGACCGTGTACCTGAGAGTACCTGAGAGTACCTGAGACTGTGCACCTGAGATTGTGTACCTGAGAGTACCTGAGACGGTGCACCTGAGACCGTGTACCTGAGAGTACCTGAGACCGTGCACCTGAGACCGTGTACCTGAGAGTACCTGAGAGTACCTGAGATTGTGCACCTGAGATTGTGTACCTGAGAGTACCTGAGACTGTGCACCTGAGACCGTGTACCTGAGAGTACCTGAGACCGTGCACCTGAGACGGTGCACCTGAGACCGTGTATCTGAGAGTACCTGAGAGTACCTGAGACGGTGCACCTGAGACCGTGTACCTGAGAGTACCTGAGAGTACCTGAGACTGTGCACCTGAGATTGTGTACCTGAGAGTACCTGAGACTGTGCACCTGAGACCGTGTACCTGAGAGTACCTGAGACCGTGCACCTGAGACGGTGCACCTGAGACCGTGTATCTGAGAGTACCTGAGAGTACCTGAGACGGTGCACCTGAGACCGTGTACCTGAGAGTACCTGAGACCGTGCACCTGAGACCGTGTACCTGAGAGTACCTGAGAGTACCTGAGACTGTGCACCTGAGATTGTGTACCTGAGAGTACCTGAGACTGTGCACCTGAGACCGTGTACCTGAGAGTACCTGAGAGTACCTGAGACTGTGCACCTGAGACCGTGTATCTGAGAGTACCTGAGACTGTGCACCTGAGACCGTGTACCTGAGAGTACCTGAGACTGTGTACCTGAGACCGTGTACCTGAAGGTACCTGAGACTGTGCACCTGAGACTGTGCACCTGAGACTGTGTACCTGAGAGTACCTGAGACTGTGCACCTGAGACCGTGTACCTGAGAGTACCTGAGACGGTGCACCTGAGACCGTGTACCTGAGAGTACCTGAGACCGTGCACCTGAGACCGTGTACCTGAGAGTACCTGAGAGTACCTGAGACTGTGCACCTGAGACCGTGTATCTGAGAGTACCTGAGACTGTGCACCTGAGACCGTGTATCTGAGAGTACCTGAGACTGTGCACCTGAGACCGTGTATCTGAGAGTACCTGAGAGTACCTGAGACTGTGCACCTGAGAGCGTGTACCTGAGACTGTGCACCTGAGAGCGTGTACCTGAGGGTACCTGAGACTGTGCACCTGAGACTGTGTACCTGAGAGTACCTGAGAGTACCTGAGACTGTGCACCTGAGACCGTGTACCTGAGAGTACCTGAGAGTACCTGAAATGATGCACCTGAGACAACATAGCAGAGAGAACCCCTGAGGGCTGCACAGAGGCGGTGGCCTGCACACACCCCCACAGGCCCTCCTCCGGCTAGGTCCTTCCAGGACTGAGACTTCTGCTGGGCGCAGTCGACTCTCCTGGGCTCCTCACGCCTCTCCCGGTCCCACAGCCCTTTCTTCCTCCCCCGCAGACACCAGGCTGAAGGCCAGGCCGCAACGCTTTTCCTCTCTTGAAAAAAGGTGTGGGGGGGTGTTGGGGCCCCACACGGCCATGCTCGGGGCTCTTCCTGGCTCTGTGCTCCGCATCACCCCTGGAGGTGCCGGGGATGGCGTCTGTCCGCCGTGTGTGCCGCGCCGTGAGAGACGGGACTGGAGACAGCAGAGCAGCCCGTGTCAGGCCATCCTGTCCACGTCCACGGAGGAGAGGGCAGGGCAGCCGGCTGACAGGCAAAGGAAAATTCTGGATTTTTTTCTTTTTTTTTTTTTTTGCTTTTTGGGTCACACCCGGCGATGCACAGGGGTCACTCCTGGCTCTGCACTCAGGAATCACTCCTGGCGGTGCTGAGGGGACCCTATGGGATGCTGGGAATCGAACCCGGGTCGGCCGCGTGCAAGGCAAACGCCCTCCCCGCTGTGCTATTGCTCCAGCCCCTCTGGCTTTTTTTATTTTTTTCTGAAATGCACCCGAGCGGCTGTCCGGTGTGTGAGAACACTGTTCGGAAAACTGACATTTTGTCTTGTGATTGATTGATCTTCAAAATCAATTTTAGGAGGCTGGAGCGATAGCACAGCAGGGAGGGCGTTTGCCTTATATGCGGCTGACCCGGGTTTGATCCCCAGCATCCCATAAGGTCCCCCGAGCACCGCCAGGAGTAATTCCTGAGTGCGGAGCCAGGAGTAACGCCTGAGCACCACCGGGTGTGACCCGAAAAGCAAAATAAATAAATAAACAAAACTGTTTCGGGGGCTGGGGAGACAGTAGCCACCGTGGGAAGGCGCTGGCCTTGCATGCGACAGACGTGTGTTTGATCCCGGCCCCTGTATGGTCCCCTGAATCATCCGGAAAGGATCCCCGAGTTACAGAGCCAGGAGGAAGCCCACACCCCTGGGTGTGGCAGAACAAACTAACGTCTTGGAAACGGGGCCAAGGCTTAGCACAAAGGTTAAGGCACCTGCCTCGCGGGCAGCTGTGACTGCAACAGGATTTTCTATTGCGGTTTCCCATGTGGTCCCCGAACACTGCCAGGTGTGGCCTCTGACGTAGAGCCAGGGGTTGGCCCGACTCATCCCCGCCCCCAAAAATTGAACCGGTAATCCTAGCTAACGAGGTGTTACAATGTTGGAACCCGCAGACCCAGAGAGATCCTTTTTTTGCACCTCCAAACAACACGTTTGGGGGTTAAGGGCCAATTCTTGGTTCCTGGGTGAATTCATCTGCAGGGCCACCCCAGGGAGGCTGAAATCACCCCCTTTCCCCGCCTGAGGGGGGAGCCCCGAGGGCAGTTGCGGGACCTCCCCCACGTGGCCGCCAGAGGGCGCGCGGAAGCAGCCAAACTCTAGCAGGACCCGGGTGGTGTCCCCCCCACCAACCAACCCCCACAAAAAAGCATCTTCGTTGCAAAAAGCTGCTAGAGGCTCCCCCAGGGCGACCACGCACGGAGTGCTGCTAAGCAAATGAATATAATTGCAATTTAATTTCTTTCTACTTTCATCAGCAGTGAAAGAGAAACAGCTCCCCTAGTCCTCTCTGTTTCTCTTGGCCGTGGACGCTGGTCATTCCGGGGAGTTCACGAAGCCCTTCTTGGGGGAGCAGTTGGGTTTTCCCCCGCCGGCTCCCTGGAGTGCCCCCGCAGGCAGGATCTGCCTTCTCCGCCTGCTTTTGGTTTAAGGTGACTGCCAGAGTGTCCTGTCCCAGTGGGGCCATGCCAGGGCCCCCAGAACCCAGCTCACCAGGATGGCTCCAGTTCGCTTTTCCAAGTTCAAAAAGGCGGAGCAGAGACAGCTTTGGAGTTGCAGCCGCCTCTCGACCTTCACCCATTTCCTCTCTTAAGGACTCTCTGCTCATCTATTCCTTTGATCTCAAACCTGCAAGCCTTTTGGTCCTAAAGCCGCCTCCCTGCCAAGGACAGATAAGAGGCGGGAATAATACCCCCCCCCCCCCCCCCGCCCACCACCTTCCACTCCCTTGCAGGCTGGGGGGGAGGGGGACAGGGCGTAGAAATTAAAAAACAAAACAAAACAAAAAAATCCTAACCCCATATCCTGTGCCTGATCAACAAGATTAAAAAAAAAAAAAGCACAAAAGAATGGGTAACCCTAAAACACAGAGTGGACCCTCTTGCTGCACCGGTAGGTGTGAACCCCCCCCCCCCCACACACACACAGCCCTGTTCACTGCACCAGTGGGTGTCTCACACACACACACACACACACACACACACACACACAGCCCTGTTCACTGCACCAGTGGGTGTGACACACACACACACACACACACACACACACACAGAGCCCTGCTCACTGTACCAAAGGGCATGACCCAAACACACACACATACACATTAAATGGGTTCACTCAATAAGTTGCCCAAGGGATGACGTGGTGAAGCCCCAAACTGTGACCATGTGACCATATCTTAAAGGGGTTCCCCACAGACATACACACAAACCCAAGAGTGGGACCTCCACTGGGAAAAAGAGTGAAGGATCATGACACAAAGGAGCCAGGGTTATCCATGTCATAGTGGCCCCTAAACCCAGTGACCAGTGTCCATTGGCGGGAGCTGAGGCGAGGCGGACACTGGGGACGGGGGTGGGGGGCGTGGGGGGGGCTCGGAGAGAAGCCTCGAAGAGAAGCCTCGAAGAGCAGTGAGACCAGCAGGAGAAGGGGCTGGAGAGACCGGGCAGTGGGCAGGCGTCTGCCTTGCATAATCCACCCTGAGTTCGACCCCTGGCATCCCACATGGCTCCCACCTGGCTCCCTGGAGCACCACCAGGAGTAACCCCTGAACACTGCCAGGGTGGCCCCAAAACATAAAAAAAAAAAAAAAACAGAAGCAGGACTGGGGCCAGAGCAGCAGCACAGCAGGGAGGGCGTTTGGGGCTCCCTCCCCGGCACCCCATCTGTCCCCGAGCACCGCCAGGAGTGATTCCTGAGTGCAGCGCCAAGAATGACCCCAGCGATTTTCTCCGCGCCCGCACCCCCAGAATGACTGACGAAGAGGATGGAGCTGCTTGGGACACCGGCAGCCCACCAGCAACCTGCAGTATGTGACTTGAGAGTTTCCGCCAGGTCCCCCGAGCGGGGGCCTGGCGTTTCTCTTTTTTTTTTTTTCTTTAATCTCTCTCTCTTCCCCTCAACCTCTGGGCACAGCACAGCATCTACCCCACTTCTGAGCACAAAATGGAGAGACGCACCCAAGTGTGCGGCGCGGCTGGCGGGGGATCGAGGGCGGGGAAGTACCGGTCTCCGCCCACATCGGACACTTAAAGAGAGTGCAGCCACGTGGGCTTTCCCATTTCTCCGCGCCCGCACCCCCAGAATGACTGACGAAGAGGATGGAGCTGCTTGGGACACCGGCAGCCCACCAGCAACCTGCAGTATGTGACTTGAGAGTTTCTGCCAGGTCCCCCGTGCGGAAATCTCTCTCTCTCTCCTTCAACTTTTTCCCTGGACTTTAGACAGAAACCCAGAACCGCGGCCGCGTGTCCTAATGTCATCTTAGTATCTTAATGGGTCGGACTTTTGTGGGTGATCCTAACAAGAATAGTAAGTATTTTGTTGAAATATTGAAGGCAATCAAAATGGTAGCCATCTCTCTAGACTGAACTAAGCTATATCCCCACGCCGGCTGAGAAGAAATATCCTTCTTTCTCGGGAAGAAACGTGGCGTGGTGTCAAACATAGTGTGATGTCCATTAAGCAAACAGACCTGGTGGCGTGGGAATGGGAAATAAGGGGAAAAATTAGGTACATGGACCAGCGGGACGCTGGTGGTATCTCGAGCCGGAGCCGATATCAGCGCAAGAGCTTTGGTTCCAGAAACTGCTTCCAGACACTCTACTAGACTATCAACTAAGCCAGAGCCCCACGCCGGCTGATGACGGGAAATAACCATCCTCTTCGGTTTTTTTCCCTTTGTCAGACAGCGTGGCGATTACTAAATAGGCGTGAACTCGGTGGCGCGGGGCAAGGGGGAAAAAGAAAAGTTATGTAACAAACAGCAGGACTTAATATCTCTATATGCTTAGTAATGGAGAATTATCAAATGCCTCATTGGCAATAGGACTGTCTTTTTCTTTTTGGGGGAAACCCCAGCAACGGTAGTGAGTTGTGTGTTGAAACATGGAATGTAATCGAGATAAGCGCAAATGAAGTGAAACTTATCACGTACAAGGGTGGGGACTAGGGAGGTGGGAGGGGGCGGCAGATATACTGGGGGGGTTGGGGATGGAAGATGGGCACTGGTGAAGGGAGGGGTGTTTGAATATTGTATAACTGACATAATCCTGAGAACTTTGTAACCCTCCACTTGGTGATTCAATAAAAAAAAAAGAAAAAAAAAAAAAGAATGACCCCAGCACTGCCACATGTGGCCCCAAAGTAAAACAAAAACACAAGGAGAGGCTGGAGGAAGCAAGGTGGGTTCTCCTCCCGAGAGTGCTCTCTTCTCCTCTAGAGTTTCCCCACGACACAGGGGCCTCCCCGACTCATCACTGGGAGAGATGTTTCCGTTGCTGCGGGCCAGCTGGCTTGTGGCAACGTGTCAGAGGAACCCTTGGGGAGAGGAAGAGCATCTCAGACCAGAATGATCTCACTGAGGAGCTCCTCGCTGAATGCAGGGGGGTGGGGGGGAGGGGAGGAGCAAGGCTGCGGAGGGGGAGGGGGAGGAGGAGCAAGGCTGGGGGGTGGGGAGCAAGCAAGGCTGCAGGAGATTCCGCGTGGGGAACCCCTTAGGTCGGCAGTGACATTCCGACACAGAAAGGGCCTCGTCCCGTGGCCTTCCCGCGGCATTTAGCAGGCGTGAATCATTCGTGTTTGGAACAGGAACAGGAAGCCAGTCAGCAGAGCGCCAAGGGCTCGGGGGCTGGGGGGGCGGAGGGAGGCTTGCCAACAGGGCCGAACAGTTGGGCAGTCTGTGGGGTGGCATTTGGCTGCTCGTGAGGCGGGGGCGGGACAACAGGGCTTTGCTTTCCCTCCTGACAAGACACGGCAGGAGGGATGTTCCGATGGCAGTCCACTTGGCATCACAACAAAGCGAAGTCCGTGGCGGCCTTTGCCTCTTGGTGGTGAAAGAGCTGCCATAGCGCTGAGCATCACAGCTTCACGTCGGTCCATGCAAAGTGGGGAAGAGCGGCTCCTTGGGAAAGGTTCTCTGTTGTCACATGGGGGGGAAAATCTTTTTAGCTGACTTCCCCTGATGTCTCGCTGGACAGCATTGGGTCCACATGACCAAGCCCCGCTGGGAAAATGGCTCTGACCAACGCTCAGTGGTCTTCTTGCGTCCACTCCGGGCCTGGGGCATGGCCCGCAACAGTCAGCTCCACCCAACGTCTATTTTTTTACAAATGAAATATTACTGAGCCTTGGTCACTGGTGTAATGCCTGTGACGGCCTTTGTGCTGGAAGGACAGAGAATAGATGGTCCCGAAGGAAGCTGCGATGTGTGAGCCGGGAAGATAGTTCTCTGGGCTGGACACCTGTGGGGCTCAAACACCCCTGCACGGGGCCCGGGTCACTTGTACTCCAAACTCAGTGGACCCAGAGTGGAGGGAAGCTGGGAACAGACAAGGGTGGGGCGTCTCCGGCCACCCTTGACCCAGTTTCCTGCCTGGAGGAGCCAAGTGCAGCCTGGAGAGTGATGCAAAGGCCCAGTGGCCCGGGAAGATGCTTGCCTTGCATCCCCCAGGTTCAATCCCGGCGTCCCATATGGTCCCCGCAAGCTCACCAGAAGCAATCCCTGAGTGTGGAGCCAGGAGTCAGCCCCGAGCACTGCCAGGTGTGGCCCTAAAACAAACCAAGCAAAAACAGTTTCTAGGTCTCCCTTGAATTTTTTCTTTTTTTTTTTTTAATTGAATCACCGGAGATACACAGTTACAAAGCGGCTCGCAGATGGGTTTCAGTCACAGTGTCCCTACAGCGGGCCCTTGCCAGGGTATATTTCCTGCTACCAATGTCCCCATTTCCTACCCTAGTGTCCTCTACAGCAGACCCTTCTCTCTCCCCCCCTTCTCTCTCTCTCTCTCTCCCTCCCTGCCTCCTCTCTATCCCTCCCTCCTTCTCCTCCCTCCCTCCCTCCCCCCTCTCTCTCCTTCCCCCTCTCTTTCCCTCTTCCTCCTTCTCTCTCTCCCTCTCTCTCTTCTCTCTCCTCTCTCTCTCCCTCTCCCTCTCTCTCTCTTCTCTCTCTCCCTCTCTCTCTCTCCTCTCTCCTCTCTCTCTCCCTCTCTCTCTTCCTCTCTCCCTCTCTCTCTCTCTCTCTCTCTCTCTCTCTCTCTCTCACACACACACACACACCCGCCCACCTCCCTCCTTTTGGGTGTTATGGTTTGGATACAGTTACCGTGAGGTTCTCATGTTTGCCCCTTTATCTGCTCCTTTCAGCACCCAGTTCTTGTCCACAGTGCTCATTTCCAGCTCTCCCTGTCACTGGGGTCCCTTCCTTCTGTCCTAACTGGACCCTCACGTCCCCGCTCCCAACCCCACCCGGCAGACAGGAACCAGGTGCAGGGGAGGGTTGCGGAGAAGCTGCCCTCCCCCTCCCAGCCCTCCGCTCCTTCCCAGCCGACACTGGCTGGCCGGTCCCCTCCTGGGGCTTCCCCTCCGGCCCCGCCCCGCTTCCACTGTGGGGGGCGCCCGAGAGAGCCCCCGCTGGAGGCAGAGCAGAGACCCCCTGGCAGCAGCAGCAGCAAGGGGCATCAGCTGGTTGTGGCAGCGAATGGTGCTTGGTCCACGGCGGGGAGGAGGGAGAGGCCGGGGTAGCGAGCAGGAGCGTTTCTTCCCCGGTGCCGGGATGCAGCACTGCGTCTGCTCCGCCTGTGCCTCTCTCATCAGGACCAACGTGTGCACCCACGTAGGCCAGGGAGGGGAGAGAGGAAGGGAGAGGCTGGAGGCTTAGCGCCTCCAAACCCGAAGACCGGCAGCTGGGGGATAGGAGGAGGCGCAGTTCAGGGGTTTGCTTCTGACCAGCGGGGTCAGCCTCTGAAGCTACCGGGTAACTGCAGAACTGCAGCTGAAGCCTTCGACTGATGAGACACAGCCCACCCGCAGTATGGGCGACACCGCTTCACCCAACACCTACTGATTTCTGTGGGTGCACCCTACACACACACACACACACACACACACACACGGAACAGATGAATAAAACGGTGCTGCTCATAGGTGTTGCAAGGGGACAGTATCTTGTCTCTGTCCCTCTGTCTGTGCTGGTCAAGGACCCCAGAACTCTCAGGTTTCAGCCCCTCCCCCACAAACACACAAACTTGTGACAGTCACGGCAGTTGGAGAAGAGAGTCAGTGAAGGGTCGTGACAGGAAGACCCTGGGGTTACCTGCGTGCATCAGGGGAGACGGGAGAGGCAGATATGCGGGGATGAGCACTCGAGGACGAGGCAGGGGAGGAGTGAAGCCCCACAGGAGGCTAGTGCTGACCTGCTGCCCTCTCCCCACTCCCCTGCCCGGCTCTGGCCCTCAAGGCTACTTCACTGTCTGTAGGGCACAGTTCGTCCTTCTCCCGACCCCCACCCCCGCCATGCAGTGACCATCTCTCTCCCAGCTCACCTGTCTTTCCATATCGACACATTGTGTGTGTGTCTTGTTTGCGGCCACAGCCAGGACTGAGCTCAGCTTGTGGGACCACAGGGGGTGCCAGGGAGAGAGCCCAGGTCTGCCACAGGTGAGGCAAGCGCCCTCCCCTCCGTACTATCGCTCGGACCCTGATTTCTTGTCCCCACTTCCTGTACCGTTTCTTCAGCATCTGGTCGAGTCCCCAGAATGGGAAAGTGAGGGCTGCAGTGACAGTTCTGTGGGGAGGGCGTTTGCCTTGCATGCAGCAGACAGACCCAGGTTCTATTCCCGGGAGCAGAGATGGTCCCCCAAGCCCTACCAGGAATAGTCCCTGTGACCACAGCCCTCCCCAACAAGCCCTGATGACTACTGGGTATAGCCGAAAAACAAACAAACAAACAAAAAACAAGAAGGAAAGAAAGAAAAAGAGAAAGAGAGAGAGATGGAGGGAGGGAGGAAAGGAAGAGAGGAAGGAAGAGAGGGAGGGAGGAAGGAAGTAGGAAGGAAGGAAGGAAGAAAGAAGGAGGGAAGGAAGAAAGGGAGGAAGGAGGGAAGGAAGAAGAGGGATGGAGAGAGGGAGGGAGGGAAAAGGGAAGGAAGGAAGGAAGGAAGGAAGAAGGAAGGAAGAAGGAAGGAAGGAAGGAAGGAAGGAAGAAGGAAGGAAAGAAGTAAGGAAGGAAGAAGAAGGAAGAAGGAAGGAAAAGGGAAGGAAGGAAAGAGGGATGGAGAGAGGGAGGGAGGGAAAAGGGAAGGAAGGAAGGAAGGGAGGGAGGGAGGAAGGGAGGAAGGAAGGGAGGGAGGAAGGAAGGGAGGGAGGGAGGGAGGAAGGAAGGAAGGAAGGAAGGAAGGAAGGAAGGAAGGAAGGGAGGGAGGGAGGGAGGAAGGAGGGAGGGAGGGAGGAGGGGAGGAGGGAGGAGGGAAGGAGGGAGGAGGGAGGAGGGAAGGACAGAAGGACAGAAGGATGGACTGCAGCCGGCCACGTCATGCGGCTCCCCAGCATTTGATGCCATTTTCATGGTCATTATTCCGGGCCCTTCCCGACCTTGGCGAACTTCCCAGTGCTCGCTGAGTGCATTTCATTTGTCTTTCCTTTCGCACCAAACTGAAGCCAACGCAGTCATCTACGTTTCTGATTAAGGACCCCTCGAGAATGGCTGAAACTGGGGCCAGCTCTGCAAAGGATCCTTTGAACTGCTCTGAAATCACCAACCGCAACACCTTCGCGAGGAAAATGCACCGGAGGACACAAGCCAAGCAAAACGCCGCCAGCGATCTGAAAGGAGAGATTAAAAACACCCAAGATTAAAGCCCAGCCCGCTCTGAACGCAGGGGCGAGGGGGAGGCGTTTACAGACGGTGCCATTGAACTTGCCCTTCCCAGCCTGGCTGATGAGTTCCGGGGGGTGCAGAGGGCCGGAGGCAGAGGCCGGGAGGAACCTCATCACCTGCTGGAGGCAAATGGGGGGGGGGGGTTGGGGCCCTTAGGGTGGGGCTAGAGGGGAAGACAGACCGTTCCCGCCCAGGCTGAGCCCAGGACCCCCCAGCTTCCCCCACCCCCACCCCCAGGGGCACGTCATGCTCCGTGGCTCCCACATTGCTCTAAGGAAGAAAAGTGCAGGAAGTACTTTCATCACAGTTACCTGCTTCCAGAGGCTTCTGGAACTTTCAGTTTGTCAAGAAGAGAGGTGAGAGCGGGGTACAGTTCAGAAACGGAGCGGGACATTCTTCAAAATAATAGGCTGGAGGGGCTGGAGCCATAGCACCAGCCGCCGGGAGGGTATTTGCCTTGCACAACGCCGACCCGGGTTCGATCCCCAGCATCCCATAGGGTCCCTGAGCACCTCCAGGAATAATTCCCGAGTGCAGTGCCAGGAGGAACCCCTGAGCATCGCTACAGCAGAGAGAGAGAGAGAGAGAGGGAGAGAGAGAGAGAGAGGGAGAGAGAGAGAGAGAGCTTACTGCCTACCAAGGCTCAATCCCCGGCACCCCATACTGTCCCCTGAGCACTGCCAGGAGTGAACCCTGAGCACGGAGACAGGAGTGAGCCTTAAGAGCTAGCAGGTGTGGCGCAAATTCAAACCCACAAAACCATCAGACCTAAAAGAAACGCTGGGGGTGGAGGGAGCAGGTAAGGCGCTTGCATGTGGCGAGTTGGGTTTGACCCCCGGCACCCCGTGTGGCCCCCGGAACCCGGCCAGCAGTGATCCCTGAGCACAGAGCCAGGAGTAAACCTGAGCACTGCCGGGTGTGGCCAGCAAAATAATCCCACCCCAGACCTCTTTTTGTTTGTTTGTTTGTTTTTGGGTCACCCCTGGAGACGCTCAGGGCTCACTCGTGGGGGTGCTCATGCCCACCAGACAAACACCCTCCCTGCTGTATGTAGGTTTGCTTCGGCCGGGGAGACCAGGTCATTACGGAGAGGTCGTGGGGGCCTGGGAGCTGGTGGGCAGTCAGACCCACCGGCAGGCAGAGGGGGTGAATGCGGGGGAGGAGCCAAGGGCCGTACAGGAGGCTAGAAGCGGGGCACCCGCGGGACTGGTGGGGCAGGGCCACCCCTGGGCTCTCTCCCTGGCGGGGAGTGAAAGGCCAGGCACTGTTCCGAAAGCATCTCTTGGTCCAGGCAGTGTTCCGGAAAGCATCACTTGGTCCAGGCCGCTGCGGGGTGGAAACAGTTGCAGTTCGGCTGCCCACCGCTGGGGGGAGCGAGCGTTCCGATTCCTCCAAGGGGACCTTGGGCACAGCAGGTGGGCTGGCGCTGGTGGGGCTGGAGATGACAGTGGTCAGCCCGGGCCCCAGGTGTCTGCAGGGGACGGTGGGCGTGAGCGCGCCGGGTCAGGCCATTGTTTGCGTCTCTGCAGGTGGGGGCTGGACATACCAGCCGCAGCCCTGGCCCTCCTGGGCGCGCAGCGTGGGGGCGGACAGGCATTCCAGCCGGGCCTCGTCAGGCCTCCACCGGTCCTTGCTGTTGACTAGCTTATGTCTGGGAGCCGAGCTGGGGAACGTGCGGTGCCGGGGTCTAACCCCCGTGTCCCACCTTCAACGCATGTACTTCAGACCTTGGAGCCATCTCCCTGGCCCCCCTTGAAAAATAATAACAGGGGCTGGAGCAGTGTAGCACCGCGGGTAGGGCGTTTGCCTTGGGCGTGGCGGACCCGGGTTCGATTCCCAGCATCCCATATGGGCCCCTGAGGACCTGAGTGCAGAGCCAGAAGTAACCCCTGTGCATCGCCGGGTGTGACCCAAAAAGCAAAAAAATGAAAAAATAATAATAATAATGATAATTAATAATAATAAGGAGCCACCTCAGGCCATGCTCAGGGGCCACCAGAGTTTCCCCTGGCGCTGCTGGGGTGGGCATAAACTGTCAAGGCATTGCACAGTGGTGGGCTATTTCCAGGCCCAATCTCAGTTTTATTTTTTGGGGGGAGAGAGGGTTGCACATGGGTGATGCTCAGGGGTTACTCCTGGCTCACACTGAGGAATCACTCCTGGCGGTTCTCGGGGAACCTATGGGATGCTGGGATCGAAACCAGGTCAGCTGCGTGCAAGGCAAATGCCCTTCCCGCTGTGCTATCACTCTGGCCCCTACAACCATATTCTTTTTATTATTATTATTATTATATATTATTATTTTGCTTTTTGGGTCACACCTGGCCATGCTCAGGGGTTACTCCTGGCTCTGCACTCAGGAATTACTCCTGGCGGTGCTTAGGGTACCATATCGAATGCTGGGAATCGAACTCAGGTCGGCTGCGTGCAAGGCAAATGCCCTATCCGCTGTGCTATCGCTCCAGTCCCCCTTTCTTATTTATTTTTGTTGTTGTTGTTGGTTTTTGGGGCCAAGCCTGGCAATGCTCAGGAACTACTCTTTTTTTTTTTTAAATAAGGCAATTCACAATATTTGATTACATTTAATATTCAAACACCAATGCCACCACCATTACACCTTCCCACCACCATATTTGAGACGTTTCCATACCAAACCCCAATCCCTGTCCCAAAGCAGAACAGAAATAATATTTTTTGTATTATTTGCTATGAAAAACCACTGAAAGTGCTACAAAAAAGTGTCCATAGAGGAAAGAGTGTGAATATTGTTCTATTTTGACAGGGGCCATTAAGACCTTCTATACGATACCGCTAACATGTTGTTAAAGGTTGAGCCTTTCAGGTAGAGCGTTTGCCTTGCACGCGGGTGACCCGGGTTCAAATCCCAGCATTCCATATGGTCCCCTGAGCACCGCCAGGGGTGATTCCTGAGGGCCTGTGATCCCTGTGGGAGTGATCCCACAGGGGTCACTCAGAGGAGTGACCCCTGTGCATAGCTAGGTGTGACCCAAAAAGCAAAAAAAAAAAAAAAAAAAGGTTGAGCCTTGTGAACTTTCATATATATATATATTTTTCCATCTATGATTGGTTGCCTACTATGTACATCCCATCAAATGTGGTGCAGTGCTCTTGGAGTATGGGTAGGGTGTGCCTTATGATGTGTTGCGTGGCCGCGAATGCGACTGCAAGGTCCAGGAATAGGCTCACTCCTGGGTGGGGCTCGACCCGAGCATGTGGAGAGAGGCCATGGGCGTGGTGGCGGTTGAGTCTGGAGGTTTTCGGCTTTGGGGGCTGGGTCCCTTGGGGCAGAACAGGCGCTACTCTTGGCTCTGCACTCAGGAATTAGTTCTGGCTGGCCTCGGGGGACCCTATGGGATTCCGGGTATGGAACCTGAGTCAGCCGTGCGCAAGGCAAATGCCCTGCCCGCTGCACTAGGGCTCGGGCCCCCTGCAGCTCTTTCCCTAAGAGCCCGCCGCCTGTGAGTGGATGAATGAATGAAGCCCCCGACACGCAGTCCCCAGAACCAGAAATCACAGCCACCAGGGACTAGGAAGGGGGCGGCTTCATGGCTCCCAGGTGCCTTTGGAGGCGATGGAATGTTCTGGAACGAGGTCATGGTCACGGTGGCCATTATCTTAGACATTCCAGGGCTTTGTGCCACACCTTTGCACGGTTCCGGCTGCTGGCAATGACAAAGACCATCATCCCCAGAGGGAGGCTGGACTGGACCGAAGACTTGTGGCCAGCTCCGTCTGGCCGGCTTAGAGCAAACAGGAAACTTCACGGGTTTGAAAATAAATTGGGGGGTGCTCTGGAGCAATAGCACAGCGGGGTAGGGCGTTTGCCTTGCACACGGCCAACCCGGGTTTGATTCCCAGCATCCCATAGGGTCCCCTGAGCACCGCCAGGGGTGATTCCTGAGTGCAGAGCCAGGAATAACCCCTGTGCATCGTCGGGTGTGACCCAAGGAGAAAAAAAAAAAACATGAAAATGAGATGAGGGGCCAGAGAGAAAGCTCAGTGGCTAGACCACTGCTTTGCATGCGGGAAGACTGAGTTCCATCACCACCAGCTGGTTCCCCTGAGCACCTCAGGAGCACTCTCTAGGGCTGTGCTGGGTGTAAACAACCCCGCACTGCAGTGGGCCCAGGACGGAAAAATAAGTAGAAAACAAACAAAATACTGTGGGGGGCGGCGGGGCGTGGCTGGAGTGATAGCACAGTGGCGAGGGCGTTTGCCTTGCACGTGGCCAACCTGGGTTCGATTCCCAGCATCCCATAGGGTCCCCCGAGCACCGCCAGGAGTGATTCCTGAGTGCAGAGCCAGGAGTAACCCCTGAGCATTGCCAGTGTGACCCCAGAAAATGAAAACTACAAACACTGAGGCTCATCGGAACACCTGCAGGCAGAGAGCAGAGCTCACGATGAGTCACAGATCTTTAAATATTCGTGCCGCCGGCTTCCCTATGAGCCGTCTGCTTCCAACAGTTTTCTCTCCTGGTTCCACTGGGAGTTGTTAGTATCCTGTTGAAACGTTGCCACAGGGACCGAGTGAAAGTGTTGTGGCACCCATGGCAGACGGACTTGTGTTGACTTGAAACTGAATCATATTTCTAGGGCCAGAGAGATAGTACAGTGGGTAGGGCACGGGCCTCGTACACGGCCAACTCAGGTGAATTAATTTGGTTAGTCTTTTGGGTCACACCCAGTGATGCTCAGGGGTTACTTCTGGCTCTGCACTCAGGAGTCACTCCTGGTGGTGCTCAGGAAACTCTATGGGATGCTGGGGATGGAACCCCCAGGTCAGCTGTGAGCAAGGCAAGCACCCTACCGGCTGTACTATTGCTCTGGCCCCTAATGACAGTTTTGGGTTAATGTTTTTTGGGGTTTTTTTTTTGCTTTTTGGGTCACACCCGGTGATGCACAGGGGTTACTCCTGGCTCTGCACTCAGGAATTCCCCCTGGCTGTGCTCAGGGGACCCTATGGGATGCTGGGAATCAAACCCGGGTCGGCTGCGTGCAAGGCAAATGCCCTACCCGCTGTGCTATCGCTCCAGCCCCTTTGTTATTTTTTTTTTAATGTGTTAATGTATTTCTTTGACCACACCCAACTGTGCTCATGCTTACTCCTAGCTCTGTGCTCATGAGTCACTTCTGGTGGTGCTCAGGAACCATATGGGATGTGGGGGATGGAAACTGAGTAAGCAGAGTGTAAGAAAATTGCCTTTTAAGCTGTACTAGTAGCAATAGCCCAGCAGGTAGGGCCTTGCACGTGGCTGACCTGGGTTCGATTCCTCCACCCCTCTCGGAGAGCCCGGCAAGCTACTGAGAGTATCTTGCCCACAAGGCAGAGCCTGGCAAGCTCCCTGTGGCGTATTCAAGATGCCAAAAACAGTAACAACAAGTCTCACAATGGAGACATTACTGGTGCTGGCTTGAGCAAATCGATGAGCAACGGGATGACAGTGACGGTGACAGTATTTTTTTTTTTTTTTTTTTTGCTTTTTGGTTCACACCTGGCGATGCACAGGGGTTACTCCTGGCTCATGCACTCAGGAATTACTCCTGGCGGTGCTTGAGGGACCCTATGGGATGCTGGGAATCCAACCCGGGTCAACCTCGTACAAGGCAAACGCCCTCCCCGCTGTGCTATTTATTGCTCCAGCCCCAGTGACAGTATTTTGTTAATGTATTCTATGTTGGGGCTGGAACGATAGCACAGCGGGGAGGGTGTTTGCCTTGCACGAGGTTGACCCCGGTTGGATTCCCAGCATCCCATAGGGTCCCTCAAGCACCGCCAGGAGTAATTCCTGAGTGCATGAGCCAGGAGTGACCCCTGAGCATTGCCGGGTGTGACCCCCCCCCCAAAAAAAAAGAAAAAAAATGTATTCTGTGTTAGTGTATAATATAACCTATTCCTAAACTATGGAATAGGGTAGGCCTACATATATAAACTTCCCCTTACACTTTATATAAACATCATGTTTTACAAAGTTGTTCATGATGATTTGTTACAGGCATTCAGTATTCCAACCCCAACCCCACCACCGTTACACCTTCCGCCATTGAGACCCTGGGTTTGATCCTTGGCACGGGAGGGGCCTCGAAGCGCTGTCAGACATGGCCCTACTGGGCCTAGGGCTGTGAACCCGAGTCCTGAGCACTGACATGGCAGCCCGCAGAGCCAGGCTGAGTGGTCTCTGGGCCCCCGCGCACAGCGGGAGAGACAACACAGACACACAAATATGGGCCCAGGGGGTCACGTAAGGATGGAACGACTTGGTCCTTATGTTGGGGTGCAGGGCTGAGCACCCCGACCAAGCAGCATGGAATCACTGGGGTTGGCAGCAGAAGCAATGAATTAAGGAAATAGGGGCCGGAACGAGAGCACAGCTGGGAGGACGTTTGCCTTGCATGTGGCTGACCCGGGTTTGATCTCCAGCATCTCATAAGGTCCCTGTGCACTGCCAGGAGTGATCCCTGAGTGCAGAGTCAGGAGTCAGCCCTTGTTAGGGCGCGGATCGAGATCTCCCTATAACGACAAAGAGACTCCAGAGACTGCAAAGAGCAAGCAGTGTCTATTGTGAAGCTGGCTAGCCAGGGTCCAGCCGCCTATGCGGACACGCAGGTCCAGCAGGTTGGGCAAAGACCCCGAGCTTCCCCAAAGGAGATCTTATATAGGCCTTCCCCGGCCATTACAGCAGAGCCCGCGCATTTCATAGCCAATAGATTTGTAATATTACAAACTTTCTTAACCAATCCATTTAAAAGGACATCACTCCTTAGCCTATGGTTTTAGAGATCAGTATTTGCGCCAATATTCAGGAATGTCCCGGTTCATTCCTGGGTATTGGTTCATTCTGGGGGCAGTCCTGGGTCCTGTGATATGGGTCGTGTGATATGGGTCTAGTTATCTGGTCTGACCACTACCCTTCTTGCGACGCAGTGTTCCTGTATCCAAATTCCTTGCTCAGGGACAGATAGACAAGTTATTCTAGAATGCGGGCTCCTGTAAAAAGAGTCTTAAGAAAGCTAAATAGATTCCTGTGGTCTGTCCTGGGCCAGTTCCTCACACCCTGAGCACCTCTGGGTGTGGCCCAAAAAGCAAGAGACAGAGAGAGAGAGAGAGAGAGAGAGAGAGAGAGAGAGAGAGAGAGAGAGAGAGAGAGAGAGAGAAAGAGAGAGAGAGAGAGCACTGTAGCACTGTCGTCCCATTGTTTATCGACTTGCTTGAGCGGGCACCAGTAACGTCTCCATTGTGAGAATTGTTGTTACTGTTTTTGGTATATCGAATACACCATGGGGAGCTTGCCAGGCTCTGCTGTGCAAGCGGGATACTCTCAGTAGCTTGCCGGGCTCTCTGAGAGGGACGGAGTAATCAAACCTGGGTCTGCCACGTGCAAGGCAAATGCCCTACCCGCTGTGTTATGGAAATCAAAGAGGGAAATAAAATATATACAGGGCCTTACACACATACTCACACACTCACACTCATACACACTCACACACACACACACACACACACACTCTAGAAACTGGATGGCTGTGCGGGAGACAAGGCGATAGGTAAAGGCACTTGCCCTGCCTCTGACCCCAGTGTGGCCCCTTGAGTACCGCCAGGGGTCCCTTCCGGGCACAGAGCCAGGAATAGGCCTTGAGCGTCTCCAGTGGGGCCCCCAGCCCCGTCCGCCCCGGAAACGAAGAAAGAAGTTGCATTTTAACGCTCGAGCATCTTTAGTTTTGGTGCCTGAGACACTTGGCAGCCTCGTGGTCTGCCCTTGGCCGTGCTCAGGACCCCGTGGAGCTCCGCCCCGGGGTCACCCCAGACAGTGCTCCAGGATCGCGTGGTACTGGGGGTTGAAACGGCAGCTCCCAAAGGCAGAGCCCGTGCTCCAGCCCCGGAGCCACCCCCAGCCCTCCTCGGGATGCTTCCAAAGCCTCCCAGGTGATGCTTTTTTATTTCTCCCTGGCTTTTTGGGCCACATTTAGTAACGCTCAGAGGTTACGCCTGGCTCTGCACTCAGGAACCACTCCTGGCAGTGCTCGGGGGACCCTCGGGGAAGCTGGGGAATCGAACCCGGAGCAGCTGTGTGCAAGGCAAATGCCGTCCCTATTGTCCTGTTGCTCCAGCATGCCCCCACCCCCGCCAAGTGATTCCAAAGCATAGCCATGACCCCCACCTTCCCGCAGGAGCACTGAGGGGGTGTTTTGAGGCAGGGCAGAGTCCCAAATGCCAACCTGCTCAGCCTGTCCCACCGCCCGCGCCCCAGAGCTGCTCCCCAGACGATCCATCCACGGAGATACCTGACTGCAACAAGCAACAGGCAAACAGACACACACAGCAGGAGGAGTCTGGTGTCGCAGCACCTTCTCCTGGCAGGACGGAGCTGGGGAAGGCTAACGAGCACGAACCAGCCAAGAGGAACACGCCTTGTGCTGGCTCTGGGGGGGGGAATCTGTGGAAGATTTTTATTTCTTTTTTTTTTTTGCTTTTTGGGTCACACCCAACGATGCTCAGGGGTTACTCCTGGCTTTGCACTCAGGAATTGCTCCTGGCAGTGCTTGGGGGACCATATGGTATGCAAGGGATCGAACCCAGGTCGGCCGCATGCAAGGCAAACGCCCTACCCGCTGTGCTATCGCTCCAGCCCTGAGATTTTTATTTCTCTTCTTTTCTTTTTTGACTTTTGGGTCACACCTAGTGAGAGTCTCTTGCCCCCACGCCTGGCTGTCTCTCCTGGGGCCCCTTGGAGGGGGTGGGCTTCAGTTTCCCTCCACGCCCTGAGCAGAGCTCCAGCGGCCAAAGACCTCCGGACCCCAGCCACAGCCATGGTCAAGGCCCCTCTCCACGTGTTTGGATGAGCCTCACGCATGAAGGGACCAACAGAGGAACCCAGGTGTGTGGGACCCGGGGCTGAGACCTCCAAGCCTGCTCAGATCGGGGCTGGGCCTCTTCCACCCAGATTCCCCATTTTCCAGTAGCTAGGCGGTCACACCCAGGGACTGCCCCCGGCGCTGTGTAATCTCACCAACTGCCAATGGTCAGAGACTATAAAACCAAGCTCCTGGACGTCTTATAGCCTAGTTCTCCCTCTGAGAGAACCTGGCAAGCTACCGAGAGTTTCCTGCCCACATGGGAGAGCCTTGCAAACTCCCCATGGTGTACTTATATGCCAAAACCAGTAACAAGCTGGATCTCATTCCTCTGACCCTGAAAGAGCCTCCGGTGTGGCACCATTGGAAAGGATGAGTAAAGAGAGGCTTCTAAAATCTCAGGGCTAGGACAAATAGAGACATTACTGAGACTGCTCGAGAAATTTGACGATCAGCGGGATGATGATTGCCTTTTGGGTCACACCTAGTGATTCTCAGGGGTTACTTCTGGCTCTGCACTCAGGAATTACTCCTGGTTGTGCTCGGGGGACCATATGGGATGCCAGGAATTGAACCCAGGTCGGCAGCATGCAAGGCAAACACCCTATCCACTGTACTATTGCTCTGGCCCCTGATTTTTATTTCTTTAGCACCCTGACCTGCTGTCTTTGAAGGACCCACCTCCCTGGATGTAAGCCCAACTCCCAGGCCTCTGGCAGCTTCCCCTGGCCCGGTGTGGCTGGCCCCGTGGCACCAGAGCAGACTACACAGGGCAGGAAATGGATGAGAACATTCAGGCTGGAGAGAGGGTCCCAAAGCCCGCGGCTCCTGTCCAAGCACAGGAGACCTCGAGGGCCTCCAGCACCAGGCCAGGGTAGCCAGTCAAGCCTCCCCAGTGGGGGCTGGGGAGATAGGACAGCGGGCAGGCACTGGCCTTACCTGTGTTCAATCCCCAGTACCTCGTATGGTCCCCGAGCACCGCCAGGAGTGATCCCTGAGCACAGAGCCAGTTATAAACCCTAATGAGCATCTCCAGGTGTGGCCCCAAAAGCAAAAAAATTAAGTAAAATACGATAAAGAGATGGAAGAAGATTCCAGGAAAGTGAGTTCTAACTTAGTCCCATTGGTCGCACCCTTCTGCCCTATTGACACCAGACTGACCATATACTTCTGTCTTCCTCTCGCGCTGATCCCGACCCTCGCCCTCTGGGATGGGCATGTATGTTGGTTTGGTGCTTTATTTTGTCCGTGACACTGGGGGTGGGAGCCAGGGCCTCTTTCTCCAAGCTACAGTCCTGACTTCATGTTTGTTTGATGGGGGGGGGTCACACCTGGCAGGGCTCCAGTGTTGTTCTTTTTTTGTTTTTGTTTTAGGGCCACACCCAGCTGTGCTCAGGACTTACTCCTGGCTCTGTGCTCAGGGACCACCCCTGACAGGGCCCAGAGGGCCCGCTGGGGTGCCAGGAATGAAACCCGGGACAGCCACATGCCAGGCAAATGCCCTCCCTGAGGCCTTCTCCTTCTGGTGCCTCAAGGGTCATTCTTGGATGTTCTCCAGAGACGGGGGGTGGGGGCGTGGGGTGGGGGGAACAGGTGTCAGCCACGCATGCGCTCCAACCCGCTGAGTTGTCTCTCAGCCCCTGTGATGGTGAAGAGACGTGGCAGAGACCCAGTGAAACGCCCCCCCGGGTGTCGAGAGTTTTCCCAAAGGGAGGAGTATCTGAATGCTGGGTTGGGTCAAGCCACCGGCCCTCCCCAGGGAGAGAGCTCGGGGATGAGAGGCTGACGCTGCCCAAGCACCAGGCCCTGAGTTTGACCCCAGTACTGCATGCTGGAACCCTGGACCTCCACCTCCCCCACCCCCCAAATCAGCTCTGGAGTGACCTTCGGCCTCCCGGCATGGTGAGACCTGAACACTGACCGTCCAGCCTGGTAGGATTAGAATCCCCAGGCCTGGCCCTCAGGCTCTGAGCATGACTTGAGGGGGACCACCCCATCCCCAAACCCTCATGCGAGAGTGCGAACACACACACACATACACACACACACACACACACACGCACACGTACATGCACATACACGCACACACATTTCCTTTGAAGCGGAAATGCTCTTCTCTCTCAACCAACTTCAAACCCAGATCCTTTCATTTATTTATTTACTTGTTTAGCTTTAGCCTCTGAGTTCAGCTCAAGTCACTATCCCTCAACATTGTTTGCTTTTGTTTCTTGCTTTAATTAATTTATTTTTTTATGTGTATATAATTTATTAAGAATATGTTCCCAGGAGAACCAGAGAGAAACTAGCAGAAGTAAGATAGGGAAGAAGAAAAAGCCAGATAGGGAACAATACCAATTCTTTTTTTTTTTTTCTTTTTGGGTCACACCCGGTGATGCACAGGGGTTACTCCTGGCTCTGCACTCAGGAATTACTCCTGGCAGTGCTCAGGGGACCATATGGGATGCTGGGATTCGAACCTGGGTCAGCCGCGTGCAAGGCAAACGCCCTACCCGCTGTGCTATTCCTCCAGCCCCAACAACAATACCAATTCTTGCTTTAATTTAAATAGTTTTATTGAATCCCTGTGAGCTATACAGTGACCACGTTGTCCACGATTGGGTTTTTCAGTCATACCACGCTCCAACACCCGTCCCTTCACCAGGCTACATTTCCTGCCACCAGTGTCCCCTGTTTCCCCTCCCACCAGCACCCCCCCCCCATCTTGTTTTGTTGTTTTGTTTTTGGGGCCTCACCCAGTGATGCTCGGGGGTTGCTCCTGGCTCTGTGCTCAGGGATCACTCCTGGTGGGCTCCCGGGACCCAAAGGGATGCCAGGGACCGAACCCGGGTCAACGGCATGTAAGGCAGGCACCCTTCCCGCTGTCCGACGGCTCCAGGCCCACATGCCCTGGGCTTTTGGTAGCAATTCTTTAGTGTCCTTTTCCTCCTGCGTCAAGAGGCCACCGAGAGGCACGTGTCATCCCAGCTACTCTCAGAGACGCTCTTCAGTAGCACGTCTGCCTGGGCTGAAGTGCTGGTGGGAATTCTGTTCATCTGTTCACCAAGTAAACCCAGCCCTCCTGGGTTGTTCGGGCCTGACACATATGTATTAGCTGAGTAGACAGCCATGTCTGAGAACAAAAAAATTTTTTTTTTTGGCCATATCCAGCGATGCCCAGGGGCTACTCCTGGCTCTGCACACAGGAATGACTCCTGGTGGCTCTCAGGAGACCCAGTGGGATGCTGGGGATTGAACTGGGGTCAGATGCTGGGGTCAGTCGCGTGCAAGGCAAGTATCTTACTGCAGTATTTCTCTAGACACTCAAGTTTGAGACTAATAACGTTTGGAGGGAAAAAAAAAAACCCTTGGTTCTTTGCCTAATGCATAGCTTCAACTTGCTGTATAATTTATGGCTACTTAAAAGCCCTGTCTGCAGGCCGAAAGATACTGAGCACCCGGCAGCCCTGCCGGGGCCTCCCGAAGCCTGGTACAACACCCCAGGCCAACTGCTGAGACTTCGATACGTTATTAAAGAGCCCGCTCCCAGGGGGATTTTAACAGGGTAAAGATTCTTTACTTTTGTTTTGGGGCCACACAGCCGGTGATGCTCAGGGCTTACTCCTGGCTCTGCTCTCAGGGCTCACTTCTAGGGGTGTGTGGGAGACCATCGGGGGTGTCGGGGACTGAACCAGGGCTGGACCTGAGCAAGACGAATATATTTCTCTATTATTGCTCAAGCACTAATAGAGAAATATATATTTTTTGCTTTCTGGGCCACACCCAGCGATACACAGGGGTTCCTCCTGGCTCTGCACTCAGGAACTATTCCTGGCGGTGCTCGGAGGACCCTATGGGATGCCGGAGATCGAACCTGGGTCGGCAGCGTGCAAGGTAAATGCCCTCCCCGCTGTGCTATCGCTCTAAACCTAGGGAAAGATTCTTGGTGCAATACTCCAGTATGGTCCCACCTCTCCGTGATCTCTGTACTATTTGTGTCGTTTAGTGGGTAGCATGTAGCACTGTCGTCCTGTTGCTCATGGATTTGCTCGAGAGGGCACCAGTAACACATCTCCATTGTGAGACGTGTTACTGGTTTTGGCATATTGAATATGCCACGGGGAGCTTGCCAGGCTCTGCCATGCAGGCGGGATACTCTCGGTAGCTTGCCAGGCTCTCCGAGAGGGGCGGAAGAATCGAACCCGGGTTGGCCGCGTGCAAGACATATGCCCTACCCGCTGTGCTATCACTCCAGTTCATTTTGTGGGTAAAAAAGCTTTATTTCCCCCCCCAAAAAAATACTTTACCCCATTCTTCTGCCTTAAAAGAAGTGTTCTGGAGAAGGCTGTGTTCTCTCTTGAACATCTCTCTCTGTGTTTCTGTCTCTATCTCTCTCTTCTCGTAGTTCTGTAGGTAACTTTTTAAAAAAAATTTTATTTTAGGTTTTCCCTCTTGGAGAGCCCGGCAAGCTACTGAGAGTATCCTGCCCGCACGGCAAAGCCTGGCAAGTTACCCGTGGCGTATTGGATATGCCAAAAACAGTAACAACAAGTCTCACAATGAGAGTTGTTACTGGTGCCCGCTCAAGCAAATCGATGAGCAACGGGATTTTAGATTTTATTTATTTATTTATTTTTTGCTTTTTGGATCACACCCATCGATGCTTAGTTTTCCTGGCCCCCTGTGCTCAGGAATTACTCCTGGTGGTGTAACTAGGGACCATATGGGATGCCAAGGATTGAACCTGGGTCGGCCGTGTGTAAGGCAAACGCTCTACTGGCTGTACTATCGCTCTCGCCCCTCTAGGTAACATTTTTACAGTAAAACTATTTTACATCAAGCTGCAGAATACTACAGTGGGTAGGGCACTTGCCTTGCGTGTGACTGACCTGGTTTGATCCTGGTACCACATGAGGCCCCCTGAGGCCAGCCAGGATTGATCCGGCGGTGGGCTCTGAGCACAGCTGGGTGTAAACCCGAATCCAAATCCTCATCATCAAAAATAATGTTTCTGTGCTACAATGAATGTTTTGCGTGTGGAAACTAGGGCTTCTCTCTCTGGAAGTGGGCCTCAAGCACCACTGAAAAACTCCCCAGCTTAATCAATGGCTGAACAAATAGCAGCACTCCTACATTATTAAAATTTTTTTAATTAAAAATTTTTAATTAAGGGGCTGGAGCGATAGCACAGCGGGGAGGGTGTTTGCCTTGCACGCGGTCGACCTGGGTTCGATTCCCAGCATCCTGTATGGTCCCCTGAGCACCGCCAGGAGTGATTCCTGAGTGCAGAGCCAGGAGTAACCCCTGTGCATCGCCGGGTGTGACCCAAAAAGTAAAAAAATAAAAAATAAAAAAAAATTAAAATTTAAAACATTTTAAAAATTAATTAAAAATTAATTAAAAGGAAGAAAGAAAGAAAGAAAGGAAGAAAGAAAGAAAGAAAGAAAGAAAGAAAGAAAGAAAGAAAGAAAGAAAGAAAGAAAGAAAGAAAGAAAGAAAGAAAGAAAAACTGACTCCCCAGCACCACTGGGTGTGACCCAAAATGAAAACAAAACAAACAAGCAAAAAATTTTAAAAAAAAAGTGTGTGTGTGTGTGTGTGTGTGTGTGTGTGTGTGTGAAACTTTTCCCCTTCTGTGGGGCTGGGGCTCGAACCCAGGGCTCCACGCTCACAGGGGAGGATTCTACCCCTGAACTACATGCCCTGCCCTGGACCTTTCGACTTGGGTCAATGATTTGCTAGGTTGTCGCGTTTGTTTTCCTTCTTGTTTAGTGACACTGCCTGGAAGTGTCTGGGGGAGGGGCGCGTGGGGGCGGGGCGCAGAAATTCACAGAGCACCCCAGGAAGGTCTGTAAGCGAGGGAGCCGGAAACACTGACTTCTGCACATCTTCTGGAACATTCTGTTTGCCCCCTGCCATACCGGGTCATTGCTCCTCCCCCCCATCAGCTTTCTTTCTTACCTCTCTCCACCCCTCCCCCTACTTCCTCTTCCTGGACTTTGCCAGCGGCCGAGAAAGTGAAACCGAGTCTGACTGAACAAGCACCTGGACCAACTCTTGTCCAAGGAGTGGGAGCCCCGCGTGACCAGCGAAGCCGGAAGGAACTTTTTGTCTTGCAATCTTTTCTCTCTCCCCTCCACTCCCCTCCCCTGCCCTCCCCTCCGCTTCCCTCTCCTTGCTCTTTTTTTATTTTTGTTTTTTGGAGCATACCTGGTGATACTCTGTGCTCAGGGAACACTCTTGACAGGTTCAGCGAAAAATATGGGGTTCCAGGGTTCGAGCCCAGGTCAGATGTGTGCAAAGTCAGCTGTATGATCGAGATCCCCTCTCTTGCAATTTTTTTTTTAACAGTTGCCACTTAGGAGTTTATTGGTTGCTAAGGTCTTCTTTTTCTTTAATTTTTGAATTAAAATTAATTCACGGGGCTGGAGCGATAGCACAGCGGGTAGGGCGTTTGCCTTGCACGCGGCTGACCCGGGTTCGATCCCCGGCATCCCATATGGTCCCCCAAGCACCGCCAGGAGTAATTCCTGAGTGCAAAGCCAGGAGTAACCCCTGAGCATCGCTGGGTGTGACCCAAAAAGCAAAAAAAAAAAAAATTAATTCACACCCGGTGATGCTCAGGGGTTCCTGCTGGCTCTGCACTCGGGAATTACTCCTGGCGGTGCTCGAGGGACCCTATGGGGTGCTGGGGATCGAACCCACACTGTCCTGCTGTGCTATCTATCGCTCTGGCCCCTTCTTTTTTTTTTCTTTTATTTAAAAAAACTCGGGGGTGGGGGCGGGCAGAGCGATAGTACAGTGGTAGGGCATTTATTTGGCTTGCACGGAGCCGAACTGGGTTCAATCCCCTGCACCCCATAGAGTCCCAGGGCTGTCAGGAATGGTTCCTGAGCACAGAGACAGGAGTAACCCCTGATGATCATCACCAGGTAGGACCCAAAAACAACCCCCCCCAATATGTTTATTGTGATACTACAAATTACCAAGTTGTGTATCATACAAGTTGTTTCAGGCATTAAATGTCCCAACACCAACCCCACCACCAGTCTGCCCTTCCCTCTACCCATGTCCCCAGCTGCCCACCCACCACCCCAGCCTGCCCCCCTGCAGGCACAAATAAATGTACTCCCTCATGTTTGCGACAACACAAAGGCAAGAGGAATCATCCCATCTGAGATCAGTAAGAGTCCCTTTGGGATCATTGTTCTTTCTCACCAGGGTGCTGCTCAAGGCTTGGCTGAGGGACTCCCGGGCTGCTTGAGGCTGGCTGTGTCTTCTGTTGTTTTTTTTTTTCTTTTTGGGTCACACTTGGCGATGCTCAGGGGTTACTCCTGGCTCTGCACTCAGGAATCACTCCTGGCAGTGCTCAGGGGACCCTATGGGATGCTGGGAATCGAACCCAGGTGCAAGGCAAATGCCCTACCCTCTGTGCTATCGCTCCAGCCCCCTGCTGTGTCTTCTGGGTGATTGTTTAGGCGCCTTAACCTTGGTGGGCTTCTTTTGCAGCTTCCCTCCAACCGCCAGGCGTGGCCCCACTCATTAAAACAAGCTGGGCGGTGCCCTGCTTTCTCTCTCAGCGCATGGTGCTGTGGCTGTTGGGACTGCCCGAGAAGCAGCCTGGCTACGGGTCTCGGTGTGTTTATGTGGAGCCGGGGCACGCAGGGCGCTGGGGTACGGTCATAGACTAGGGCTGGAGGGAGGCCAACACAGAGCCTCAGAGCACTGGCCACCTGAGCCTCAGCCTCGACTCAGCCCTTATTAGAAGATTTGAATTCTATCCACAGAGCACCCAGCAACGTGCTCTTGGGACATAATAGATGCTCAATAAATAGTGCCACCTGGTGCAACTCATTTCATTGTCCCAATAGAAATTTCTTGGCTCTGGGGCTGGGGTTCATGCCACTATACATAAGGTGCCAAAGATGGTCCCCAATAGTGTCTGGCACACATCTGCCCCCAGTACCCATGGTCACCACAGCACCGCTGAACCCAAACATCATCCCTGCCTCTGATCTGAGGATTGAACCGAGCATCCGAGCCAGCTAAGTTTCCCTCAGGATGTCCTGAGCACTACGTAGGAGCCTCACCCCATTGAGAGATGAAATGCATACTCTGACAGTTCTTTTTCCTTTGGGGACACACATACAGCAGTGCTTAGGGCTGACTCCTGTCTCTACACTCAGTGACTGCTCCTGCCTTGTAAGGCTTGGCAGGCCAGAAGCGGTGCCAGGCACTGAACCAGGGTCAGCCAACGTGCAAGGCGAGCACCCACCCACTGTACTGTCTCTCCAGTCCAACCATTACAATCCTTTCTGGTTCCATTTC
The DNA here is from genome assembly GCF_027595985.1 of Sorex araneus. Taxonomy (NCBI): domain Eukaryota; kingdom Metazoa; phylum Chordata; class Mammalia; order Eulipotyphla; family Soricidae; genus Sorex; species Sorex araneus. Next base: position 213,546,861 of record NC_073305.1, read on the forward strand.
TTTTTTCTCTTTATTTTTTGGTTTTGGGGCCAAACCTGGCAGTGCTCAGGGCTCACTCCTGACTTTGTGCTCAAGGATCATTTCTTGAAGCCCAATCGGTTAGACGGGGATGCTGGGGCTCAAACCTGGGTTGGCCACGTACAAGGAAAGCACCTACCCACTACATTACCTCTCCAGCCTCCAACAATTCTTCTTTTATTGGGGGGGGGCAGTGGCAGACCACACCCAGCAGTGCTCAGAGGTTACTCCTGAGTTACTCCTGGCACTGGAATTACTGTACTCAGGAATTACTCCTGGCAGTACTCAGCGACCATATGGGATGCTGGGGATCGAACCCAGGTCAGCTATGTGCAAAGCAAGCGCCCGCCCCGCTGTACTACTCCCCAGCCTCTGACAATTCTTTTTTTTTTTTGGTTTTTGGGTCACACCTGGCGATGCACAGGGGTTACTCCTGGCTCTGCACTCAGGAATCACCCCTGGCGGTGCTCAGGGGACCATATGGGATGCTGGGAATTGAACCCGGGTTGGCCACGTGCAAGGCAAATGCCCTACCCGCTGTGCTATTGCTCCAGCCCCGCCTCTGACAATTCTTAACTAGAAAGCAGAACTTGTTTTTCTACAGAAACAGCATCATTTGTTGAACCTCCCCTTGCCCTCCCCCAAGCCTGTCTTAGTGTGTCCTTAATATTGCTCAATTGCTATGTTAAAAAACAAAACACAGGGGTTGGAGCGATAGTACAGCGGGTAGAGCATTTGCCTTGCACTTGGCCGACTCGGGTTCGAGTCCCAGCATCCCATATGGTCCCCTGAGCACCAGGAGTAATTCCTGAGTGCATGAGCCAGGAGTGACCCCGGTGCATTGCCGGGTGTGACCCAAAAAGCAAAACAACAACAACAACAACAACACAGGGGTTGGAGCGATAGTACAGCAGGTAAGGTGTTTTCCTTGCACGCAGCCAATCCGGTTCAATGCCCAGAATTCCATTGAACACTGCCAGGAGTAATTCCTGAGTGTAGAACCAGGAGGAAGCCTTGAGCATCACCAGGTGTGACCCAAAATGCAAAAAAAAAAAGCCCACAAACGTCTCCCCCAACAGGCAGGCCTAAAGCAAACTGAAAGGCTCTCCACGAGTCCTTTGACAAAGGACGGTAAGAGCTTCTTTGCTGCTGCAAGTGGTACTTGAGAGTCCAGGCAAGTTTAATTAGAAGAGAAGGCAACGCAAGGCTTTGAAGGGGGCTTCTGGGGGACTCGAGGGCCTGTGAGACGAATGAGACTAGGTTTTGCAACTGGTCTATTTGCACTTAAAACCATCGAACTTTCCTTTTCCCTAATCCAATGACCAGAGCACTGTTTTCACGCTCACACTGGAAGTTCTCGCCTGTGCATGGTGACTGTTTAACTTGCGTCTTTTTTTTTTTCTAGCTTACTTTTCCTATTTATTTATTTATTTATTTATTTTTGCCTTTTGGGTCACACCCAGCGATGCTCAGGGGTTACTCCTGGCTCTGTACTCAGGAATTACTCCTGGTGGTGCTTGGACCATATGGGTTGCCAGGGATTGAACCCGGGTTGGCCACGTGCAAGGCAAACGCCCTCCCCGCTGTACTATTGCTCTGGCCCCTCCTTTTTTTTATTTTTAAGGGCTTGGGGCCACACCTGGCAGTGCTCAGAGCTTACTCCAGGCTCTGTGCTCAGGGATCACTCCTGGTGGTGCTAAGGGAACATGATGTGGCCCAGCGGGCATTGAGCCAGGGTCAGCTGTGAGCAAGGCAAGTGCTGTAACCTCTGTGCTATCTCTTCGCCACCCAGACATTCTAGCAGGTCCAGGATAGCACCCCCTACACACACACACACACACACACACACACACACACACACACACACACACACACACACACACACACACACACACCCCCAAGGTTTTTCTAACTACATTGGCCAAAAATGCTGAGGTGGTAGAACCTGACCATACCAAATAAACTGACCAGGAAGGAAGTTTGTGCTGCAGTAGAGCAAAAGCCATAGGGTAAGGGGCATAGGGGCTATGCTGTGTCCTTTGACCTCCTGAGTGTTACAAGGGAGGAAGAGGGATTCGGTCCTCACCGGGTACTGAACTCTCTTGGTTGGCAAAGCATTCTTTTGGAGGTAATCCCCGCTTCAACCTTCTTTTTTAAATTATCATCATTTTATTAAAGCACATTTTATTTTATTATTTATTTATTTTTTGCTTTTTGGTTCACACCCGGCGATGCACAGGGGTTACTCCTGGCTCTGCACTCAGGAATCACCCCTGGCTGTGCTCAGGGGACCATATGGGATGCTGGAAATCGAACCCGGGTCGGCCGCTTGCAAGGCAAACCCGCTGTGCTACCGCTCCAGCCCCTATTCATCCATTTATAAGCGAATTTCATGACTTCATTTTTCCTGGGGCTGCATAATATTCCAGTGTGTAGATGTACCATAGTTTCTTTTTCTTTTTTTTTCTTTGCTTTTTGGGTCACACCCGGCAATGCACAGGGCTTACCTCCTAGCTTTGCACTCAGGAATTACTCCTGGCGATGCTCAGGGGACCATATGGGAAGTGGGGAATCAAACCTGGGTCAGCCGCGTGCAAGGCAAACACCCTACCTGCTGTGCTATTGCTCCAGCCCCCAAGTTTCTTTACCCAGTCATCTGTTCTCAGGCACTTGGGTTGTTTTCAGATTCTGGCTATTGTGAATTGTAAAGCACTGTAGCACTGTAGCACTGTCATCCCGTTGTTCATCGATTTGCTCGAGCGGGCACCAGTAGCGTCTCCATTGTGAGACTTGTTGTTACTGTTTTTGGCATATCGAATACGCCATGGGTAGCTTGCCAGGCTCTGCTGTGCGGGTGGGATACTCTCGGTAGCTTGCTGGGCTCTCCGAAAGGGATGGAGGGATGGAACCCGGGTCGGCCGCATGCAAGGCAAATGCCCTACCTGCTGTGCTATTGCTCTAGCCCTAGCCCACGCTTTGAAGACAACGGAAATTCAGAGCAGGAAAAAAATGCGCAGAACTCCAGAAGCCAGCCTGTGGTTCCGACCAAGATCCCCAGGCATGGCCCCATCAGTCAGGACCAGTTCTCCCAGCATCCTTTGGGAGCTGGTTCCCAGCTGGTCCAGTCAAGGACGCCACTGGCTTGAGATGAAGGAGCATTTCTCTTCCTCCCCATCTCCAGCTGGTGCAGCTGAATGGAGCTTTGTGCCACTGATGCCCCCATTGGCAAATCCTGTGCCCAGCAGGCATGACCAGAGCGCCTGTGAAGATCATTCCTCCTTCTAATGAGCATGGTGCATTGCTTGGCGCTCAGGAAACAGATGTGCACACAATGAAGGGAATATAAAAAAACACAGAGCTGGGGCTGGAGCGATAGCACAGCGGGGAGGGTGTTTGCCTTGCACTCGGCCGACCCGGGTTTGATTCCCAGCATCCCATAGGGTCCCCCAACCACCGCCAGGAGTGGTTCCTGAGCACAGAGCCAGGAGTACCCCCTGTGCATCACCAGGTGAGACCCAAAAAGCAAAACAAAACAAAACAAAAACAAAAAATCCCACAGAGCTGAAGGACTAGTTAGAGTGGGTTTGTTTGTTTTGTTTTGTTGGGTTACACCCAGCGATGCTCAGGGGTTACTCCTGGCTCTGCACTCAGGAATCACTCCTGGCGGTGCTCAGGGGACCCTATGGGACGCTAGGGATCGAACCTGGGTCGGCTGCATGTAAGCAAGTATACCTGCTGTACTATCACTCCACTACCCACCCTCACCCCCAGTTTTCTGGGTTTTTTTTGTAACTAAAGTTTAGTTGAGCCATGGTCCGCTCATTCATTGACATGAACTCTGGCTGCTTTCCTGGTACAACCACAAAGTCGTTTCAATAGAGTCCATATAACCCGCAGAGCAAAAAACAGGCACTTAAAAGCCTGCCAACCCCTTTGCTGTATCTGAATATTCCAGGCAGGACCAGGTATTGGTTTGTGTGTTCATCTGCAAAATTTAAATGGGAGCCTCTGCTTCAAAATTTATTATATGAGCCGGCGTGATAGTCCAGCAGGGAGGGCGTTTGCCTTGCACACGGCCGACCCAGGTTCAATCCCCGGCTTCCCATAGGGTCCCCTGAGCAACACCAGGAGTAATTCCCTGGTGCAGAGCCAGAAGTAACCCCAGCGCATCACCAGGTGTGACCTAAAACAACAACAAAAACAACAACAACAAAATCATTATGTATTCATTAAGTTTGTAACGGTAGAATTAAGTACACGTAAGGCCTCGGGTGAGCTCAGAGCTGTGTGGAACTGCACAGATTACACAGCGTGTGTCTACACAGCTAGAAAGCGAGGCTGGAGAGCTGGGAAAGGGCTCAAGGTCAGTCTCGCATACAGCTGACCCAGGCTCACTCCCTGGCACTGCCTGGTCTCCTAAGCATTGCTCTGAGCATCTCTGGGCCGGGAGCTGGGGCAGCCCCTGAGCACTGCTGAAGTGACCCAAACCTCTTCTTCTCCTGCCCCCCAATACAGAGCTTTCCAAGGGCTGGGAGACGTGCCGAGACCCCAAGGAGTACCACGAAACTGCTGTGAGTTAGACGTGCGCCCCCCACCCCTGCTTTACAGAGTCCACCAAGAATGCACTGCCAGGTAGGGGCCTGGTGGCCACTAAGAATTGTCGGTATGACACTCAGTGCCATTGGGCCCAAGCGTCACCAGCAGCCCCCCCTCCCCCCTGCATTGAACCTTTGACTGAATATCACCAGGGGTTGCCCCCTGGGCCTCCAGAACATTGTTTGGGCAGTTTCCTGCTGCCATGCTGCCTCCACCTTCTGACACCGTCCCCCCTCCCAAAAAAAAGGGAAAAAGGAAGAAATAAAATGTTTTCTTTCTGTTTCTTTTTCTCCTCTTTTCTTTGTGTTATTTTTTTTTGGGGGGGGGGTCACACCTGGCTGTGCTCAGGGCTTCCCCCTGACTCTATATTTGGGGATCACTCCTGGCAGGCCTCAGGGGACCATATGGGGAGTTTGAAATCGAACCCAAGTCTGCCTACCCATTGTATTATCTCTCCCGTCCTGAAAATAAAATGCTTTTTAGTTGAATGCCAGGGTTGCCTAGCCTCCATTTGATTTCACAATTCCTGGAGGCTGGAGGAAGAGGAGGCCTGAAATTTGAACCTGCAGGATGGAGGGGGCTTGAGTTTGGGGAAGGAGATGGACGGGGAGGGCAGCGAGCAGGTGCCCACACAGCCATACGTCTCTCGAAAGTTTAGAGACCAGTGGCCAGAGCGATAGTACAGCAGGGAGGGTGTTTGCCTTGCACACAGCCAACCCGGTTCGATCCCCGGCATCCCATAGGGTCCCCCGAGCACAGCCAGGAGTAATTCCCGAGTGCAGAGCCAGGAGCAACCCCTCAGCATTGCAGGGTGGGACCCCCCCCCTCTAAAAAAAAAAAAAGGTTTAGAGACTAAGGCATAGCAAGAAGAGGCACTGAGAACGGATGCCTGTGACTGTCCTTCTGGGGACCCCCGGCCAAGAAGATTTTCAGGAGAATATCTCAAGGGGAGAAAAGGGGGAACACATCCTGGTTCTCCTAGAACAGCAGCGACTGCTAAGAAAGTGATACTGACAATGATGATGTGACTGGGGCTGGAGCGATAGTACAGCAGGGAGGGCGTTTGCCTTGCACGTGGCCCGACCCGAGTTCGATTCCCAGCATCCCATAGGGTGGTCCCCTGAGCACCGCCAGGAGTAATTCCTGAGTGCAGAGCCAGGAGTAACCCCTGAGCATCGCCAGGTGTGACCCAAAAAGCGAAAAAAAAAAAAAGTGATGACGTGACGAAGCGGGGCTGGGGGGAGAGAACAGCAGGTGGAGCACTTGCCCACCTGGGTGAGCTCCCCTGAGCACCTCGGGGAGGGCCTTGCCTTGCATGCAACTGAGCCGGGTTCGATGCCTGGCATCCCAGAAGGTCCCCTCAGCACTGCTAAGAGTAACTTCTGAGTGCAGAGCCAGGAGTAACCCCTGAGCACCACTGAGCGTGGCCCAAAAGCCAAAACCGAAACAACAAAGAACCCAAGAGTGAGCCTGGAGCACACTGGGCGTGGCTGAGCACCCCAAACCCTCTCCTACAGAGAAAAAAACCCACAAAAGAACAAAACAAAAGTCCCAAAACAAATCCTCGGGAATCGAGGCCTGAGCGCTAACTCCAAGTGCATAAGACTTTTCACGCTAGAAACCCGGGTTTGACCCTCCCAAGTGCCCTCTGAACACTGAGTCAGGGCTAACCCCTGAGCACTGCCAGGTGTATTTCCCAAATAAACAAGAGTTAATCATTGAAAATAGTGACTTGAGAGGCTGGAGCGAGAGCACAGCGGGTAGGGCGTTTGCCTTGCACGCAGCCGACCCGGGTTCGATTCCCAGCATCCCATATGGTCCCCTGAGCACGTGAGTGCAGAGCCAGGATTAACCCCTGTGCCTTGGCAGGTGTGAGCCAAAAAGCAAAAAAATATATATATAAATTAAAAAAAAGAAAAAAAGAAAGAAAATAGTGACTTGAGGGTCTGGAGCGACAGTGTAGGGGGTCAGGAGCTTACTTTGCATACAGTCATGCTGAGTTAGAACCTCCATATCCCATAGGGTCCCCCAAACACTACCAGGAGTAATTCCCAAGTGCAGAGCCAGGAGTAACCCCTGAGCATTGCTGTGTTTGGCCCCCAAACCAAAATAAAATAAGGGTTTGAGGGGCTGGGGGGGGTGTGAGTCAGTGTTGAGTTTATGCCTTGCATGGGGGCTGGTCTTGGGTTTGATTCTCAAACAATCCCCTCAGCCCCTCCCCCCCAAGTAAAGGCTACTAAATGTTTTGTTTTGTTTTTTTTTTTTTTGCTTTTTGGGTCACACCCGGTGATGCACAGGGGTTACTCCTGGCTTTACACTCAGGAATCACTCCCGGCAGTGCTCAGGGGACCATATGGGATGCCGGCAATCGAACCCGGGTCGGCTGCGTGCAAGGCAAAAGCCCTACCCGCTGTGCTATTGCTCCAGCCCCAAGGCTACTAAATGTTTGGGCTCGGGAGCCGCTCAAAGGGATAATGTGTTTGCTTGGCATGTGGGAACCCTGGCTTCAATCCCCAGCACCAAACGGTCTCTTGAGCACCGAGGCAGGAGTGTCCCTGCATTGTGGGGTGTGACCCTCAAAGCAAGAACAACCACTAGATATTATATCTTTGTGTTTTTCCTTTTTGGGTCACACCCAGCAATGCTCAGGGGTTCCTCCTGGCTCTGCACTCAGAAATCACTCCTGGTGGTGCTCAGGGGACCCTAGGGGATGCTGGGGATTGGACCTAGGGTGGTTGCGTGCAAGGCAAATGCCCTATCTGCTGTACTATTGTTTCCACCTGATAATGAAATTCTTTTTTCTTTTCTTTTCTTTTCTTTTCTTTTCTTTTTCTTTTTGGCTTTTTGGATCACACCTGTGCATCCCGGCATGCACAAGGTTTACTCCTGGCTCTGCACTCAGGAATTACAGGAATTACCCCTGGCGGTGCTCAGGGGACCATATGGGATACTGGGAATCGAACCTGGGTTGGCCACATGCAAGGCAAACGCCCTCCCTACTGTGCTATCACTCCAGCCCCTCCTTATTATTATTATTATTATTATTTGCCTTTTGGGTCACACCCAGTGATACTCAGAGTTACTCCTGGCCCTACACTCAGGAATTACTCTTTGCAATTCCCCAGGGAACCCTATGGGATGCTGGGGATTGAACCCGGGTCGGCTGTGTGCAAGCGGGTCCCCGCTGTGCTATCACTCAGGCTCCTAGATAGAGATCCTTAACGTATGAAATGATGAAAGGGCTGGTATCAGCCTTCCAACCCGACAGACCACAGACCGGGGCTGCCTCTGTCCTCCTCTCTCTTGCAGCCCGCTGTCTGCCGAGAAGAACCCCCCCCCGGGCTCTCGCTGATGACTGGAGATGAGCCTGTTCTTCTCTGACAATCCGATCATTTTCATATTTCTGTTTCCTTTCCCCGAGGTGACGTCATCCTTGACCATCTGCTTCCCCTTCATCCCAAAGCCACGTCCAGCCGTGCTTTTCCTGCGCGGCCTCGTCCAGGGCCTGGCAGGAAGGTCCCTGAATGGAGGTAAGACTCGGGGTTGGGGGGGGGACGGTCCAAACCCCGTGCCGAGCAGCACGCCCTCCAAACCCTGTGCGCCCAGAAAGCCTTCCAGAAGCGGCTTCACTCGCCTCGCTGGCAAGGTCTGAGCAGCCCGGGTCGGTGTGACAGTCAGAGCGATCTGGTGCAGGGGCTGAAAGTTTCGATTTCAGTAAGAAGCCCTGGAGGGAAATAGTTACAGATTTCCCCTCCTCCCACTGTCAGCAAATAACAGCGTTCCCTTCTGGAGGGTATTTGCTAGGTTATTCTGGGGATGAAGGAGAGGCTCATCACATTCCCAGATCCTATGAAGAACCTACCAGACGAGGGCCAGAGAGATAATTCAGTGAGTAGGGCATTTGCCTTGTGCAGGCTCCATCCCTGGCATCCCACTGGGTCCCCCCCCACCACCACTGCGAAGAGTCTGGAGTAGTTCCTGAATGCAGAGCCCGGAGTAAGCCCCAAACACAGCTGGGTGTGGCCCCAAACCCCAAACCAAACCCAAACCAAAAGAACCTACCAGTCTGGAATGTTCTGCGCTGAGAGAGCAGGGAAACCCCTCCCAGATCCGGTTGGCTCTTCCCTTCCTTACACCGAAGGACTCTCTCCACACCTGGGGCTTTGAAGAAAATGACTTTGCCACGAGAACTGGTCCACGCCATCATTGGCTAACGTCAGTCACAGGGGCCAGTGAGAGCTCAATGGGCTTTGTATGAGACCCCTCCCCAGAGTCACACGGCCCCCAGAGCATTGCCAGGAGCCACCTCCAAGCACAGAGCTGGGAGTGGCCTCTGAGCACCACCATATGTGGGCCTCAAGTTCAGCAAGAATGAAAATGTAGGGGTGGGTGGTTTGGGGTCTCCCTGGGCAGTCCTGGGGCTCTGTGATTAGAAACGGGGACCGAAAAAAAAAGAAAGAAACGGAGGGGGCTGGAGAGATAGCACAGCAGGTAGGGCATTTGCCTTGCACGAGCCAACCCGGGTTCGATTCCCAGCATCCCATAGGGTCCCCTGAGCACCGCCAGGGGTAATTCCTGAGTGCAGAGCCAGGAGTGACCCCTGTGCATTGCCAGGTGTGACCCAAAAAGCAAACAACAACAAACAAACAAACAAACAAAAACCCTGGAGGACCGGAATGATAGGACAGCAGGGGGCTTGGGGGGGTGGTGGTGAAGGGGGGATGTTTGCTGTGCATGTGGCCAACCTGGGTTCCATCCCCGGAACCCCACAGAGTCTCCTGAGCACTGCCAGGAGGGATTCCTGAGTGTAAAGCCAGGAGGAAGCCCTGAGCATCTCCAGGTGTGAGCCTCCTGCTCCCCTCAAAAGAAGTATCCCCAGAATAGCGGGTAGGGTGTTTGCCTTGCATGGGGCCGACCCCAGTTCGATTCCCAGCATCCCATATGGTCCCCTGAGCACTGCCAGGAGTAATTCCTGAGTGCAGAGCCAGGAGTAACCCCTGTGCATCGCCGGGTGTGACCCAAAAAGAAAAAAAAAGAAGAAGTATCCCCTAGTGGACTGAACTGAGGTCAGTTGTGTCCAGGGAAAGTGTCTTACCTCCTGTGCCCTCCTCTCTCCCCATTCCCCCCACTTTATTAACTAAAAAAAAGAAGAATATCCACTGAGAGGGCAGCAGAGAGCCAAGACATGCAGGTTGAGTGTCGGTACCAGAGTATACAAGCTGCGTCACCCGGATCCAGTGGTGTCCTCTACTCGCTTCTGCTCCATCGGCTGTAAAATGGGAAGCAGCCAGCCAGCCACGCCCTCATGGGCATCTGAGGACTCGAGGAGCCCTGAGTCAGCATGGGAAGCCTCCGGCCCCTGCCTGGCCCACACTCAGAGTCAATAAATGCTCGCTCTGGTTACTAGGAGTTGTGTTGGTATCACCACCATCATCCCCACCGGGTGTGGCTTCCAAGCCGTGACAACCGACACGGCAGACACCCTGGCTTTAACTGGCATCTAGTGGGTTGTAGGGGATGCTGCTGGGGATCGAACCCAGGTCGGCCACATGCAAGGTGAATGCTCTACCCGCTGTACTAGCACGAGAATCCTGTTCTTGAACCCAGTCCCGGCGGACCCTGACTCTTAGCAGTTTAGTGGCTGGAGGTGGTGATTTGGGGAGCACGCCTGATGGTGCTCAGGGGCTAGTCCTCAGTCTGTGCTTGGGAGTGACCCCTGATGGTGCCTGGGGGACTGTCGGGGTGCGGGAGGCTCAGTACTGCTGCAGTCCAGGACAACGTAAGTGCCTCAGCTCCTGGGAAGCCTTCCCAAAATGATCAGCAAGAATCTAAACATTTAGGGGCTGGAGCGACAGCACAGCGGGGAGGGCGTTTGCCTTGCACTCGGCCGACCCGGGTTTGATTCCCAGCATCCCATATGGTCCCCTGAGCACCGCCAGGAGTAATTCCTGAGAGCAGAGCCAGTGCATTGCCGGGTGTGACCCAAAAAGCAAACAAACAAACAAAAAAAACCAAACAAAAAACCACGCTAAACATTTAGATTCTTGGTGGGTTGGAGAGATAGCTCGATGGGCTGAGTGCACAATTCTCATAGGCGAGGCCTGGGTCTGATCCCATTCCCACATGGTCTAAGCAATGTGGGGAGAGACCTGAGCACTGAGCCAAGAGTAGTAGCCCCTGGAGCACTGTTGGACACGACTGGAAAAAAAATAACTTTTTTCCCCTGTCTTTTTTTTTTTTTTTTGAAATAAAACAAGAAGAACCTTCAAGAACCTTCAAGATGAAGAAGGGCTGAAGGTTAATAACTCAAGGAAGACCCTGGAAGTCAGGGTCTGAAATACAAGAAAGATGATCGAGTGGGCTGAGGAGCTGCATTGCATACGGGAGCATGGGTTCCATCCCTAGATAAGTGGGGTCCCCGAACAGCTCCAGGGGCACCCCCTGAGCACAGGTCAGGGAGTAGGCCCTCAGCAGCACCAGGTGTGGTCCCAACCCCCATAATAATAATGGTAGTAATAATAATAACAATAATAATTATATATATATTTGCTTTTTGGGTCACACCCGGCGATACTCAGGGGTTACTCCTGGCTCTACACTCAGGAATTACCCCTGGAGATGCTCAGGGGACCCTATGGGATGCTGGGAATCGAACCCGGGTCGGCCCACTGTGCTATCGCTCCAGCCCCAATACTTACTATTATTATTGCCTTGCACTTGGCCAACCTGGGTTCGGTCCCGGCATCCCATAGGGTCCCCCAAGCACCACCAGGAGTGATTCCTGAGTGCAGAGCCAAAAGTAAGCCCTGCACATCCCCGGTCCTCCCAAAAAGAAGTATCCCCTGGTGGGGCTCCTCAGGGATTGAACTGAGGTAATAATTATTATTATTGTTATTATTATTATAAAAGGAAAGGAAGAAAACACAAGGGAGAAGCCACCAACTCCCCACCCATTAGATGAAAGGAAGTTGCCATCTGTAGGCAGACACTTTTATTTTTTCTTCTTTTTGGCTCACACTCGTCTCTGCTCAGGGGTTACTCCTGTACTCAGGAATTACTCCTGGCAGTGCTCAGGGCACCATATGGGATGCCGGGGATCGAACCCAGGTCGGCCGCCTGCCAGGCAAACACTCTACCCACTGTACTATTACTCCAGCCCCCTGGGCAGACACGTTTTATCTATCAGCGTGAGCAGAGGGAAGTTTTGCTTCCCCACCACCCCGGGCAGCACCGAGGCCGTCTGTTTAAGGGACAGCCGTGCAAACCCAGGTGACAAGGCTGTGTCCTGGGAGACTTTATTTATATACTTAGTGTTTGATTGATCTGTGTCCCTACCCCTGTTTGAATTCTGCAGTCAGGGAGCTGCCTCTTGGGGAATCACCAGGCAGGACCGGGTCCAAGCCAGGGGGGAATGTCTGGCACGTGCTTTCTGAGCACGGGAAGGCACGCATAGCTTAGAGTGGGCACCACAGCCCTTCTGGGATGGGCTGGAGAGGGCATGAGCCACAGAGCGGCACGTCTTGTGCCCTGATTCATAGGCTCTTGGTCCTGGCCTTAAGGTTTCAGATGTGTCATGCATAAGGTTTCCCAGCCAAATACCTTCCAGCTCCAGTTTGAAAGCTCACTATAAAAATAGCTGGTAGTCAGGGAGGCTGGCCCCGGGGAGGGAGCGATCCTGCTTGGGAACTGGAAGAAAGGGTTGCTCTGTGTGTGTGTGTGTGTGTGTTGGTGGGGGGATGGGAGGGCATCTAGAGGGACTGGAAGGGATGTTGGGGGGCAAGGGGTGGGGGTGGTGCGGTGAGAGGAACTGGGAAAGGGTGTTTCTTTTTTTTTTTTTTTTCTTTGCTTTTATACTTTCCTGTTTCTCTGATATGGGATGGCTTTTAAGATTGTGTAATGAAAAAATAAATCACTCTCCGTTGAAGTCTTTGGCTTTTTCTTGGGGACTAATTGGGGTTAATCCTGCACCAGATCTGGGGATTAAAGAAAACAAAAGGGAGAGCCTTATGTTTTGTTTGCTTATAAAGGGTACGCGTGTGAGAATCTCTGGAGGAACCCCTGGCAGCTCTTTCTAGGAATATCCTGGGAGTCAGGGCTTTGGGGCTGGCCCCGGGGTCCAGTCCTGATACTCGGGTCTCTTAGAAGTTTAGAAAAGTTCAGTTCAACTTTAGAGTTTTGGAAGCTCTAGACACATAAACATTTTTAAAAAAGAAAAGCAAACAGGGCATGCGACAAATTATATTTTAAGAGTTTACTTTTTGTAATTGAACACCTTCTACATAAGGGAGAGAGGCTATACATACATTGCAATACTATAATTACCTATTGGTCTGACAAGAGCACATTTATTAGCAAGCATGAGTGCATCCAGGCGGCATGTGGATTGGTCAGGGGAGGCAATTTTATTTTATTTTATTTTATTTATATATTATTTATGTTCTGCTTTTTGGGTCACACCCGGTGATGCACAGGGGTTACTCCTGGCTCTGCACTCAGTAATTACTCCTGGTGGTGTTCGGGGACCATATGGGATGCTGGGGATCGAACCCGGGTCAGCTGTGTGCAAGGCAAATGCTCTACCCACTGTACTATCGCTCCAGCCCTGAGTCAATTAAAAAACCCTGTCTTCGCCTGGCATCATATACTCCTGGACCGGACTGTCTGTAGGACCTCATTAAGTAATAACGTCAAAGGTCTAAATCTGAGGCCTTTGGCAACTGGGAGGTTGGGCTGGGACCAAACGTCTCTTCTGTTCCCGTGACCAGCGGGGTGATCTCAGCAGGCTCTCCTTTCCCCTCGACATCAGAGTCCCGGACTCATAAGCCATCTTACCAGGGGCCAGAGCCATAGTACAGCAGGAAGAGTGTCTGCCTGCTGCAGCCTTGGGTTAGATTCCCGGTGTCCCATAGTCCCTTGAGTCCCCCAAGACTGATCCCTGAATACAGAGTCCGGAGTTAAGTCCTGAGCACTGCCGGACCTGGCCCCCAAGCAAAAAAAAAAAAAAAAAAAAAACCCAAAAAACAAAAACCACAAAAAGACCAAATAAACATCAACCACCTCATCTACACATATGTCCTAGCAGTTTAGGAGAATTTTTCAGAGTGATCCACCCGGAGCACTGGGCTCCAGTGTGGCTTTAGGCCTGTTTGACAGTGGCTACAGGTGGCTGCTAGAATCAGCGTGAAGACTCTACCTGCCCCCACTGTGATTTCTACATGTCGCTGCCATCGCCTGAATACTCCTTCTTGCTTCATTCAATATGTGATTTCAATAAAATGATCTTTCTTGTTGCTCGCTCAAGCCTGTGTTCTCCCTTAAATGTGGATCTGAGAGTCCTTGCATCTCGTGAATATGCATTCTTCTCGTTCTGCCCCTCTCATAACTTTCTTTTCTTTTTTTTGGGGGGGGGCAGTGCTCAGGGCTTACTCCTGGTCAGTGCTCAGAGCTTACTCCTAGCTCAGTGCTCAGAGACTGCTCCTGGCAGGATCATATAGGATTCCAGGAACCAAACCTGGGTTGGCCGCATGCAACCCTTACCTTCTGTATATCGGTGTAGGGTGACAAATTTCTTTAGGTTAACCTCCCAGAAGTGGAGTTCCTCGGAGGAAGGTCACTGTCACTGTCATCCCGTTGCTCATTGATTTGCTCGAGCGGGCACCAGTAACGTCTCCATTGTGAGGCTTCTTGTTACTGTTTTTGGCATATCAAAAATGCCACGGGGAACTTGCCAGGCTCTGCCATGCAGGCGGGATACTCTCGGTAGCCTGCCGGGCTCTCCAAGAGGGGCAGAGGAATCAATCCTGGGTCAGCTGCATGGAAGGCAAACACCCTACCCACTGTGCTATTGCTCCAGTCCAGGAGGAAGGTATGAGCAACTATTTTTATTTTGGGAGTCGTGGTGGTGGTGGTTTGGACCACATCCGGTGGTGCTCAGGCCTTACTCCTGGCTCTGTGCTCGGGGTCACTGCTGATTAGCTTGGGGGACACTGAGGAGTGCTTAGTGCTTGTTCCTGGCATTCTGTGCTCAGGGATCACTGCTGGTGAGCTCAGGGGATTGAACCCAGGTCGGCCGCATGCAAGGCAAGTGCCCTCCCCATTGTACTATTACCCCAGCTCCAGGTATGAGCAACTCTAAGTCTTTGAATCCAGGCTATTAAATTGCTATCCAGGAAGCAACTGCCAAAGGATGTTCCTCCACTTCCTGGCTCCTAATGCACCCTCTTTGCCAACACTGTTTCTGAGGGTTAATTATTTCTGTGCAGGAAGCACATGGAACAGTCGCAAATAAGAAGTAACTGTTTGAGCAACTGATACAACCCCAGCCAGTTCCTTTTTTCTTTTGGTCACAACAGGTGGTGCTTAGGGCTTCCTGGCTCTGCACCCAGGGGTCACTCCTGGTGGGGCTCGGGGGACCAAGTGGGGTGCTGGGGATCAAACCCAGGTCAGCCATGTGCAAGGCTAACACCCTGCCCGCTGTACTATTGCTCCAGCCCTCCTTCTCCTTCATCATTGGTTACATATTACCCATGGTGTTTGGAGCTGAGGGCTTTGGAGAAAGTGTGGACATGGTTCGCAAATACTGATGAATTCTTGGTATAGTGTATGACAGGAGCTGGGCAAACCACTGTCCATGAAACTGCTTGATTACTTCTCTCACCATCCTTTAGGGGGTAGTACTACTGTTATCATCTGGGTTTCACAAAGGTGTGAGTAGCAGATGTTTGCAGCTGTTCCCTGAGCTTCTAAGAGGAGGATTTGGAATTTGAACCCAGGCCCCTTCCTTCAACTGCTCTGCTCCTGTTTGGTACTTTTGAAAGGGTAAAGCATTTCTTCCATTTTTCGCGTGGTCTAAGCTTGGGATTATTTGCCTGTGATAAATACTATCACCTTCTGAACACTCCAGAGTGATCTAGAGAGCCTGGGGAGGCAGGACTGGTCACCGCAGTGTTGCAACAATGACATAAGGAAATTAAAATGTTGAATGAGTCACATTCATTCATTTGCTCACAGGTCTGAGAGTCCCATAGAAGGAAGAACTAACTCTCCTGAGCAGAAGTAAAAGGTCTGGGGAACTAGATTGCAAGGGGGAGAAGAGGGAAGGAAATGGAGCACATAAACATTTCAGTGTCATTTCTTAGATGAGTGCCCTCTGTCTCTGTCTCTCTCTCTCTGATCTGCCATACAGGGCTCAGGGCTTACTCCTGGCTCTTTACTTAAAAATCATTCCTGACAGGCTATGGGGTGGTGCTGGGGTTTGAACCTGGATCAACTGCGTGCAAGGCAAGCATCCCACTGTACTATATCCCAGACCCTGAGGTTTCTCTTACTCCCAGAGGTGCTTGATGGCAGGGATTGCAGCTTGATTGCTGTCCTGTTCCCAACTGCTTGGAAGTGGCTAGTAAATATTGTTGTATATTTAGCAAAAGGATTAAATGATGATTAGGCTGCACATTAAAGAGATGTGAGATGATAAATAAGTTCATTATTGGGGGCCCGGAGAGATAGTACAGCGGGAGAGGTGAGGGAGCAGGAGAACATTTGAAAATCTAACTTTCCATCCTCTAGACCTGGCAGGATCAGGACTTAGGAGTTGGTGTCTTATGAGAGAAGCACCAGGTGGAAGGTGTGTGTGTGTGTGTGTGTGTGTGTGTGTGTGTGTGTGTGTAGATTAACAACATTTCATTATTTTGACAGCAATTGTTAATTATACAGATAAATACTATCTTCTTGCAAAGAAACCTAGAGCAATGGGTGAAGATGGGAAGATTCTGGATCTTCTGGAGTGTCCTGATAAGACTCCTGTTACCTGTTCGATGTACTTCCTGCTCACCTTTCTCTATGGATTTGCATTCACTGAAGTAGCAGGTGCTTCAGGGAAAGTCCTGGGGGAAGGAGTGCCCAGATTTGCTTCCCTTCCAGGCAGCTTCTGGTGGGGATCGTGGCAAGCATTGCCAGGGAATTTCGAAGCACCTTTCATAATACAGAGAGACAGGCGGTAATGATGACTGTGTATACGCCCCCTCCTCCTGCTATTATTATTGACTATATGATTATTTACAATGGTTTTGGTGTTAGGATTCCATAAATACCGGATTGAGGGAGCTGAGAAAGTGGTTTGCTTGCTCCTTTAAAAAAATGATTTTTAACAAAAAACCATTTCCCCCCCCCCCACTTTTTACCTTAGCGGGTAGGAACATGTGAACCCTAAAGGGGCACGCCCGTGTGCGCGCGCGCGCCTCGGCGCAAGGGCAGCTTAGGTCTTTGATTGGCTGCGTCTTTGCACCTGACCGCCCCAGCCTTCGGGGGTCACAGGTGCTTTCCTGGGCGGGGTTGGGTGGTGGCAGAGAGCCCCCTCTCCCATGATCCCCTACGGCGGGGCGCAGCCGAGGTTCGGCTGAGCCAAAGCACTTGGGACGCAGGAGGGCGGAGGAGGCCGGGGGTGGGGCCAAACCCTCCGCGCGCGGCTGGCCCCGCCCAGACCCGCCCCCCCTCAGGAGGCCCCACCCATCACCCTCCGCTCGGCCCTGCGGGCGCCGGCCCCGCCCTTGGGCCCCTCCCCGAATCAGGCCCCGCCCACCACCCTCCGCTCTGACAAGGCGGGCCTCGACGCAGCTCTCAGGCCCCGCCTCTCGCACCAGGTCCCGCCCCACCGCAGGCCCCGCCCATCATCGCCGTCTGCCTTGGACCAGCGGGCTCCGGCACCGCCCTCAGGCCACGCCTCTCTCAGCAGGCCCCACCTACCACACTTTACCCCGGCCGGGCCCTTAGGCTCCGCCCCGCCGCAGGCCTGCCCACCCGGCTCAGCCCCAGCCCCGCGGGAGCCGGCCCCGCCCTCAGGCCCCGCCCCGCCGCCGCCGGCCCCGCCCACCCTCTCCCCGGCCGGCGGGCGCCAGCACCGCCCCTCGCTCCCGGCATGCCGTGCGGCAGCGGCGGCGCGGCGGGCGGAGCCGGGAGGCGGGGAAGCCGTGGCTGTGTGAGCGTGAGGAGCCGCCGCCACCGCCTCCTCGTCGCCGTCGTCGTCCTCCTCCACCGCCTCCTCCTCCTCCTCCTCCGGGGCGCCGGCGTCGTCGCGGGCCGCGCACGGCCCTGGGAGAGACGTCGCCTCCCCTTCCTCGTCGCCGTCGTCGCCGTCGTTCTCCCCCTCTCCGCGCCGCTCCCGCCTCCTCGTCGTGCGCTGCGGGCTCCGGCGGAACCCGGAACGGCCGGCGGCCTCCCGCGGCCTCGGCCTCCTGCTCCTCGTCCTCCTCCTCCTCCTCCTCGTCGCCGTCGTCCGCGCCCGCCTCGTCCCCGCCGTCGCCCGCCTCGTCCTCCTCAGCCCCGCGCCCCAGCGCAGCGGCGGCGGCGGCGGCGGCGGCCGGCCCGGGCGGCGACTCGCGCTTCTTCGGGCGGCGGCGCTTGGCCATGTCGTGTCGGGGAAGGTAATGAGCCGCAGAGCCCCGGGGTCTCGGCTGAGCAGCGGCGGCGGCGGCACCAAGTACCCGCGGAGCTGGAATGACTGGCAAGCCAGGTGGGTGCGGCGGGGCCGGCGCCCCCCGCCGCGGGGAGGCCGCAGGCCGCGGGGAGGCCGGGGAGGCGCGGCCTAGGCCCGGCGCGGGCGCCCGGGCGCGGCTCCCGGGCCCCTCCCGGACGGGCCCTGCGGGGCTGGCCCGGGGGGCACCTGGCGGCGGGCGGGGGCGGGGAGGGGTCGTGAGTCACACGTCCCCCTGCCCGCGCGGCCCGCGCCGGGAAGCCCTCCGCCGGGGTCCCGCGTGTAAGCTAGCCCCCCAGCACGTGTTGGTGCTAGAGCCCCCGGACACCCTCCCGGTGGGCAATCAGGAAAAGAGCAAAGAGCAGAACGCCCCCCCCAGCAACCCCCCCCACCGCTTCGAGGCCCGACCCCGGCGTGGCTGTGATGGGGGTGCCCCGACCGCCCTCCCCGCTGGCCCCGGGGAAGGAACTTTTTCTCCCTTCTCTCTCCTCCTCCTCCTCGCCGCGCTCTCCTGCCCAGCGAGGATGCCGCGGGACCTGGACCCCGCAGTGGGGCCGGCTCAGAAGTCGATTGGGAGCGAATGTGATTTAAGCTAGCAAGTTAAAATATTTCAAAAAAAAATTATTTTTTCTCCCTTTTACTCTTTTTTTAAAAAAATTGATTCTAGGGCATTTATGCCTGCTTGTGTATTCTGGCTTCTCGCTGATCATAAGTGCTGGTGCTGGAGGCTTGGTGTAGGCTGACCCCGGTGCTTAGGGAAGCCCCACACAAAGGTCTAGCCCCACCTGGGGGCCGGCCTAAAGGGGTCGTGGGTGTGTTGCAACTTTGATTCCTGGTTCCTGGAAGCTCGCTGCTTGCATGGTCGCGGCCCGTGTGTTGGCCAAATGAATGAGAAGTGACTGATTATTGCAATAACTCCTGCTCCCTGATGGTTACATGTAATGCGGGGAAGTAATTTGGTGAGATGTTAGAATGTAACCTTTTCAGACTTGATAGAAGAATCGAAGTAATCTTTGGATGAGTGGGTCATCCATTTTTCTTTTTTCTTTTTGAACTGTTCATAGTTGAGAACTAAGGTGCTTTAACTTGGTGACTTTGAAAGTGAATGCCTGAGTCAATAATTGGGATGTTAAGTGGTTAAGACAACCATTTAAAAAGTGTGCCTTGCTTTAGTTTTTGTTTCTCTTAGGGTTTGAATACTTTAAATTGGCGGACTAGGTGAAATAGTTTTTTTCATTACTTGATATTCAGATGCTTTCCATTTCCATGGAAGTGCATAAAATCTGATTTTGTCGAACCTGAGTGATTCATTGGATGAGCTTGAATTTGGCATTGAGAGCTGGCCTTTGACAATGGGTAAACTGCCATTTTTCACTATCATGGTCAGCGTGTTACTGAGAATTAAGTCTTCCTTGAGAGGACTGAAGAGAATTCTCTAACACAGCTGGTATTTGTAGTCGTATCTCGAATAGAAGGACGAGCAGAGTTGCAGCCCCCCTGGTGTGCTCCATAGACTGTGTGTGTGTCTGTGGGTTTCTGTGGTTTGGGGTAGGTACCTGGATAGTCATGCTCTCTGTGCTTCTTTCAGGTGCTTCGTTTCTTCAGGTGTGGGTGTGTATGTGTGTAGATTTAGGATATAAGCTTTCTTTGAAGCAGTACTCGAACAAAAATCTCAGAATAAGATACTGTTGAGTTCCTTGTGAGGTTACAGAACACCGCAGTTGGCCAGGACGTTGGCATGAGTGGCTTTCTGGTAGAGGAGGGAACAGGGAGATAGATGGTTACTCGCCCCTCTTCACCCTACTTCCAGATTTTCACTCTCTTGTTTTCTTCCCTGCCTCCTTGGTACTTATTGAATGAATTTTTATCTTTTTGGGTTTGGGGTCCACACCTAGTGGTTCTTAGGGATCGCTTCCAGAGGTGCTCGGATAATGTGCTGGGGATAGAGAATGGAATCAGGGTCTGCTGCATCATGCAAGACAAGTGCCATAACTAACCTTTGTACAGTACTTTGAGTACAAAGGAGTGGAGTCTCTCCACTCCTCCCCATTTAAATGAGGCTTTATCTTAAGATAAATGTAGGCTCATTCTTTATAGTTTATTGATGCATGCTTGGTCCATTTTGGGGGTCGGGAGGGGGAGAGGCATGTGGAAAACCACATCCAGTAGTGCTTAGGGCTTTCTCCTGACTCTGTTCTGGGATAATTCCAGGTGGGGCTCAGGGGACAACATGGAATGCCTGGATCGAACCTGAGTGAGCCACATGCAAAAAAGTGCCTTGCCCTCTCGTAGTGTGTTGCTCTGGCCAGCATTTTGTTCTTTAAAGTACTCTTTGCAGGCGATAGTTCAGTGGGTAGGGCGTTTGTCTTGCATGTGGCGGACCTGGGTTCGATCCCCATCATCCCATATGTCCCCTAAGCACCCTCAGGAGTAACTTCTGAGTGCAGAGCCAGGAATAACCCCTGAGCACCGCCGGGTGTGACTCAAAAAGACAAAAACAACTCTTAGCCTTTATTTACTTTCCCTTATCTGATTTTTTTTTTTTTTGCTAATTCCTGAGTAATTCCTGAGTGGTGCTTGGGGGACCATATGGGATGCAGGGGATTGAACCTGGGTCGGCTGTGGGCAAGGCAAATGCCATACCACTGTACTATCGCTCTGGCATCTGACTTTTTTTTTTTTTTTTTTTTTTTTTTGCTTTTTGGGTCACACCTGGTGATGCACAGGGGTTACTCCTTACTCTGCACTCAGGAACCACTCCTGGCGGTGCTCAGGGGACCATATGGGATGCTGGGAATCGAACCCGGGTTGGCCGCATACAAGGCAAACGCCCTACCCGCTGTGCTATCGCTCCAGCCCCCCCTTTTTTTTTTGACCCTGGTTTTCCTAGATTTATGCTTTTGGAATACTGGGATTTAGAAAATAATTCTTATGACTTTAATTGCTACTTTGCCCCCTGATCTGGAAACCTGCTGTGGAGTCAGTCGTAGTCACACACAATATACTTCACACATAGTGACAGGAAGTGCTCTGTTCCAGATGGCTGAGTAGACTAGTGTCATATGGCGGTAAAGCAGATCTACCTTTGCCAGACACACACATATTGTGGTAACAGTTATGTGTCACTGGTTTGCAGTCTCAGAGCACACTTTGCTCTCAGTTCATGTTAAGAGTGATGGGACAAATGCTGCTTGCCAAAGTCTGACCCTTTCTTAACTATATTGTGGAAAGTAAGTAATCTTTTACCAATCAAGATAAAAACCGTAATATTTATTATTATTTTTTGTTTTGGGGCCACAACCCCGGCTGTGCTCAGGGCTTACTTCTGGCTCTGCTCAGGGCTTACTTCTGGCTCTGTGCTCAGGGATCATTCCTGGTAGACTCGGGAACATGTGAGGTGCTGGGCATCAAACCCGGGTTGGCTGTTTGCAAGACAAGCTCCCTATCACTATACTATTGCTATGGCCCAATAATGATTTCTTTTAAAAGTGTATAATTAGGGGGCCTCTGAGCACTGCCAGAAGTGATCCCTAGTACATAGCCAGGTATAAATCCTGAGCACCCCAAACAAACACAAGCAAAAAAAAATGTATGTAATCAGCAACTGGAGAGATAAGGCCTTTGCCTCACATGTAGCTGATCTCCGTTTCATCCCCAGAACTGCACATAGCTTCCTGAGCAGAGCCAGAAGTGAGCCCTGAGTGTGTTTGGGTGTGGCCAAACCCCTCCATCCCCAAATAACATTTTAAAATCACGAGTAATGAATAAGTTGCTACTGTACATTTTGGTACTCCATGGCTAATTTAACATTGGAGTAAATACACTTTTACCCGTCAGAGGACACATTCACCTCAGCAGAGAACAGAAGAATTATTTTAGTTTATGCTTGGGTGTATTAGGACTTTAACAGATTATATGTTAGTTTTTTTTTTTTTTTTTTTTTTTTTTTTTTGTGCTCAAACTCAGATTCTTTGTATGGTTCTAAAAAGACAGAACTGTATGTCAGAAGTAGTTCGAGGTCTTGGTAAATGTCGGCAGGTGAGGGTGGGGGAGCTGGTACAGAAGGTAAGGGCTTTTGTCTCTGACACTGTGGATGGTCCTCTGAGCATTGCTGGTTATGGCTCAACCCTGCCTCAGCAGTAGACAGGGGGGAGTTCTCAGAAGCACAGGACAATTTAATATCCTGATTGCCACAGGCCAAAGACTGGCATGAGTTTTATAAAGAGAGAAAAGCCAGAAACCAGTTTGTCTGATACTGAGACTATGGATATCATAGTGACCTTTGCTGAGTCCTGTCTGATGTCCCTAGGAATATAGTGAAATATTAAAAAAAAAAGGTCAGTGGACATAGATAGAACCGTTGTTGTTAGGGCTTACTTCTGCTCTACAGCCAGGTACACCACATGTGCTTGATACACCACATGTCCTGTGGGGGTTGGACCCACATTGGCCACATGGAAGGCAAGTGCCTTACCCTATCGAGCGCTTTAATCAAATGGTATTTAATGATCACTAATTCTGTGCCTCACAGATTTCCAAGAATACTCAGGAATTCTTTTAAGATAATTGTGTTTGGATGTCCACATTTTTCATTTGTTTTTGATCACATCCTGGCCTCAGGGGCTGATGTGAGCTTTGTGTTCGAGACCTGGTGGTTTTGGAGATTGAGCCCCAGACTCCTCTGTGAAGCATGACTCTTCAGCCGTGCTTTGAACCATCTCCCTGACCTGGGTTCTTAGTGTTGTGGGGAAGCTTATTTTCTCCATTATAAAACAAAGCATTCCTATGAAACATTCGGCAGTTTATCTTCACTTTGTTTTGGGGCACACCTGGCTGTGCTTGGGGTCGCTCTTGGTGACCCGTGGGGGGACCTTCCTGTGTCTGGGTTCCAACATGCAGAGCATGAGTTCCAGCTTTTGGTGCCATTGCCTTGGCTCCAGTCATGGGCTACTTTGAAATACATTAACAAAATGAAAATTATTTAGGGGAATATTTATGTCATAGGGATTTTTATGGCTAACAGAACCACTATCTCTTATTTGAAAAGAACTTGGTAAAATGCAAATATTATTTAAGATATTTTAAAATCATGGTGTAATTGTTTTCGGTGTTTTTTTGGGGGGTGGAGGCAAGAGGTACTTAAGAGGTTCAGAACCCCTCCAGTGATTCTTCAGCGGCCAGCCTGTCGGCAGGTTCAGCTCAAGGCCCAGAGAATGCTTGCTGCTGTTCTGAGGCCCTCAGGGCTGCACCTGGCAGGGGACCATGTGGCGCTCAGGGGACCATGTGGTGCTGGGGATGGAACCTGGGTCAGGCCCTTGCATGCCCACTGTACTATCTGCTAGCTCCTTGGTGTAATTGTTTTTATATGTGATTCAGAGTTTCAAGGCTGGAGAGGACCTCAGAGGGAATACAGTGGTCTTACATTCAATGAATCTTGACATTTGTGTGTCTTGACCCCAATCAAGGTAAAAAAACACAAGGATTTTTTTTTCTTTTTTGGGTCACACCCAGCATTGCTCAGGGGTTACTCCTGGCTCTGCACTCAGGAATCACTCCTGGCAGTGCTTGGAGAGGACCATATGGGATGCTGGGAATCGAACCCCGGCATACGCCTTACCCGCTGTGCTATCGCTCCAGCCCCACACAAGGATATTTTTTCCCTCTAGTTGAATCACATTCCGGCCCTCCCCTCCTCTCCCACCCGCAGTCAGCAGTGTGCGGGAGCCCAGGGCTCACACAGGGAAGGCATGGCAGTGCGGCTAAGCTCCAGCCAGGCCCCACAGGTACATTTTGTCTTAGAGTTTGTTTTTTTTTTTTTTTTTTTTTAGAAAGGAAGTCTTTGGATATGTCTCATGATTTATTACCAGCGCAATAGTTTCTGAGGATTGATAAGATCCTCATATGCAACGTGGTTTGATCATTTTCCTTTTGTTATAAACATACTTACTTGGGATATCTGTAGATATCCTTGTGGAAACTTGGTTAACCTCTCTGGCATTTGAGTCTTGGAGTACAGAGGCGTTTCTCTAAGAGTTTTCTGCGGACTTTCTCCTCCCTTTCAGTGCCTGCCCTTCAGGCTGCTTTCCTTTCTAAGCCTAGGGCTTCGCTTAGTACCCTCTCCTGTGCCTTCTGGGCATTGCCACAGCTCTGCCCAGAGCACTTTCCTTTTCATTTTAATCATCCCTTTGTTTCCCCCTACCAGTTTAAAAGTTCCTCAGGGCTAAATCTCTACCTCCCCCCCCCCCCTTCCTTTCCTTTCTTGTCCTAAAGCACTTCCTTCCTATCTTACTTCCGCCTTTAGGCCTTTCCATGTGCTGATCTGCGCTCTCAGCGTCAGAGTCACTCTCTCAAAAGTAAGGGTCTCTCTAGCACTGCATTTGGGGTTTCCTCCATTACTGACCATCAGCTGAAATGTCTATGCATTTACCTCAAGTAAAGATTACTTTCCTGTGTGTAGACTTCTTTCCTTAGTTTGCTCCCATCTTCCTGACTAGTGCCTGCCTCAGTAAGTAGTACACACTCTCTTCCTCAGCTAGATACATGGAAATGGAATTCTGCAACTTTGTTTCTATATTTGATTTTTCACTTGAGTTTAGGACACTTTTGCTGAGGAGGCGTTTTAGGAGAAGTCTTCCATGTAGAGCAGATTGGTTATCCAAAGGCAGCAGTTTAAACCTGTTGAGCAGTTCGGAGCACAGCTGTCTAGTGGACTGAGGGAGGTGGCTAGATCTTTTTGTTTTTGGTTTTGTTCTTTGGTCACAATGAGTCATACTCAGGGATAACCTCTGCACTCAGGATTACTTCTGGTGGTTCTTGGAATAACATATGGGATGCTGGAGATCGAACCCAGGTCAGCCTTGTGCAAGGCCCTCCCACTGTCCTATCCTGCTCCAGCTCCAGGTGGCCAGATTGTTAACAGAAGAAATATTTATAGGTTATTTATGCATCTTGAAAAACTATAGAGCTCTCATGTTTAAAGCTTTAGACATTCTATTAGTGTCTACTACTGTATCCCACATTTGTCCCATCGTTTTTAAATGACCTATTAACTAAAGCATGTGGCATTAGGTTGAGCTTTCTGGCTTCTCATTAGAATGCCCTAAGGAAATGAACACTGACAGATTAATTGGTGTGGGAGAGAGTTGGGCCACACCCATGGGTGCTCAGGACAGTGAGGATCTTCAGGGGAGACCGGGGAGTATGCTGTATCAGTGTGTCAGGGATCGGAACCCAGACCTCTGGTGTGCAGTGCATATGCCCCAGCACTTTGAACGGCCTCCCTTGACTTGAACTTCTTGCCAATATTCTGCACTGATGGGGGGATAGCTAAACTGAAAATTTCTAGGGTCAACAGATTTGTAAGCATAGTGAATCACTTGCTCTCTGTGCCATTTCCAAAGAGTATATTGTATTCCCGTTAGGAACATATTGGGGGCTAGAGTGATAACGCAATGGGTAGGGCACTTCCCTTGTATGCAGCTGACCCAGGTTTGATCTCTGGCATCCCCTATGGAGTAATTGCTGAGTGCAGACCCAGAAGTAGCCCCTGAGCATCCACCAGGTGTGGACCAAAAGTGAAACAAACAAACAAACAAACAAAAAACAAAAAAACATGTCAGGGGCCAGAGAAATGGTACCGGCAGGTAAGGTATTTGCCTTGTATGTAGCCAACACAGGTTCGACCCAGCACCTGCCAAGTGTGATTTCTTGCCACTGAGCCAGGAGCCCTGAGCCCTGCTGGGTGTGGCCCCCCAAACTGAAACAAAGCAAAAAGCATAGTGCCTTTCTTGCTTGTGGCCGACCCAGGTTCAACCGCCAGTATCCCATATGGTCCCCTAAACATGGCCAGGAGTGATTCCTGAGTGTAGATTCAGGCGTAACCCCTGAGCACTGCTGAGTGTGGCTCAAAACAAAAAAAAGAAGAATTTAATAATATTCTTGTTAGTTACTGTTGTATCTGTTTCTTGGATGGGAGGAGGTGATACCTGGCGGTGATGAGGCCCTTGGCTCTGTGACTAGGGTCACTCCTGGCGGCACTTAGGAGTGTGATGCCAGGGATTTGAACCTGAGTCAGCTGCATGCAAGGCAAACAAACAACCCTTACAGTACTTTCTCAACCTAGTATGGTTATTCATCTCATCATCCATAATGTCTAAACCATGTTTATTTTATTATTAAGGTCTTTCAGTCTTTTTTGTCTTTTAAAAGTTCTGTTTTTTAAAAGTTCTGATACCAAGGGATTTCTTTTATCAGAATTAGAGCTTGATTTTTGGTTTGAATTTGGTTTTTGGGCAATACTCAGTGGTACTCAGGAACCCCTGACTTATTTCTGACTTGGTGCCCCGAAGACTGTGTGGTGCCAGGGGGGAAAGCTGGGTCTCCTGCATGTAAGACAGACAGGTGCCTCACCTATTGAGCTAGCTTTTTTTTTCCCCCCTTTTTTTGGTTTATATGTTTTGGCCCACTCCTGACTGCTCAGAGACCACTCCTGGTGGGTGCTGGTGATTGAGTCCAGGTGGGCTGCATGCAAGGCAGGTGCTTTGCCGTCAGTATTATCACTCCAGCGCCTGCTGAGCTGTCTCTTGAGCCTTCAGAGGTTGTTTGGGATTTTCTAAGTTATGCCATTTCTTGGGTTTTGTTTTTCTTTCTTTCTTTCTTTCTTCTTTTTTTTTTGAGACTGTCCAAGTGTCCCGTTTCCCTGGAGGATCACTGTTGGTGTGTGATGCTGAGGGTATAACCTGGGCCTGTGCTTGCCAGGCCTGCACACTAGTCTTTGAACTCTCCAGCCCTATGCTAGTTACTTTTCCTTTCTTTCCTTGTTTTTTCTTTCCCCACCTTTTTTTTTTGTATTTGGCCTGGTGGTGCTCAGAGCTTGCTCCTGGCTGTGTCTATCCTCAGGGCTCCCTCCTGGCAGTGCTTAGGGGACCTATGTGGAACGCCAGGGATTAAAGCCAGTTCAGCCACATGCACGTGCACTGTCTCTATGCTATTTCTAAGATGATAAACGGGGCACTGTTTTTGTTTTGTTTTGGGGCCACACCTGGTGATACTGGGGGTAACTCTTGGCTCTGCACTCAGGAATTAATCCTGGTGGTGCTCTGGAGGGTTCATATGGGATGCCGGGGATTGATGCCCTGTTGACTGAGTGCGAGGCAGTCCCCGCACCTGCTATATTAGATCTCGACTCCACAAGACCACTCGGTATTTTTTTTGGGGGGGAGGGGTGGTTTTGGGGTTATACCTGGTGATGCTCAGGGGTTACTTCTGGCTCTGTGCTCAGGAATCTGTCTTGGCAATGCTTGGGGGACTAGAGGGATGCCGGGGATTTAACCTGGGTCAGCCACATGCAAGGCAAGCGTCCTGTGCTTTGGCCATCCACAAGAGCCCTCTTTTTTTTTTTTTTTGCTTTTTGGGTCACACCCAGCAATGCACAGGGGTCACTCCTGGCTCATGCACTCAGGAATCACCCCTGGCGGTGCTCAGGGGACCCTATGGGATGCTGGGATTTGAACCCGGGTTGGCCGCGTGCAAGGCAAACGCCCTACCCACTGTGCTATCACTCCAGCCCCCCACAAGAGCACTCTTAATGACTCTGTGGTGGCCTAAAGTAATAGTATAACATGTATATACCTGCAAATTAAAAAAGAAGTTAAATTTATTATTTGCACAGTCCTTACCCCCCATCCCCACAGTCTATTTTTTTGTTGATTTGAGAAATGCTCCATCAATAGTCTTACACTGTATAGTGACACATACTAGTTTTCTTTCTATATTTGCCAACATTGGCAACCTTTTATTTTTTATTGAAGCACTCTCTCCTCCCTCCCCCTCCTTCCTTTCTCTCTCTCCCCTCCCTCTCTTCCTCCCCTTCCACCCCCATCTCTCTCTTATATGAGTATCACACCCAGCGATGCTCAGGTGTTACTGCTGGCTCTGAACTCAGGGATCATTCCTGGCTGTACTCAGGGGACCATATGGGATGCCAGGATCCAACCCGAGTCCACTGCGTGCAAAGCAAGCACCCTGCCCGCTGTACTATCACTCTGGCTCCTTTTGAAGCTCTATTAAGTTCATTTTTTCCCCCTGAAGTTTAATTGGAAACTTGACTCTCCTGACATTTTGACTTTCTGGGTTTAAAAGGTGTGTTTATGATACTCAGTGAGAGAGAGGTGTGTGTTTGAAAAGTTAACTTTTATCTTGGTCTATTTAGTTACTTAAAACAGCCCGTGAGGGCCAGGGATGTGGCTCAGTGTGAAGTACATGTCTGGCATGCCTGAGATAGTGTGAGGGGTGAGCCTCGGTCTGCAAATAAAAACAGAGAACAGCCCAGGACTCTTGCCCTTCAGCCTCTTTCGGGTCTCTGGTCCCTTCCTAGTTTCTCTAACAATATAAACCCTGGAATATCTTTTCTGTTTTTGGGCCATACCTATGGTCCTTGGGGCCTGTTCCTGGCTCCGTTCTCAGGGATTATTCCATATGTGGTGCCTGGGACAGCACCTGGATTGTCTGTGTGCAAGGCAAGTGTGTTGCCTGCTGTGTTGTCTTTCTGGAGTTGGTGGCTTTTTTGTTATTTGGGGGTCACATCTGGTGTTGCTCTGGGGTCTAGCCCTGGCTCCTGGGACTGTGTGGTGCTGGGGATTGAACTTGGGCTTGGTGCCTTGAGTGTTCTGAGCCATCGCAGGTTGGTAGATTCCCTCCCCCTCTCCCCCGCCCCCCCATATCTTGTTTACACGTTAAGAAATTTTGAGGCAGCAGAAACAATCTTATCTTTGTGCTATTGGAGAGCAGACACAAATAGCATAGATCAAGGGTAGGTTGAAAGGTAGCTTGCACCCTTTTTTCTGGTTTGTTTTTGAGCAACACCCTGCAGTGTTTCAGGTTTACTCCTGACTCTGTTCAGGCCAGCCAGGGTTGGCCGTGTGCAAGGCGAACGAGCTCAGCTGGCTGCTCCCTCCTGCACTCCCGGGGCTTTGACATGCTGGGGACGGAGCAGGCAGGGCACGCACTCCACCGCCTGCGCCACAACCTCGGCCCCTGCTTGTTTTAAAAGGAGAGGATGGATTACGAAATCACAGACAGGACAATGCCAGAGCATTAGTTTGTAGTGCCACACTTGGTGGTGCTCAGGGCTTATTCCAGGCTCTCTACTCAGGGATCACACATGGTGGTGCTCTGGGAACGATATGAAACACTGGGAGTTGATATGGGATGGTGGGAATCAACCTGGTTGACTACAAAACTGGGTTGACCGCGGGTTGATTATATGTAAAGCAAACATGACTACCGGCTGAAAGCACTTATTTTGAACACACTTAAAGTCAATCTGATTACAGTATGTTTGGGGGTCCCAGAGGTGGTACAGTGGGTAGGGCACTTGCCTTGCCTTTGGGCGACCCAGTTTCCACCCCTGAGTGTTGCCAGCAGTGATTCCTCAACACAGAGCTAGGAGTAAGGCCTGAGCACTGAGGGCCACACGGGTATGGCCCCCAGACACACAAGCATGTTGAGTCAAAATGTAAAGAAAGAAAACGGTAGGATATGGATAGTGTTAAGATAAGTGGTGATTTTCAGCTATTTCGTATTTTTAGAAACTTGAAGCTAAGTACTTTGAATACCTCAATATATTTCTGACTACTTTGAGCACAGTGGAAGCCCTGATTTCTGCTTACTCTTATGTTTTGTTAACTACCAAAAACTGTCTTAATACATTTTCCTACAGTTCAAAGAGTAGTGTGCTAATTCTGAAACGCCTATTTGACTTAGGAGACTATATCTTTTGAGATTTATTTAGCTTTGAGATCTATTCTCTTTTTTGGGAGTGTGGGCACACCTCAAGATGCAATGGGGCTTATTCCTGGCTCTCCAGGTACCACTCCTGGTGGTGCTCGTGATCAAACGATGTGTGTGATCAAACCTGGGTTGGCCTTGTAAGGCAAGCACCTTACCTGTTGTACTCAGTTTTTTCATTTATGTTTAAGTAGTTGGAAATGACTGTTTCAGGATCACCCCTACAAAAAGAGATCTTGAGGCTTAAGTAGGGAAGTTTATCAATTTGTATTTTAGCTATGATGGCAGGTATTGTGTTTATTTAACCAGTTTGAGTTTTACAGTGTATTTCCTACCCCAGGCTTCCTGAGGAAATGGATCCTGTAGGAGTAATTGGAGATGTAGAAAGGAAATCAGAGTCTTTCAAAAATCCACTTTGCTGTTGTGGTGAAGGTAGAAATTCACAATGGTGAAAGTAGAAATAGAATTTGGGGTATCTCGGATTTCTCTCAAAGGTATACATTTTCCTTTCCTTTTTTGAAAAAAAACCCCATCTGGCTTTGCTCAGGGCTTTCTCCTGGCTCTGTGCTCAGGGCTCCTGGTGAGCCTGGGGGACCATATGGGGTGCTGGGGCTCAAACCCAACTTGGCTGCAGCCAGGACAAGCACTCTGCCGCTGGACTGTCCTCCCGCCTCTGTATGTTTATTTCCTAGGAGGGACTGGGGTGAGGCCCCTGTGATTAATCTAAGAGCACTGTAAAGCTATTTCTGGTGACGTCTTCCTCTTGGTTCAGTCACTAGTGTGGAATAGGAAATTTCTCGTCTTTCACATATCTACTGTTGTATTTTAGGTGTATTTTACATTAAGGGACTGTGATAGAATATTGTTCTTTTGATCTCCTAAAGCCTTGTCTTGTACTCAAGATTCATCGGGTATTTATTGCGTAACATTGCAGCATTAGTCCCTAACTTGGCAATACTTTTCTTTTTTTTCCGTTTTGATGCTAGGGATTGAAATCGGTGACTCACACTTTCGAAGCATGCGCTTTACTCCAGCCTAATGTTTCTCTTTCAAAATATCCATTGTCTAAATTGCCTAGTATTTAAGAAAAACATTGAGTGATTTTTGCAGTCACATCATTTTTCTTAATCAGTCTTACCTATAAAAAAGCAGTGGCAATGGGCTAGAGAGAGTATCATTGGTAGGGCACTTGCCTTGCACACATTTGACCAAGGTTCAATCCCTGGCTCCACATGTGGATGGTCCCCTGAGCCTACCAGGAATGGTCCCTGAGCACTGATAAGGGTTGGCCTGAAAGCTAACCAAACAAAAACAACCAAAGTAAACAGTGACGAGATGTTCCCATATTGGGGCTCAGGGGACCATGTGGGATGCCCAGGATCAAACCTGTCATCTATATGCAAAGTAAGCACCTTGCTTGCTGTACTATTGCTCCAGTCCAGGATTATTTTAATTTTTAATTTTAGTTTTTGACTTCTGAGCCACACCCAGCAGTGCTCAGGGCTTACTCTTAGCTCTGCACTTAGAAATCACTCCTGGTGGCCTTGGGGGACCATACGGGGTGCCAGGGATTGAACCCAGGTTGGCCACGTGCAAGGCAAACGCCCTAATGTACTACCACTCTTGCCCCACCAGGAATTTTTTTAAGAAGGTGGTCACAGGTTTCTAGCAATCCATGTACTCCAGGCCAGGCACGGCAACCCGAGTTTCATCTCTGACAGTGCATAGGATCCCTTGAACACTGCCCGGAAGGGAGCCCTGAGCACTTCTATGTGTGGCCACCCCTCCAAACTCCCCGAAGCCCCCAATAATAAATATACTTTGTTCTAGAGTTGCCAGCCTCATAGCTTGGGGGTGTGGTGGGGAAGGGGTGTATTTTAATCTACGGGTCTCTGGTACTTTCTAATGTAAAACTGGTCCACTTAAAAAATAATATTGAGGCTTGCTCTTCAGGGCCATGCTTTTCCTTGAACACAGGAAAAGCTCGCCTGTCTCTGTTTGTTTGCCTCCTGGAGAAGCCTGTGTTCTCTTTTGAACACACACTTCTCTCTCTCTTGCTCTCTTTCCCCTCACGTGTTTCTAAATTTCAATAAAAACTACCTTGCTTCAAAAGAAACAAAACTACTCACATAAATAATACCTAGACTTTTCTGTAACACCCATTTGGGATTCTTCTAGTAGTTGAATTCTTGGTGACTCTTAAGTCCTCTCTCTTAATTGTTAAGTTTGGCACTGAACTGGGGCTGGGGTGCAGGGGTTGTCACATGCTTCGTAGACATTTACGGACTTTTGTCCTTCGTCTACTAGAGCGGTCATGGAGCGGAGAGATTTCCTTTCAGTCCTGGCAGTTTCCCAGGGCAATGGGATGTTTCTGATGTTCTCCCAGGGCGCCCTGACAAAGGGGAAGATAAGGTATGCAAGTGGAAGCTGGATCAGGGTTGCTTTCTCTCGAAGACAGCAAACTAGCTTGGATTAAAAGTAAAGAGGTGTATATCCTCTTGCCTACTTCTAATGATTATCGTGAACAGCTTTGTAAGGGTCTATCGCACAGTGATTCAATAAAAAAAACCTGGGGGGGAGGTAAAGAGGTGGGGAGCTTACCTGGCTTTTATTCTCGGTACCCCATATGGTTCCCCCAGTGTGCCCTGAGTGACCCCTGACCACATCTGGGTGTGGCCCCCATCCCACCCCACCCCCCCAAAAAAAAATGCTGGGTCAAGTTGATAATACAGCCACTCAGGCATTTGCCATGGTTTGGGGTCATATTTGGCAGTGCTCAGGTCTTCATCCTGGCTTTATTTTCAGGGATCACTTTGACAAGTCAGAGGGCCAAATATGATGCTGGGGATTGGACCCTGGTCAGCTGCATAGTTGGCAAAGCTCCCTACCCACTGTACTAACTCTGCAGCCCTCTCATGTCTATTTCTTTTCTTTTGTTTTCGGGTCACACCCGGTGATGCTCAGGGGTTACTCCTGGCTTTGCACTCAGGAATTACTCCTGGCGGTTCTCGGGGGACCATGCTAGGAATCGAACCCAGGTCAGCCGCGTGCAAGGCAAATGCCCTATTTGCTGTGCTATCACTCCAATTCCCCCTCATGTCTGTTTCAACCAGTGATTTTCTGATTGAGCACTCAGTGGTTTGACGCTAATGTGTGTGTGTGTGTGTGTGTGTGTGTGTGTGTGTGTGAGTGTGTGAGAGTTGTCGTCCAAGGGGTCAGTTATTAATGTAGCCACAATTTTGGGAGCTCTCAAGTAAGCATGCATACATTTTTGGAAGATGAACAGTGCATTTATTTTTATTGAATAATGAAATGTTATATGGACATTTCCAGACAGTTTTCTTAAGCATTGATAAAAGAGTAAAATTGCTGTTCTCAAAACTTAGTATAGTGAGTATAGGTAAAAGATCTTTCATATTATGGCATTGAGAAATTACAGAAAAAATAAAGAAGAGGGGCTTTATTGGCACGTGAGCGACTTGAATTGGAAAGTGTCTCCAATCAAAGAAAGGAAGTTGGGGTTGGTTGTTATGCCTGGTAGATTTAGGGTGACTATCAGTCTGTACCTGTTTAGCTTTTCAGCAAACTTGGGTATTTCTGAGGGGGATTCGTCATGTACAGTTGAAGGACATGCACGTGTGGAGAAAGGTTCTCAGGATGTGCATTTAGTATTTTGATGAGAGAAAGAGAGGGAGGTGGAGGAGCACTCCATTGCACAGTCTCCACTGACCAAATTGTGTGCCCAGGGGCCCTGGGTTCTTTATAACTACAAAGGATTCCCGAGGTGCTATCCAGGCTCTTAGATCCGAAAGAATGTAGTAAGGTGGCTTCTCCCAGAGAGAGGGCTTGCCTATCTTCTCAACTGCAAGCCCCAGGCCAGTTGCTTAACTTTCGTGTGTGTGTGTGTGTGTGTGTGTGTGTGTGGCGGGGGTGGGGGGGTGGGGGAGAGTTTGGGCCATATCCTGGGTTCTCAGGGATCACACGTGGTGGAGCTTGGGGGTCCACATGGGGTCCCAGAAATGAATGGAACCTGGGTTGGCTGTGTGCAAGGGAAACCGCCTACTCACTATATAGTCACTGTGACCCCTCCTTTAACTTTTTTTTTTTTTTTTGCTTTTGGGTCACACCTGGCTCTGCACTCAGGAATTACCCCTGGTGGTGCTCAGGGGACATTATGGGATGCTGGGAATTGAAACCAGGTAGGCCTCATGCAAGGCAAAGGCCCTACCCACTGTGCTATCGCTTCAGCCCCTCCTTTAACTTTATAAACTATAGAGTCTCTAAATTTTGGGGTAGGGGAGAGACAAGGAACAATGTTGCAAATAGATCTGATGATTTGATTATACTAGCCTAAGTGTACTGGTATTTTGTTTCTTTGTTTCTTCCTTTCTTCGCTCAGGGCATCAATCCCAGGGCTTCACCCATGCACATGGCAGCCAGGTGCTCTACCACTGAGCCAGCTTGCCTGCCCCACGTTTCTTTTCATATTTTATCCAGGTTAGTACTTCCAAGCTTTTAGTTTAAACCAATTTTTTTTATGCTGGACTAGTTTATTCAAACACTGACAACTAACAGTTTCATTTAAAAGCATAGGGGCTTTAGGCCAGCATTGCGTTCTTGCATTCTGCTGTGGTGACTAAAGGAAGCTGGCAGTAGAGAGGGGCTGGGACGGGACTCAGGTCAGAACCTGCACTGAGGCCGGGCCTGAGGGGCTGGGCTGGGACTCAGGGTCAGAGCCTGTCTCCTGCCTCGCCCTTCAGGACTGCCGCACCTCACTGGGCGTGTCCTGCTGCCCCTCCCCTTCCACCACCACAGAAAAAAAATGTCTGACCTGAAATTCTGCGTTAGCAGGACCTGAATGGATCATACTTTTACCGTGAAGAGATGCTTACTCTTCAAAGTCAGAGTTCTTGCCTTACCGTCTGTGGTTCTTTATCAACTGTGACTTACCTGATTTCTCTTTCCTTATGTTGTGGTGACCAGGTGCCACACAAGTGTGTGTGTGTGTGTGTGTGTGTGTGTGTGTGTATACACACACACACACACACACACAGGATGCTATCAACCCTGACTTGTGTGTGTGTGTGTATATATATATATACACACACACACACATATATACACATACATACATATATATTTAATAATATAAAAAAGCTTAGGGTCTTAGGGTTTATTCCTGGCTCTGCACTTGGGAATCACTCTTGGTGGTACATTGGGTACCCACCATATGGGATACTGGGAATCGAACCCGGGTCAGCTACATGCAAAGCAAGTACCCTCCCTGCTGTACTGGTGCTCTGGTCCCAATACATTTGGTGTGTGGGGTGTTGGTGCATGTGCTGGTGTGGCATGGTGGAGATCATACTCTTGGTTGTGCCTCTGGGGTCCCACCAGACTTTGGGGCAGACCTGGGAAGGAACTCTGACCTCATTCTGAGTACTCTGCCACTCAGTTATCCGAGGGCCCAGTTCTTTTTTTTTTTTTTCTCCCTTTTTGGGTCATACCGGGCAATGCACAGGGGTTACTCATGACAATCAGGAATTACTCCTGGCGGTGCTCAGGGGACCATATGGGATGCTGGGAATCGAACCCGGGTCAGCCGCATGCAAGGCTAACGCCCTACCCGCTGCGCTGTGCTATCGCTCCAGCCCCGGGCCTAGTTCTTTTATTGAAAAAGTTTGTGTGGTATGTATGTCTGTGGTGTGTGTGTGCGAGAGTGCGCTGTGGGAAACCCTGAGAGCCTCTGTCACAGTGCCTCAGCCCTGGCTGGCCCGTGTGTGTGTGTGTGTGTGTGTGGCTTGTTTTGTTCTTGGGCTGTTTCTGGTGGTGTTCAGCGCTTAGCCTTGGCTCTGTGCTCAGGGATTTCTCCTGGGAGTGCTTAGGGGAGCTGTGTGCCATATGGGTATATGGTATGCTGGGTGTCCAGCTGGGTCTGCAGAGTGCAAGTCAAGTGCCTTCACCCCTCTACTATCTCTTCAGTCACTCTATACAGTTCTTTAAGGTTTGGTTTGTTTGGGGTTTCCCAGGCAGTGTTCTGGAGCCGGGCCCCACCTGTTGCCTTCTGGTTCTGCGCAAGGGCCTGAGGATGTGAGGCTGTGGGATAGGCCTGCCGCACAGGTGGTGCTACAGCCTTTGTGCTTGGTGCTAGTGCTTTAGGCTGGTGGTTTTTGTTTGTTTGTTTCTTTCTGGACATGTGGGATATGCCCAGTGGTGCCCAGAAAGTGCTCCTGGCAGGCTTGGGGAACCATATTTGATGCTAGGATTGAACAAGCAAGTGTCTTACCTGCCATGCTGTGGCTTGGGCCTTACTTGGCATGTTGTCGTCTGTTTGCCTCCCCCTTTTTTACCGCTGCTCCTGTGAGTGGGCTGCACGTGCCTGGCTGGGGTGCTAGCACTTTCAGTTGTGGTGTTCTTTGGGGCTCACAGAAAGCTCCCCGGCTGCAGAGCTTACTGAGGATTGCACTCCTTTTTTTTTTTTTTTTTTTTTTGCTTTTTGGGTCACACCCTGCTATGCACAGAGGTCACTCCTGGCTCATGCACTCAGGAATTACTCCTGGTGGTGCTTGGGGGACCATATGGGATGCTGGGAATCAAACTCGGGTTGGCTGTGTGCAAGGCAAACGCCCTACCCACTGTGCTATCACTCCAGCCCCAATATTGTTGATTTTAATAGAGCACTTTGGAGTAGAAATATGGGTTACAGGGTGAATCTTGAAGAAAAGTTAGTGTTCGGTTAGAGAGTTGTATTTCAGGACCAAGAGAAAGCTTCAGTGATGAGACGGGCAGTCTGTACTCAGTAGATTGTTTATAGTCTCAGCAGTGGAGGAAAAATGATAAGAAAAATTGGTGGGTCCCTGTCCTGGAATTTGCAGATTCTGGCAGAACACAAATAAGCATGTGTGATTTTATTGGTTTTTGTTTTTGTTGTGCCCTCACAATGCGAGTGCTCTACCACTCAATCTTGGCCCACAAATGAGCATTTCAAGTAACACCTAGGGGACTATTACCTCTGATAACTTGATTTAGATGATCAGAACTTACAAAGGAAACTGAAACTTGAAGAGTAAAACATAGTTAGGGTCAGTGACAGATGAGGAAAAGACCAAGATAGCTGGATGGAGCACTGTGGCTTCAGTGGCATTCAGGTTAGGGTGGGCCAGGGCAGCCCACTGAGAGGACTTTAGCCTTGCATGTGCGGGGCCTTGGGTTTCATTCCTGGCATTACAAATAGAGAAAGGGAATGGGGGAGGAGGGGAAGAATGAGGGAGAGACGGGGGTTGTGGGGAAAGGGGTGAATGAAAGGACCTGGAATAATAGGATGCTATCTTGGTGCTTGGTCAAGATTCCGCTGAGGAGGAAATACTCAGTAGGATGATAAAAACGGAGAAAGGTCATCGTCAGTTCTGTGGTTTTGGCAAGGGTTGAGGGTGGTTTGGGCCACACTGTGTGGTGACTGCTCAGAGGTTACTCCTGTGGTGCTCACTCCAGATAGTGCTCCTGTGTAGTACTTAGGGTCCACCACATGCAAGGCAAATGCCTTAGCCCCTGCACTGTTTTCCCAAATTGTCTTTTTTTAAAAATTTCTTTATTTTGTTTCTGTTTTTGTTTTGGTCACACCCAACGATGCACAGGGGTTTCTCCTGGCTTTGCACTCAGGAATTACTTCTGGTGGTGCTCGGGAGACTGTATAGGATGCTGGGGATTGAACCCGGGTTGACTGTGTGCAAGGCAAACGCTCTACCCGCTGAGCTATTACTCCAGCCCCATGTCTTTTTTTTTTTTTTTAAATTTCTGAGCCACACTCTGTGGAGCCCAGTGCTTACTTGGCCCAGCACTCAGCCTCTGTGTGCTCAGCGTTCATTCCTGACCACTTGGTTTTGGGAATCCAACCCGGCTCTGCTATCTCCAGCACCATCCCCCACTGTAAATATTTTAAGATTTCCCTGCCCCCCTTGGGCTATGGAGGAGAGAGAGGAGACATGCTGTGACTAACCAAATAATGCCACTTACTAGAAAATGCCTAATAATGAAACAGTTTCTTCAGACATGAGTTCCTGTACTGGTGAGACAGGACCCTGTGGACTGGAGCACATGCTTTGCATTTAGGAGATCCTGGTTTCAGCCCCAGGGTCATGTGACATCTGAGCACTGCCGGGTGTGGCCCCCTCAAAACAAGCATAAAGACACTAATTCCCCCATTTCTTCTGTTTGACACCTCAATAAATTGAGGTAACAATTCATCCCAGAGCAGACATCATTAATGATGGCATAGACTGGGGAGCTGATGGCAAAATAAATCATTCTCATGGGTTGTGATTTCAAAGTGAACCGAATAGAGAGTCAACTTTGGAGAAATTTTGAGTGGTGTGGTAGATCGAACAGCTGTCAGAAGTTCTTAGGAAAGGGGCCAGAGAAATAGATAGTACAGCAGGTAGGATGTTTGCCTTGCGCACTACTGACCCGAGTTCAATTCCTGGCACATAATGGTCCCCTAAGCCAGGAGGAAATCCTGAGCACTGCTGGGTGTGTGGCCCCCAAACAAGTCTCTGAGAAGTCGATCAGAAAGAAAGGAAGAAAAAGTCAAACTTCATACATGTGGAGTGGAGGAAGAGTCTGGTGACTTTGAATCCTCTAGACTTGATCTGGAGGGTTACTTGTAAGACTGACAACAAGAGGGTTCCATCTGCAAGATACCTTCATACAAGGTACTGTTCCAGCCTGCTCAGCCTTACTCGGCAGCCCTGTGAAAGCTGCAGAAAGAATGAAGCCCAAAATCTGTCTCGGATTTAGCAGCATCAAGGTTATGCTTGGTTTTGCCGAGAAATGGGGTTGAGGCTGAATAAGTGTGCAGTGAGGGACTAGTAGAGCTGGAGAGATGGGAATGGGGAGTAGACACCCCTTAGCATGACTGTGGAGAATAAAGGCACATTGCTGGAGGAATATGTGGGTTAATAGTTTTTCTGTTTGTTTCGTGTACTTAAAAATACATTTTCAGGGCCTGAAGTGGCAGTACAGGGCCTAGGACTCTTACCTTGCACACGACTGACCCAGCTTTGATTTCCGGTGTTCCATATGGTCCCCTGATAACCACCAAAAGTGATCCCTGAGTTCACGGGTAGGAGTAACTGTGAGAAGTGCTCAGTGAGGCCCCCACCCCCAATTTCTTTTTCTCCCAAAGGGTTCATTCCTGTGGCGCTTAGAGCCCCCAGGGCTGTGGATCAAACCCAGGACTTGACATATGCTGGGCAGGTGTTGTACTGCTTAAACTAGTTCCCTGGCTCTGTCTTTGTATTTTTTAGTGGAATTCAGAGGATTTTCCTTGGGAAAGGCCGATGAGAAAAGTAGACTCCTTAGGAGAAAGACTATCTGAATTCTTCATAAGGCCTAAAATTTGGTACAGATGTGTTTTGTGATTTGTTCTTTTTTTTCTGATTAGAGACTGTGAGAAAGTGATATTGTGTGTGTGTGTGTAGGAGGAGGGTGGGGTGGGGCTTAGGAGAATATTTGGAATCTGCAGAGAAAGGAGGAGATCCAGGTAGAGCTTGGAGAGAATGGGAAGTTAACTGGTGAATCTAGAGAAATATTTAGCTGTGGATGATGGAGAGTTGAATTTCTCCGGGGTTTAGGTTTTGCAAGAATGGGGTGAGGAAGCTATAAAGAGAGGTTAAAGGGATTGACAAGAGTGTGAGTGAAATGATAGACCATGAAATCTAAGCTGGTTAGAGGAAATGAAAAAGGAAGGAAGTATTTAGATTTGGAAAAACGTGTCACTGGAATTAAAATTATTTGGAAACACAGCTTTAGGAATGGTATTGAGAAAGAGGAGTAAACTGTTGTCAAACGCATCATCAGGGGACATTGAGCAAGATGGGTTGAGCTAGGTAACTGGGATTTGGGTGACAAGAGCACTAGTTGTGTCCCCACTTTGGCAGGATTAGTTTCAGTGCACTGCCAAGGGTGGCACCCATGCCATCCAGAGTTGAAAAGTGAGGCACGCCAAGGAGGGTTGTTTCTCAAGAGGATTGTTGAGACCAGAGAAGAGAAAGGGTATATGTCGATTCTCCTTTTTCTCTGTTGGAGGGTGCTGGTATCGAACCCAGGTCCCAGACATGTGAACATGGCATGACAGACAGCTGGCTGCTCGGTTCTCTTCTTTTTAAAGGAAAGACTTGAGCAGTCTGCTGTGTTGGTGGGTGATGAGCTGTAGAGAAGTGGGAAGTCAGGGGCTATCCTCAGGAGGTAATGAGAGTGGATGCAGATGTTACCTCTGGTAGAATTGCTTGTCCCACCGTGTGAGGGCATGTGTGTGTACATGTGGGCAAAGGGTTTAATTTACTGGGGAAAAGGTACTCAACAAAACTGATTTGAGTTCTTGCTCTTCCTTTTTAAAAAAAGAAGCAACAGGGGCTGGAGTGATAGCACAGCGGGTAGGGCGTTTGCCTTGCACGTGGCCGACCCGGGTTCGATCCCTGGCATCCCATATGGTCCCCAAGCACTGCCAGGAGTAATTCCTGAGTGCAAAACCAGGAGTAACCCCTGAGCATTGCTGGGTGTGACCCAAAAAGCAAAAAAAAATGTGTGTATATATATACATATATATATGATTATTTCACAGTTCATACAAATATTAAATTATTATGTTGTGTACCTGATATTATTGTGTCTTTATTAAAAGCACATATATCTGGGGCCCAGAGAGATAGTTCAGCAGATATAGTCCCCTGAGTACCACCAGGAGTGATTCTTGACCACAAAACCACGAGTAACCCTGAGCATCACTGGTGTAGCACTCCCCCCCTCCCCCCCTGACTGGAGTTGAGTCTAGAATGAAAGGGCAAGCAGGTATAGCACTGGCCCCCTTCCCTGAAGTTAAGTCTTAATCATATTTGTAAAAGATGTTATTACAAACCTTTTTTCTCGTGTGTGTGTGTGTGTGTGTGTGTGTGTGTGTGTGTGTGTAGGGTGTTATACTCAATGATGCTCAGGGGTTTATTCTGGCTGTGCACCAAAGAAATTACTCCTGGTGATGCTCTGGAGACCGTGGTATATGGAATATCAGGGATCAAACATGAGTTGGCTGTGTGCAAAGCAAGCTTCCTCTGTACTATTCTCTGGTCCCTATACAACTTTTTTAATAGTATTTTGAGAATTTGGATTAGTGTATATTCAGTGATTTAAAAAGACAGGTGCTAGGGTTCGGGAATGTGACTCAGGTGGTGTAGCTCATGCCTTGCTGTGTGAGGTTAGGCTTTCAGTTCCTGTCATCATTTCCCCCCACCCCAGAACACTGCTGTGTGTGGCCCTCTACCAAAACAAACAAAAAATACCCACAAAACCAGTGCAGTTAGAAGCTTACTACTGACATCAGTTGTAAGTTAGGGGTTCTCTTAGGTTGGATAATCCACCAGAAATTTAGAGAATTCATTACAAGTTGTCATACTGATGGTTGTGTTGATTGCAGCCAATGGAAGCAGAGTAAGAGAGAAAGACACAGGACAGAATTTTTGGGGAGTTCCAGGTGTGGGGCTCCTAGTTTTCCTCTCTCCCTTGAACCAGGGACTCTTACTTTCCTGGTGTTGTTGTGTGACAGTATGCATGGGCGACTACCAGCTTTGGAACGCTCAGCGTCAAAGTACCCTCATGGATCATGTTCTAATGTAGCAAGAGCCCCTGAGGAAACAAGGATACTCTTACTAGACATGATTTGTATCTAGATATATATCTATATATATCTTCTACCCTCTAGAAACCATGAGTAAAGGTCAGACCTCCCTCTGTAAAGGTATAATTCTTTACAATTTTATAACAGTTGTTAAATATATTTTCATATTTTGAGTCTACAGTGGCTTGTTGAACATTTGATTAAAGGTTTCTAACAAAACCTGTAGCACTGTAGCACTGTTGTCCCGTTGCTCATCGATTTGCTCGAGCAGGCACCAGTATTGCCTTCATTGTGAGACTTATTGTTACTGTTTTTGGCATATCGAACTTATAAATAGGTAATCAAAATTTAGTATTAACAGATGAGTTGGGGGGCTGGAGCAATAGCACAGCGGGTAAGGCATTTTCCTTGCACGCGGCTGACCCGGGTTCGATTCCCAGCATCCTATATGGTTCCCCAAGCACCGCCAGGAGTTTCCTGAGTGCAGAACCAGGAGTAATCCCTGAGCATCGCTGGGTGTGACCCAAAAAGCAAAAAAAAAAAAAAAAAAAAAAAAAAAAAACCAGATAAGTTGGTAAGGGTGTTTCATCAAGAAGTTACTTGGTATTTCAATATTGTACAATTTATATTTTTAGCATGATGGCTTAGTTCTAGTTCATTACATTTGAACTATTTCTTTCTGGGAAGACATTCATAAAATGAAGTCATTGTGTTTCCCAATTGAAATTTTTAGCCATAAATTCAGTTTAAAGCAACTTTCTGGGGGGTTTGAGCCTCAAAAGCCCTGAGTTAGCAGCGCTCAGAGCTTATCTCTGGCTCTGTGCTCAGGGATCACTCCTGGCAGGATTTAGGAGACCTTGTGTGGTGCTGGGGATCGAATTTGGGTTGGCTGTGTGCAGGGCAAGTGCCCTACCTCCTGGTACTATTGCTCCAGCCTGTAGGGCAGCATTTCTACGCAAGTGATGCACAGAAGGCTAGGGCATGCATAGCCCCGCGTTTTCTCTTACTCCTTATGAAAGCATGTCTGAATCCAGGTGAGTAAAGACAGCATACGGATAACCTTGATTTTATTTCTAAAAGATGGATTTTTTTAAAGGGGTGTTTAATTGTTAGTACCAAAAAACCTCACAGCTTGTCCTCTGAGTGTTGTGTGATAATCTTGACACTTGTCTTTGAGTACCCTTGCTTTAAAGAATTAAATGCATTCCCACCTCATTGGCTTTTGTGCAAATCTTATTTCCTGGTTGATATCCATTACAAATTAGATCTCACCGTGAGAGTGCAATCCCGTAAGAAGCCTAGTTAAAAACAACCTGAAGCAGTATGATGCTACTTCCCGTGGGACCACTAGGAGTGGTGTTTGCATCAAGTCATTTTGGGGTGCTTTATGGAAATGCTTCCTAATTGTGAAGTTCCTGAATGGCTTTTTTTTGGGGGGGCAGGGCTGGGTGTTGTTCTTCATGATGATTACAAGAACTGGACCACAAAACCACATTTAGCCAAGAAGAGATGTTGTCCCCTAACACATGGCGGATGTTTCGGTGTCAGGTCTGAGGATTTCGGTCATTCGGAATGAAGGACCTGTTGGAATCATTTTCTATATGTTGAGGATAGGTAACTAAAATGAGTGGTGACTATATTTGCATGTGATTTGTACGTTAGAGTTAACGTTTAAATTATCTTACGTAGTAGAGGACTTTTTGGTTGCCACTGCAAACCCCTCTCTGTCTTTTAAGGCAGATGATTTCCCATCTCAATTTTTGTTTCAACATATGAACCCTAGAGTGCCATAGATCAACCACAAGCACCTTTAACCCAGGAATGATATTTGCTTCATGTTTGAACAACAAATGTTTTAACTTACACTGTCTTCACTAATATTGTAACTACTGTCTTACAGATTGACTTGATGCAAAACATCACAAAGGCTCCATATTATACAGTATGCGATTTTTGAGGTATGAGCTTTAGAAACTTACCTCTCATGTGGCATGTACATCAGGCTTTAACTGCATTTTGGGGAAACTTATACATTTCTTTTTTTCTCTCTTTCCATAATATTTTTAGAGTTTAGAGGGGCTGTGGAGGTATTTTTTGATCCTTGCTAGGTTTCTTAGTCTCAACAGATACATTTTCTTTTATCACTAAATTGAGATACTAATTCTGGCAGATGATAGCTTTTTCAGCCCTTGTAACTAGCTTAACATTTATGTCTGCCTCTTTGAATTCAGATCTGCATTTTCTATTTTGTGCTTTTGATTGCTTCCTTTAAGTGCTCATTTCTTTTAGTAGTTCTCTATTGGTTTTGGGCGATCTTGGTGCTAATAGCCTGATATATATATATATTTTTTTAAGAAACCTAACCAAGCTAGATATTATAGAAATAGAAATTTCATAAAAATTTCGATCAATTTTCTGCTTTTGTGCGCTGAATATCTGTAATTTGAATTCTGGTTGGAGATGTTTTAGTTTGTATTAAAAGCATCTGGCCACATAGAGGCTTACTAGATAGCTCTGAGGTAGCAGTTCTGCCACTCAGATTCTAAAAGCAAATCTTAGGGCTCATAACTCTTAAATTAAGAAGTTGCTCTTTTTTTAAGTATAGTGAAATTTTTTCAGTGAAGAAGTGAAAATCAGTTGCTATGTATCGAGTGTAAAAGTTTGTGGTTACCTGCTCACTCATGAGTTGCCTCTGCATAGTTACATCGGAAACCTAAAGTATTATGGTCCTGATAGCTTTGAGTGTACCCTGTCAGCTAACTACTGTTTGAGAATTATCACATTTAAGCCTCAAAATAACCTTACATATGAGACAGCAAAGTTTATACAAAAGACAGCCGAGGCTTGGAGATTACCGTGTACAAAGTCATACAGGCCTTTATAGTGATGTGTCCCTATCATTTCTAACTGTATTCTCTGCCGCCTCCTCTGTTTACTGCTCTGTCATCAGCAAACGATACGTATCCATACTTAACAGGGTAGTATATGTGATCACCGTAGTGAAAACAAAACGCATGTGTTGAGACTTGAGCGAGCTTGGTGTTTCAGAATTCTTTTACTTATTCATTTGCTAATATCTTTTTCAGATTGTGCTAGAAGCTTATAGAAAAACTCATAAATTTTTAGATTCTTTTCCAAAATTAAGTTAAAAATTAGTTTATTATAGTTGCATATGCATTGAGCAATGTTTTAA
The DNA here is from genome assembly GCF_027595985.1 of Sorex araneus. NCBI lineage: Eukaryota > Metazoa > Chordata > Mammalia > Eulipotyphla > Soricidae > Sorex > Sorex araneus. Next base: position 213,591,588 of record NC_073305.1, read on the forward strand.
TATTTAAAAAATTCTCATAGTTGAGTATTAAATGCATTTAAATACTTATAAACAGTATACTTAGAAAATAACACCCCCAAAATCATACTTTATTTTTCTCTATGTTAAAATACTGAGCATCGTCAAATGTTAGTGAACCCTGAATAAAGGTACTTTATTATAGAATATCATTTTAATATGCTAGGCTTATTAATTTAATAGTTTGAAATTGAGTCTTAAGGAATAAAGTCAGATTCGATACTTCTAGGTACTAACTTAAATTTAATTGGACCTATTGTCTGCATTCTGCATTAACAGTTACTGGCTATAACAATAAATACAGATCAGGGTCTCTGAGCCTTTTTGAAGTCCCATGGTTAGTATTTTTTGTGGGTAGGGGAACAAAAGATGATTAACTTGAAGGTAGACACACAAACTCGCAGTCATCATTAGACATGGTAGAGAGGGGCTTGGGGTAAAAAAGTAGGTTAGTTCCTATTATTTTCAGTAAGTATCACTGACTGCACCTACCTCCCATACCTCTAGGAGGTTGGTATCTGATGAAATGTCAGTAGGAATGGAACTTTTTTGCTGTTTTTTTTTTTTTTTTTTTTAATGTAGCCATAGAGCACCTAGTGACACTGATTGGTGGTTGGAGGAAGGCTCATGAGAAATTATGAGCCTCAGTTTCCTGTTTTATTGATGAGGAGTTTTGAGATATGGAGCAGATTCTTACATAAGGACCCTGACTTTACCCTGGGACTTTATTATAAATGCCCAGGTATCAGGAATTAGAGATAAAATCTGAATTTCTAGTAGTTAAAGACTGCAGCATTTAAATTCAGCTTTGTTAAAGATCCTTCTTTTTCCGACTCTTTTCTCTTCTGGTGCTGGGAATCAAACCCAGGACCTCACACATGTGCAGTGCAGGCCTTTACTGTTGGGCCCCCCCACCCCCCAGCCTTACTGGTTTCGTCTTTGAAATTCTTAGATACTCTTTATAGCTAAGGAACTTTCAGTGAAGTCTTTACTATTGCAGTACATTCAAATAATTTTACTTCATAGCTAAAGTATTCTAAGAGCTTGTTACTAGAGCTTGCTTTCAAATAATCATTCTATAACATTTTTTCCTACAAAATAACCAAAGTACAAAATCAGGTGCTAAGAATGCCACATTGCCCCTGAGTAGTACTTTAAAATAGTTTGATGTAACATGTTGCCTGTTGCCAGTGTTTTTAATTTTTACAATAGGGGAGATTACCATAGGGAAGGCTAATTTTTCCATTAATTAAACCTCTGCTAGTAGTGGTTTTGGAAGAGTTATTTTTTTTATCAAGTGATATGAAAGAGAATCCTGGGCCGGGGCATAAACTGGTTCCAGTTTACTTGGGTCTGAGGGAACTGTAGGAGACAGGAATTTCAGTGAAAAAAAAAAAAAATGGTCTAGTCTCTAGCAATCTCTCGGAGTGAGTTGGTCATTCTAATTCTGTGTTTGATCGTATTTCTGAATGAGTCTTTAGAGTAGCAAAAGGGGCAAACAAACCTGGCACTTTATTCTTTTTTTCCTAGTTGAGACTTAGACAAGGGAGTGCGTATTTATAGTGGTTAAAAAAAACAGAAAGGTGGGGAAAAGATAGAGGCTTGTATTTGAACTGATTTATGATTTGAACTATTAAAATGTTTAAAGTCCTGATCTTTACTCTCTTCTCTCTTTACAGAACTGATAGTGCATCAGCCGACCCAGATAATTTAAAATATTCTTCATCCAGAGATAGGAGTGTGTCTTCTTATGGACTGCAGCCTTCAAATTCAGCTGTGGTGTCTCGGCAAAGGCACGATGATACCAGAGTCCACACTGACATACAGAATGACGAAAAGGGTATATATGTGTGTGTGCGTGTATGTGCGTGTATGTATGTGTGTGTGTGTGTGTATGTATGTGTGTACATACATATTTGTATCATTGCAAGAGGCATTTTTTAAAACTACCCAGTTTTCTTCCTCTTCCACTCTTCTAGTAAGTTTAAAATATAAATATTAGTGTTACTTTGATTCTTTGTAATAAATTCTCTAAATTTAAGTGTACACGTACACGTGTGCATGTAACACAGAAATGATAATTTAGGGGCTGGAGTGATAGCACAGCGGGTAGGGCATTTGCCTTGCACGCGGCCAACCCGGGTTCTAATCCCAGCATCCCATATGGTCCCCTGAGCGCCGCCAGGGGTAATTCCTGAGTGAAGAGCCAGAAGTAACCCCTGTGCATCGCCGGGTGTGACCCAAAAACCAAAAAAAAAAAAAAAAAGAAATGATAATTTAGGTCTTCCTTGTTATGTCCCCTATCTTGTATATGGTTATCATAAAGGCTGCAGTTGTTCCCTACTATCTTTCCTTTAGATTTCAAAAAAGCTATTTTAAGTTCCAAATCTTACTTAATTTAGATTTTTTTTCTCCCCTTACCTTCTACTGAAAATTCTAACATGAAATCAAAATGACTTCAAACGGGCAGCGCAGGGAAAGAGAGTAGGAGAAGCAGAGGCTGGTTGATCTGCAGATTGGGTAATAAAACCCTCAGCTATCAGGAATTGATTGAGTGAAACAACCCTATTAAATGTCACTGTTGCTGTTTTTAGGTGGCTACAATGTCAATGGAGGATCTGGGGAAAATACTTATGGTCGGAAGTCGTTGGGGCAAGAGCTGAGGGTTAACAATGTGACCAGCCCTGAGTTCACCAGTGTTCAGCATGGCAGTCGTGCATTAGCCATCAAAGACATGAGGAAATCACAGGGTAAGGCCGGGCCAACGCACCCAGCTCCTGTCACCTCGCCTCCGGTGGTCTCGGTGCTGACTAACGCTTTTTACTAGGGCTTGTAACCAGTGTCTTACACTGCATGTGGTGGTTAGTTTATGCTGGGTTGAAGTACAAGCATTTGCAATCCTTTTTCTATGAACTGTTTCTTCTTCCTGTTAGTCTCCATCATCTCTTTTGTTTGGTTGTTGTTGATTTTTGGACAACATCCCGCTGTCCCCAGGGACTCCTTCAGAACTAGTATCTGGGAATAGCTGGGGTCATCTTGGTAGTGCTTGGAGGATTATGTGGTGCCAGGGATAGAAACTGGTGCTCGTGTATGCCAAGCCTGATCTTTAACTCCTCAGGCTATCTGTCTGGCTCTTATTATTATTATTTAATTTCTGCCTTTTGAATTGTTTTTTAAAGGAAATTCCCAGTAGAAAAGTTTTAATGCTTTGAATTCTCTTAAAATTAGATGAGAAGCCTGGATAAGATTTAAAGACAGGATTTTCCTGATTTATGCTGGTTACTGACTGTACATTGTCTAAGGATTTGGGTGCAGATGGGATTGGCCTTTTATAGCACAAGCCTCAGTGCTGGCCAGTTCTGGGCTGAACACACAGGTTCTACCTCCATGCTGCTCTTCTGTGTGCCTTACTTAAAAAATATGTTTATTTTGGATAAATTTTCAAAATTAGAATGATTAAGTCAAAGGGTATGTATGTACTATATCTTAAAAGTGTTAAAAGTCCTAAACTAAAAAAGTGTCTTGCTTATGACAGGTGGTAATTCGATACTTGTCCAACTGAATGTGTCATTGCATCACACCAGAACTTTGTCATAGGTCAATAGCTTGAAGAAGATGTTGGTGAGAAAGAGAAGCTTAGAGGGGGTTTCCTGCCCAACTGAGACTGTACCCTGGACCTCTGGTGGTCTGTTCCCTACACCTATGCCCTTTCTTCATCTGAATGGGGAAAGCATGTTTCTCTTGGAAAAGATGAGAAGAAAATAATCTCTAAACCTCTTTTGTTTTTAAAAGGAATGTTTTTAATTGATCACTGTGAATCACAAAGTTACAGAGTCACTCATGATTGAGTTTCAGGACTCCAAAACTAATCCCTTCACCAGTGTTCACTTCTCAACTCCAGTTTCCCTTTTCTTCCTTCCCTTACTCCTCTTTTTTTTTTGGACGGCACTGTGGTTTACAGTACTGTTATTGATAAGAGTATCATGCATGTCAGTTTACCTCCTTTCAGCACCTGGAGTGACCTCATCCCTCTATCATTGCCATAGTGATAATGATTAAACCTCTTTTTTGTCTTTCTCTTCCCCTTTTTCTCTTAACTGATCCTTTGGAGTTTGCCAGCATGCATTTTTTTTTTTGAAGGGGAGGGGGTGTTAAGGGATGCCACACCCTGGCAATGCTCTGAGTTTACAAATTCTGGCTTCTATACTCAGAAATTATTCCTGGTGGTACTTGGGGGATCGTGTTGATGTCAGGGATTGAACTCTGGTCAGCCCGTGCAAGGCAAATGCCCTGTCCTCTGTACTATCACTCTGGTCCCCTGGTGTATATTGATTATGATGGTACTTCCATTCATTGAACTTATTGTCAAGTCAACTGTGATTTTTGGATGCGTGTAAATTATTTGCACTATTAGCAAAAAAAAAAAAAAAAAAAAAAAAACAGGGCTGGAGCGATAGCATAGTGGGTCGGGTATTTACCTTGGACACGGCCGACCCGGGTTTGATTCCCAGCATCTCATATGGTCCCCTGAGCACTGCCAGGAGTAATTTCTGAGTGCAGAGCCAGGAGTAACCCCTGTGTGTCGTCAGGTGTGACCCAAAGAGCAAAAAAAAAAAAAAAATTGCACTATTTTCTATGCTTACATCCAATGGAAAGCAAATTGTTTCTGTTTACAGAGCGATCGATGTCTTACTCTGATGAGTCTCGACTGTCGAATCTTCTTCGGAGGATCACCCGGGAAGATGACAGAGACCGAAGACTGGCTACAGTAAAGCAGTTGAAAGAATTCATTCAGCAACCAGAAAATAAACTGGTGAGCATAGTATGTTTAGAAATGTTGGTTACTTTTGAACTCATCTAATAAACTTGATGATGATGACAGCTGGAGTAGTTTTAAGAAGAGATAGATTGGCTTATAAGAAAAGCAACAGGGGATCTTATTTTAGGGTGATTTGGCCTTTCTGAAGGCCGGGAATTTAATGCCTTCAATGTGTAGTTTACTATTGTTAGGTTCACATTGATGACTTCTAAGTAATAGCTTCGACATTCTGCCAAGAGTTAACATAAGGCAGAATGTCTTTGTTTTTCATTTGTAATATTTTGGGGAAAGGGTAGGATTTGTTTATGGATAAATTTGATCTTATGGCCAGAGACTGTTAAATGGGAAAACCCTTTTAAAAATGCGGAACAGTAAGAAGTTCAGAGCCTGGTGAGACAGAAGAGGATGAGGTGGATGCTTTGCACACGGCTGACCTGGCACCCTATATGGTCCCCTGAGCCCTGCTAGGGGTGAAGAATAAGCCCTGAGCGCTGCTGGTTATGGCCCCAAACTTAAACCAAAACCAAAACCAAAAAGACCTTGATATGGATCCAGGAGAAAATGGGAATAGTGTGGTGAATCAAATTATGTTTATTTCAGTGCAAGTTTCCCAACCCCACTCCAATTTTATTGATTGATTGATTGATTGATTGATTGATTGCATTTTCGGGTCACACCCAACAATGCTCAGGGGTTATTCCTGGCTCTGCTCTCAGGAATTACTCCTGGCGGTGCTGGGGGACCACATGGGATGCCAGAGCTCGAACCTGGGTCAGCCGTGTGCAAGGCAAATGCCCTACCCACTGTACTATCACTCCAGTCCATGTTTTTTATTTTATTTTATTTTATTTTATTTTATTTTATTATGAAATAAAATAAATTTCATGTTTTATTATGAAATAAAATAAATGTCAGTGATTAAAATAACAATCACTCCAATTTTATTATGAAAACTTTCAGATATACAGCAAATTAAGAGAATTTCGCAGGAAAGCTCATTTATCACCATATTGCTTTATCATATTCTGTCCATTCGTCCTTTTTGGGGGCCATATTTTAGAGAATAAAACAAGTCTTTTTATTCTCTAAAAGAGTTTATTTTACTCACTGATGGATCAGAGCATATATTTCCTAGCCCTGGAAAGGGCTAACTGGGGACTGGGAATGTTGACAGCAAGGCTCCGTCCAATTATAATTTGGAGAGGAGGGCTGGAGAGCATACAGAGTTAAGGTCTTCCCTGTACCCTGGTGTCAAGTCAGTCTCTGTCACCCCATATGGTCTCCTGAGCACTGCCAGGTGTGACACTTGGTCACAGAGCCAGGAGTAGCCCTGAGCACCATTGGGTATGATCCAAATCTCCCATGTGTCTATACCCTAATCCTAAAAAGCAGAAAAAAAGTCATAAACAAAAGGAGGAGGTAAGGCCTATGCTCGTGGCGTGCGTGTTTGAATCCCTGCTGCCATGTAAGTCACCCAAGCACCCCCAGTGGTCACACCTGAGCACAGCCTGGGCCACACTTCAAAAGCCCTCCCATCCCCTGCAAAATTTGGTGCGGGGCACATGTTAAAACAAAGTAGATTGTGTTCTTAAAAGCATAGAAATTTGAAGATTCTCTGTTTTTTTAAGGTACTAGTTAAACAGTTGGATAATATCTTGGCTGCTGTTCATGATGTGCTTAATGAAAGGTAAGTAAAGACATTGTTAAAATTGGAAAGATTTTGAAATGTATGTTTAGAAATTACTGAGATATAAGAAGATAAACCAGTTTGCTTTTATTTATTTTGAGCGTCCAGTGTTTTAGTGGGTTGTCATGTTTTTTATGTTAAAGGTTTTATACATTAATTACTAGTGGATACAAAAGGAAAAGAAGTACCATCCCTTTTTTTTTAAAAAAAAATCTGTAAAATGATTAATTAAACATTAATTTGTAGAATGTAGGCCTAAAGACAATGTAGGCCTGAATGAATGTGATTAACTTTGATGAACTGGATTGCTTTGAAACAGCTTAGAGAAAAGAGGGGAAAGGCAGCTTCCTTCTTTGAGCCACAGCGCCTGCAACTGTTCTGCCAGAACTCTCCAGAGGTGCACAGTCTCTTCTTACGGGGACTCCCAAAGAATCGCAGTGTCGGAAAGCCCCCAAAATTTGTGTCAGCAGGTCACAAACTGTAATCCTTTCTGGTGGTTTTACAGTCACTGTAATCAGTATTATTACCCTTTTAAGTTTATTACATGTAAAGGCCATTCTCTTTTTCTAGTCTTGACATGTTGAACATTATCGTTATGCTACACTATGCTATACAACTGATTTGGGAGAGTGTATAGTTACAGCATGTTAGATCATTTGTTGCTACTGCCATTTTCTGTGAGTTACTTAAAGTTGTTGAGATAAAATTGAAGCCTGATATATACTATTTCTGGTCCTTTCCTGACTCCCAAGAGTTGGTTTTGTAAAAGAAAATCTGATGCCTAACATGTAGTTTTGGATGTTTCAGGGTAGAGAGAACTGAGGATATACTAAAGAGGATAAAAATTAAAACTTCTGTGTAGTTTGAATATGAATTTAAAAAAATAATCATGTAAGAATTTTTCTTCTGAGGTGTATTATTCTTGTCATCTGTGAAAACTTAAGCTTTCTGTACATTTCTTTGTTTGTATTGACATGAATACAGTAGCAAATTGCTTCAGGAGTTGAGACAGGAAGGAGCTTGCTGTCTCGGCCTTCTTTGTGCTTCTCTGAGCTACGAGGCCGAGAAGATCTTCAAATGGATTTTCAGCAAATTTAGCTCATCTGCAAAAGATGAAGTTAAACTTCTCTACTTGTGTGCCACCTACAAAGCACTAGAGACCGTAGGAGAAAAGAAAGCCTTTTCATCAGTGATGCAGGTAAGAATGACTGGGACGGACTGATGTACTTGGAAGAAAATCATACTTGACAGATGTCCTTGAACTGAAGCTTACAGAGGTGTTAGAATGGAGGGGTTGTTCATTGATAGTAAATATGTAAATAAGATTTCTTCTTTTCAGCAGCTCAGATAGAGAAGGGGCCACCAAGTAAAGGGTGCTAGGAGGGCCCACTCGGGATGGGAGATGCGGGCTGAAAGTAGACTATAGACCAAACATGATGGCCACTTAGTACTTATATTGCAAACCACAACATCCAAAAGGAGAGAGGGGGGTGGGGAGAGAGGGAGGGGGAGGGGAGGGTGCCCTGCCATAGAGGCGGAGTGGGGTGGGGGGGATACTGAGATCATTGGTGGTGGAGAATGGGCACTGGTGGAGGGATGGGTACGATCATTGTATGACTGAAATGTAAGCACAAAAGTTTGTAAGTCTGTAATTGTACCTCACAGTGATTCATTTAAAAGAAATTTAAAAAAGAACACAAAAAAAGATTTCTTTTTTTCAGACTAGAGGTAAGTCACTGATACACTTGCACTGCATGTGTGAGCACAGAATTTGCTCTCCGAAATACGGCATCGTGGGTTTTTTTTTCTTCCTAAATTTGAATGAAGGCTTGTGCTTAAAGGAAGATTTAAAATAGACTAGGTTTTAGGTCTGGAGGATAGTACAGAGGGAGGGCACTTTCCTTATACTTGGCCAACCTGGATTTGGTCCCTGGCATTCCATATGGTCCCTTGAGCACTGGCCAGAAGTGAACCCTGAACATCACTGGGTGTGGTGCGCCACCGAGGCCCTCCACCCCCAGTTTAATTTAAATCAGTTATTTCCATTTTGATTAAAAATATAGACTAAATTTAAAATTTTGCCTTTTTGGTTTTTTAGAAGCTTTCCTTTACATTTGCTTAGTGGTAGACTTTTTTCGTTTTGAAAATAGGAGCACCTTGAGGAAGAACTAGGTAGGAGGGGCCTTACATTGTTTGAGGAAGAAAACAAAACACAGCTGATTCTAGGCATCTTGTGAGAGACCTCAGCTTAAAGCCTTGCTGTGCCAAGTGGGGAATAATAATGGTATACCTGAATTTACTTATGATTATTTCAGTTTAAATTTGAGCAAAATCATAAGTAGATTTTTGTTGAGATAAAGTTTTGTAAAAATCAGGGTTCTCTTTTGGAGGGAGCGAGGTCTGATCTTTCATGTGTTTTTGCTTTACATTCATGACATGCTTTAGTTTGACTCAGTAGTTTTTTTTAAAAAATAGTAATGATATAAATTCCATTTATATAGAGGTTACAAATTTTGGGGAAAAGATTTAGAAATTTTTCTGTAAATAGCAAAATGGGAAACAAAAATTATTTTGCTCATATAAAAGTTATAAATCAATATTTATGAAATATATATAGAATTAAAAAGTAATATCTATCAATCTTGGGGAAATGAGACATTTTTCTGTAAATAAAAAAACAGCTTGTTCTTTGTGCAGATTTTATATTATGAACTTTTTTTTTTTTTTTTTTTTGCTTTTTGGGTCACACCCGGCGGTGCACAGGGGTCACTCCTGGCTCTGCACTAGCTCAGGAATTACCCCTGGCGGTGCTCAGGGGACCATATGGGATGCTGGGAATCGAACCCGGGTCGGCCGCATGCAAGGCAAACGCCCTACTGGCTGTGCTATCACTCCAGCCCCTATTATGAACATTTTTACAAGTAATTTATTTTGAAAAATTTCAGGCAAACATAGATAGACTAGAATACTAGCCATATATTCTTTGTCTAGACTTGTTGGTAGTAATGTTTTGTGATAGTTGTTTGATTTCTACATGTACATGTGCTTGTTGACCTGTTTGAAGATGAATTACACTTACAGCAGTTCACTTCCTAATGCTTTAATATCATCCATTAATATTCTGTCGCTATAGCAGTTACACCTAGGAAAATTACTTTTTATTTTTAATTTAATTAAAATTTTTGTTTGTTTTTTTGCGCCACCTCGGTGATGACTCTGAGTTGAGGAATTACTCGTCACAATGCTGAGGGACCATATGGAGTGCTAGGGATCAAGCCTGTGCAGCCTTGTGCAGGGCAAGGCCCCTACCCACTGCACTGTTGCTCTGGCCCCAGAAAATTAGTTTTATTTTATAATTTTATTTTATATTTTAAAGGTACTGTCACTGTCATCCAGTTGCTCATCGATTTGCTCAGGCGGGCACCAGTAATGTCTCTATAGTGAGACTTGTTGTTGCTGTTTTTGGCATAACGAATACACCCCGGGTAGCTTGCCTTATGACTTTTAAAGCTTATATATATATATATATATATATATATATGTATATATATATATTTAAAGCTTATATATATTTATATTTATATTATTATATATAAATATATATATATTTGGTTTTTGGGTCATACCCGGCGATGCACAGGGGTCACTCCTGGCTCATGCACTCAGGAATTACTCCTGGCAGTGCTCGGGGGACCATATGGGGTGCTGGGAATCGAACTCGGGTCGGCTGCGTGCAAGGCAAACGCCCTACCCGCTGTGCTATCACTCCAGCCCCACTAATTTATATTTCTTTGTCCGGGGGTGTTGGTGGTGGTTTGGGTTAAGTCTCGGGTAATACTCCTGGCTCTGTACTCGGAGTCATCCGGGCAGTGTTTAGGGGGCCTTGCAGTGCTGGAGCAGAACCTGTGCCTTTCTCATGCAAAGTGTGTGTTCAGCCTACTGAGCTGTCTCCAGACCTCCTTGTGGCTTTCATAACTTTTTTTTTTTCTTTTTTTGCTTTTTGGGTCACACCCAGCGATGCTCAGGGGTTACTCCTGGCTTTGCACTCAGGAATTACTCCTGGTGGTGCTTGGAGGACCATATGGGATGCCGGGGATCGAACCCGGGTCGGCCGCGTGCAAGGCAAACGCCCTACCTGCTGTGCATAGTTTTTGTTTAACTGGATCTGTGGCTTATCAAGTAGTTATGTACTGTTATATTTGACCTTGGGCCTCTTGTGTCTCACTCAGAATAATTCTGCACATATTTTCTTCCCCTTATTTTGTAGAAAGTCCTACATTCTGGGTTTGTATGATTGTAACTTAGGTTGTACTTAGACATTTTGCTCATTAATACTCATGGGTTTATACAACTTCTCTACAGGAGCAGGCTTGTAACAAAGATGTTTTATTTTTTGAGATTAGCACCTTTTAATATTTTGTTCCTATGTGGATAATTGCATTGACTGCAAGAAATGGTGAATTTCTTTTCTTTCTAGCATTTCTTTTATTTTTATAGGTTTTTTGTTGTTGTTGTTGGTTTTTGGGCCATACACAGTGGTGCTCAGGGTTTACTTCTGGTGGTGCTAAGGGGGTTATATATCTCGCTGGGAATCAAACCTAGACCAGCCACATGCAAGCTCCTTACCTGCTGTACTATTACTCAGCTCCAACATTAGTCTTTTTAAAGAAGAGTTGTTCTTCCTTTACGCTCAGCTGACCCAGGTTTGATCCCTGGCACCCCAGATGGTGCCCTATGCACTGGCGAATATGTCCCCCAAACAAAAAACCAAAGAAAGGAGAAATTTTTCCTTTACCAAAAATGGTATTAGCAACTGCAAAACATTCTTTTTCTGATAGGCTAAGTATCTGTTTTATTACTGTTATCATTTTGTAGTAGCAGTATAAGTCTGTGTTGGTGCTGTACAGTATTCTTTAAAGTCATTCCATTTGAGCAGGTCCTCATCCTAAAACACAATCTATAAAAGTTCTACAGAGTCTGCTACAGGTAGACACTCTCCTTACACACAACCCACCCACGTTTGACCCCAGCATTTCATATGGCCCCCTGAGCACTGCCAGGAAGTGATTCCTGAGTGCAAAGCTGGTAGTAACCTCATCAGGTGAGGTCCCAAAACAGAAACAAAAACAACGGAGTGTAAAATTTGCTCTGTGTTTTCTTTTCTTTCTTTTTTTTTTTTTTTTTTTTTTTTGCTTTTTTGGGTCACACCTGGTGACGCACAAGGGTTACTCCTGGCTCTGCACTCAGGAATTAACTCCTGATGGTGCTCGGGGAGCATACGGGATGCTGGGAATCGATCCCGGGCTGCGTGCAAGGCAAACGCCCTACCTCTGTGCTCTAGTACGAGCCCTGCTCTGTTTTTTTCTGATTCAAAAGTAATTGTGATACTAGAGAAGTTTTACAAGCACATGTTTGTTTTTGTATTTGAAATTTATCAGGCAATATTAAAGAGAGCACTTAGAAATAACAGCATAAACAAATTATTAAAGAAAAGCCATATTTGATTCAAAGCAAATATCTTGGTGGAAGTAATCTTTCCACCTCTTTGAGGGAAACTAAATATGTGTACTATAATCAATTTATAACTTAGTCACCGTCAAATAACCAGCATAATTTAGTGTTCTTTCTGTTTAGTTGAATAACTTAAGATTGTTTCTTTTATTTTTTAGCTTGTAATGACCAGTCTGCAATCCATTCTTGAAAATGTGGATACACCAGAACTACTTTGCAAATGTGTTAAGTGCATCCTTTTGGTAGCTCGATGTTACCCTCATATATTCAGCACTAATTTTAGGGTGAGTTCCCTGCCTCCCTTGTTTAGACACTAGGCTGAGGATCTAGCATGTATGGAGGACCTGGGGATTCGGAACCAAGCTTCTGCTCCTCTGAGTGTATTCAGGGAAGTTTGATGAGATGGGGTGAATGGGACTTTGAAAAATGCCATGGGCGGTTGAGGGATAGTGGAGCCCGGTAGGAAGCTTGCCTAGGGATAAGTCTGAGCACTGCTGGGAGTGACCCCTAACAACCACCCAAAAAACACACTCCCAAAACAAAATGAAACGTGCCACCAAGGTGCTGGGCTGTGTATGTAGTCCAGTGTAGAGTGTGCTTTGCGTGTGTGAGGCCCTGGTGACTCCTCTCCCCTCTTACCCTCTGTTGCCCAAATTCCACCTGTGTTTTCTGACTTTACTGCCTTAAGATACTTTTTTTGGGGGGTGGGGTGGAGAAAAAGCAGGCAACATTTTCTCTGTCAAAAATGAAGTTCTCATGGGGGTGGGGTGGAAATGAAGTTCTGCTTTTTTCCTGCCCTGCCCTTCCCTCCTTGATGTTTGTGTGACGTTAAGTTGGCAGAACAGAAGATGCTCTTACTTGGATCTTTCGTTCTGTTGTGAGCCATGAGGGGAGTCACTGATCAGCTCCCCGTCTCTTCTCCCCGTCTAGGATACAGTTGATATATTAGTCGGATGGCACATAGATCATACTCAGAAGCCGTCGCTCACCCAGCAGGTGTCTGGTAAGTCTCCCCGCATGGAGCTGTCACTCCGGTATTGTGCATGCAGCGCCAGTCCTCAGCAGACTGGCTTTTAACCCTGTTTCTCTGAGAAGGCCAGAAAAACAGATTCTGAGAAATAGCTTGGTTATTAATAGCTTGGTTATTGTATCAAGTATTACTTACTAGCTGGACTGAACTACCCAGAGGAAAATTGTCCACTTTGTAATTGGACGAGTCAGGCCAGCTTGGACTGTTGGCCCTGTGAGGCGCTGAGTGGGCCTGCAGCAGACGCCAGTGTAGGGCCCTGAGAGAGAGGCTGGAAAGTGCTGGATAATAGTGGCTTCTTACCATTTTCACTTGTTAATTAATTGTTGTTTTGATTTTTTGTTGTTGTTGTTGTTCATGCCTGGCTGTGCTCAGGGCTTACTACTGGCTCTATGCTCAGGGACCTCAGGGATCACTCTTGGCAGGGTGAGGAAACCATATGGGATGCTGGGCGGTCTACCTGGGTTGGCCGTGTGCAAGGCCAACAGGTACAGCCTTACCCGCTGCACTGGATCTCTGACCCGATCCTCATTATTAAGAAAACAAATGATGGATCAATTTGGATAATTTCATAAATGACAAGTGTTTCTATTCAGTCTTTTTTTTCGGGGGGTGGGTGGTGGTGCTTACCTGGTGGTGCTCACCTGGTGGTGTTCAGGGGTTTCTCCTGGCTCTGCACACAGGAATTGCTCCTGTCGGATGCTCAGAGGACCAGAATGGGATGCCAGGGATTGAACCCATGTTGATCTCGTGCATGGCAAGTGCCCTGCCTGCTGTACTATCACTCCAGCCCCTATTTTTTTTTTTAATTAATTGACTAACAGGACTCATTTCAGTTATTCAAAGTATTAGTTTCTCTTAGCTTTTTTTAGTGCAGTAAATTTCTAAAAATAATATATGAAGGTGAGAGTGGTTCTTTTCCATTTCTAATGTGGAGGTTTTTTTGTTTTGTTTTTTTTTTTCTTTTTGGGTTGCACCCAGCGATGCTCAGGGGTTATTCCTGGCTCTGCACTCAGGAATTACTCCTGGCGGTGCTCAGGGGACCATATGAGATGCTGGGAATCGAACCCCTGTGGGCCGCATGCAAGGCAAACGCCCTACCCGCTGTGCTATCGCTCCAGCTCCTGATTTTTTTTTTCCATTTCCAAAGAGTATATTTTTGTATTTTTGTTTTTGGGCATTCAAGTCAGGGCCTCCTAGTGCAAGACAAATACTAGAGCCCTGAGCTCCAGCCCAGCTCGTGCACAGCCAGGGACTGGTGTGGTCATCGAGCAGACGTCCAGGCTGCAACAGGTTGTGGCCTTTCATTCCTCAGCATGTGCTGAGTGACAGTATGGTGTTGAGTCTGACTGGACATGGCTACGTAGTAGAATATCTGAGGAATATCTGTTTCTGTAGTCTTTTCTCATTAGAAGGCGTTGCTCAATACTAGCATGTTTAATAGTGACTCTTGTGTTACGGTGTGTTGTAAGAGTGACAGTTTGCACTTAGAAGCCTTTAAAAAGAAGGCTCTTAATCTTTTGTATGTAAAATTGTTAAGCTGCTCTTTCAAATTTTGTACATAATCCCTAGGGTGGTTGCAGAGTTTGGAGCCATTTTGGGTGGCTGATCTTGCATTTTCCACCACTCTTCTTGGTCAGTTTCTAGAGGACATGGAGGCTTACGCTGAGGTGAGTTGATAAGCAGCTGTTAATTCTTCCCATTCCAATTTGGGGGGAAAAAAAAATCAAAATCTGTAGCTGTGCTAAGTGCATTTTAAACTAATTCAGGTCACTTGACATTTAAGCAGGTGTTACTGGGCCCTTGTGTTTTAACTTTAGGGAGGCCACTCTCAGCGATGCTGGGGCTTGCTGCTGAGCTGTGTCTGGCAGACCCCACAGCAGTGGGGATGGAATCTAGGCCTTCTGTATGGAAATCGTGCAGCCTGCCGAGGTCTTTCTCTGGCTACTGCAGGTCTTAATTTTGCAAGGCTTGAAATAATTGGGTGGCTGCAAATTTCTGCAAATATTTCATCAAAAGGGTAAAAGGCACACTGATGTATTATTAAAGCTCCAAGGTGCTTTTGTTTGACTTTTGTGTTACACTGGGGGAATCTTTGATCATGCTTCTGGCTAAGACTTGGCTTCTGCCAACTTTTGCAGTGTTGTACTACAAGTTCATTGTGGCTGCTCTCAGATGCTGCCCGTGTCTGGTCGGGGCTGAAACCCGCTCGCTCACTCCTGCCTCTGTCTCTCCCTTTCCTTTCCTGCTGCTTGGATCTAACATAAAGCTTTAGTCTCACTTTTCCTTTATACTTTTTTGCTATTTCTAGCCAACAAAATTTATAGATCACACCCATCATTGCTTAGGGGAGCTACTCCTGGTATTGGGGGAGGCGTCATTTCTGCTGGTGCTGGGGATCCTAAATCCAAGCCAGGGTTCCTGAAAGCACATCATGTACTTCAGCCCCCTGAGTTGTCTCCCAGACTCTAAATCCAATTCTTTCAACTGTGTTAATCTGTTTGCTTTCTTTTGGGGAAGTGTTGGGGGATGTTTTGCTTTCAAGTTTCTTAGCCCTCACACCAGAATGTTTTTGTTCCTAGCCTGCCTTTGAAACTGATCTGTGTGTCTCAGGAGCCATTGTAGAGACGATTTCCCTCCTTCCTTGAGGTGTTGGCAGTCAAATCGAGGCCTCACACCTGCAAGGCCTGTTCTGTTGCTCCAGCCCAGTTGTCAAGACTCATCTTGACTCCATGACTGGTTCTCTTTATTTTAGTTATATATTGGTAGCACATCCCTTTTAATAAATCTTATTTCTGCAACTAAATAATCTTTAGACTAGGACTCACGTGGTTTTTTTTAAAATTTTTTCTTTCTTGGGTCACACCCAGCGATGCACAGGGGTTATTCCTGGCTCATGCACTCAGGAATTACTCCTGGCAGTGCTCAGGGGACTATATGGGATGCTGGGTCGGCCACGTGCAAGTCAAACCCCTACCCGCAGTGCTATCGCTTCAGCCCCCTACAGATATTTTTTGCAACACCACTCTTGGTTGTTCCTGAGCATGGTATCTCTAGAGAGTACTTACTGTTGAACTCAGTGACTCAGAACACCCAGAGTAAAATTGAAACAAAAACCATCCCAGGACATTGGTGGTGGGAAATGTACTCAGGTGCTGGCACATTGTATGACTGAAACCGACCATGAACAGCTTGTAACTGTGCATCTCACAGTGATTCAATTAAAAAAAAATAGCATAAAAACTTGAAAAGTCTTAGAAGGAAAGAATTTGACTTTATTTGTACCGTAACTATAGTACATATATACTGAAATTAATTTTTCCTGTTGCCAATCTGTGTTGTCAGGGTTGTTTCCTCCCTATCTATTGAGATTAATAGCGGTTCAATTATCCAGTTCTATTTAGATTCATGTTTTCTTCTGTCATAGACCAAAATTCCTTTTCCTTTGTAGAAATAAAGTTAACTAGAAGCATGTTAAAAAATCTTCATTTTTGTGTTTTAACACTCTACCTGTGTAAGACTGTTGTAACTTTTCATTCAGGACCTCAGTCATGTGGCCTCTGGGGGGTCTGTGGATGAAGACGTTCCTCCTCCTTCCGTGTCCTTACCAAAGCTGGCTGCGCTGCTCCGGGTCTTCAGCACGGTGGTGAGGAGCATCGGGGAGCGCTTCAGCCCTATCCGGGGGCCTCCCATTACGGAGGCGTATGTGACGGATGTAAGTGTCTGGGTCTGTGTTTGGGTCACAGTGCTACGTGTTTGATGTTAGCATACTTCTCAGCTGAGGCCCTCTGTTAGTGGCCCTGCTTTATTAGCAGTCATGTGTATTCATGTTGGCTGTTCGAGAAGATGGTGATTCTTCCTTGTCTTATGGCCACTTTTTTGTAGGGGGTTGGGTGGGTGGGCCACATCTGGCTGTTTCTGCACTCAGGGACCATTCCTGGAAGGCTCAGGGGAACCATGTGGGCGGCTGGGATTGAATCCAGGTCTGCCGTGGCAAGGCAAATGCAGGACCTGTACTATTGCTTCAGCCCCACAGCCCCACACTAGACAGTTTGTAGAAGTAGTTTTCTGAGCATGATAGAATGAAATTATTTGATAGCTTTTGCTATCAAAGGATTAAAAAAAAATTTTTTTAAAAGGTCACTGTTTAATCTTTTTTCCTTTTTTTTGTGGGGCCAGAAATCGAATCTAGAACCTCAGTTATCCACTGCTAGGCTACATCCCTAGCTTTGTTTTTTGTTTTTATTTTAATTTGGGGGCCACTTTTGGCAGTGCTAGTAATCATTTGGTGCCAGGATTAAACTTGAGTCCCACATACAAAACATGTATTCTAACCCTAAGGAAGGCCACTGTGCACTGAAAAATGTCCCTGGCCTTTGAGATTTTATTCTTGGTCTGGTGTGTGTATTCTTATTTCCCCCTGCTCCCATGAGGGGACCCCCCCCAATGTATTCTTCTTTTTTAAAATATAATTAAAATTTTTAAAATGGAAGATTATGTTTCTTTGAAAGTATTATTTTGCTTTAAAATAATGAAGTTTTAAAATTTTTTTCAACATAAACAATACACTAGACAGTTTGTAAAAGTTTTCTCTCTCTCTCTTTTTTTTTTTTTTTCTCTTCATTTTCAACCTGAAGATGCTCAGGGGTTTCTCCTGGCTCTGCACTCAGGAATTACTCCTGGCGGTACTCGGGGACCATATGGGATGCTGGGAATCGAACCTGGGTCAGCCGCA
Source organism: Sorex araneus (assembly GCF_027595985.1). NCBI lineage: Eukaryota > Metazoa > Chordata > Mammalia > Eulipotyphla > Soricidae > Sorex > Sorex araneus. Next base: position 213,609,385 of record NC_073305.1, read on the forward strand.
TGCAAGGCAAACGCCCTACCCGCTGTGCTATCGCTCCAGCCCTGTAAAAGTTTCTGAGCATGATAGAATGAAATAATTTAATAGCTTTTGATTTTAAAGGATGAAAAAAAATAAACTTAAAATATATAGTAGTCCAAGACATGAAGACTAATTAAACTGTAATTATTATTATTTTTTGACTGGGGGTTGTTGAGCTGGTGGTGGTCAGGGCCTCGACCTGGCTGGGCTCAGATCTCTCCTGGCAGGGTCAGGTACAAGGCAGGCGCCCTGCTTGCTATAATCGTAGTTAAAATGTAGTTGCCTTATTTCAGCAGCCCCAGATATTACAGACCAGTGAGGGTTTCACTTTAAGAATAGACCTGAGAAAAGAACTGTCATTGTTTTCTGCTTCCATAATGCATGAGATGCACTCATAGTAGGTACCTTTGAAATGAGTAAAGTTCAGCTGCTGGGAGAAAGCTCTGCTTTCTGGGAACATTTACTTTTCTTGAGCACATTACCAGGTAAAATAGGGTATTTACTTTGTCTAATTCTTGGTAAGATTATTGTGTATTTGGGCAGAATTGCCAGATCATAAAGAAAATTAAAGCTTTTATGTCACATTTAAAAAAATTTTATTTTAATATGATAATATTTAAAACCTGGTCAAAATATCGCATATTTCATTTTGTACTATGTAAAAGGTGGTTGTTTAATTACTGTCTTTGAAAGACAGCATTTAACTCAGATATAAAACAAAAAAGAAAAGAACATAGTCACTTTGTAGTGTATTAAACATGTCCCACTCTGGTGGCCTTTAAGGGTCTTTCTTTCCTTTCTCTTTTGATTTGGGGGCAGTTTGGGGCCATACCTGATGCTCAGGAGATCATATGCCAGGAGTTGTACCAGGGTTGGCGCAGTGCAGAGCAACGCCTTAACTCTCATGCTCTCCCTTTTTTTTAACCTAACATAGGGGTTTTTAAAACCTGTATGTGGTAGTTGTTGAATGATCAGGAAATTTGAGAAACTTATTTTCTATATCAGCCTGGTTTCCCCCCTAAGTTCTTTTTTTTTTTTTTTCGTTTTTATCCTTTTTTGTTGTGTTGTTGGGGGTCTGGAGGGGCCCACCGTAAATGTTTGGAGAATTTGGTGCTTTGGGCCCATTTGGTGCCAGGGATTAGCTCCCTTTTGTGAACCATGTGCTCTAGCCCTTTGAGTCACCTCTCTTAAATTCTTTTATTAAACATTTAGTACATTTATTGTGTAATTTCTACTTTAATGGGTTTTAGATTAGATTGATTGCCAAAGACCCAAGTGCTAGATTATTGAGTTACTTTTCATGCCAGGTTTTCCCCCATGCAGTTAATCTCATTAACAGCACTAAGGTTATAAAAATCCTGGGCTTCAGCCATTGAGTGATTTGAGGGGGTGGGTAGGAATCAGATATAAAAGAATAAAGGTCACAACTCCCATTTTCTGTCATGCTACTTCAAAGATTTTTAGGTAGGATTATTTTTGCATATCGTACTAAAAGTAAAATCTTCCAATTTTCAGCCCATAAGAACTAAAATATTTAGAGATCGGTGACAAGTGAGGTTGCTAATTTTTAATTGAAACTGAATTAAGTAGAAAATAATCCTTGCTCTGTAGAAATGAGAATTTTCTTAAAAAGCTGCTTGTCTTCCCCATCTGCAGGTTCTGTACAGAGTAATGAGATGTGTGACGGCTGCAAACCAAGTCTTTTTTTCTGAGGCTGTGTTGACAGCTGCTAATGAGTGTGTTGGTGTTTTGCTCGGCAGCTTGGATCCTAGCATGACTATTCACTGTGACATGGTCATTACATATGGCTTAGATCAGCTGGAGAACTGTCAGACTTGTGGTACAGATTATATCATCTCAGTCTTGAATTTACTCACATTGGTATGTGAATTCTGTTTTGTTGCTTATTTACATGTTTGCTTTAGTCCTTAAAATCAAAACAGATACGGAAGAAATTAAGATCTTAAAAGATTTTTTTTTGTGTGTTTTGTTTTCGTTATTTTTATCCTTTTGGTGTCATACCTGATGGTGTAGGGCTTTCAGCATCTCTCCTGTCTATGCTGGGGATCAGATTGAGGACCTTGCATATGTCAGGCCTGTAGTTTACCACTTGAGCCTGGCCCCTAGTGTTTGTGATTTTTTTTTTCTCCTTGTCCTTGTCTTCCCCTTTCATTCATACTGGACAGTGCTTAGGAACTATTCCCAGGTTTTTTAATTTTTTTTCTTTTTGGGTCACACCCAGCAATGCACAGGGGTCACTCCTGGCTCATGCACTGAGGAATTACTCCTGGTGTTGCTCGGGGGACCCTATGGGATGCTGGGATTCGAACCCGGGTCAGCCGTGTGCAAGGCAAATGCCCTCCCCGCTGTGCTATTACTCCAGCCCCACTATTCCCAGTTTTGATCTGGGGCTGTTAGCACCTCTGTGCTCAGGGATTACTCCTGTAGTGCGGGGGGCCAGGGGGTGAGTGGAGGGGTTGGGCACAGCAGCCACAACCATGTGACACTGGTGACTGGATCACTGAATCAGGGCTGCCTCCCTGCAAGGCCAGGCGCCTGAATACCTGTGCTGTCTCTGTGGCCCTCTTTTTATTTATTTTCTTTAAAGATCGAAGTAGTTTCTGTATTGCTAGACTCTGCTTTGCTTTTGCTTAGTTCTGTTTACATTTACTCTGACAGTGCCTCTCAGTGTATCTTTATTCTCTTTTTTTTCCTTAAATTATTTTTTTTTTATTTGCTTTTTGGGTCACACCCGGCAATGCATGCACAGGGGTTACTCCTGGCTTTGCACTCAGGAATTACTCTGGGCGAGTTGAACTGAGAATAGAGTTCCCATAAACCTGGCTCCCTTACTAGTTTTCCTTTTGCTTATTTTGGTCTTGGATGCACACCTGGCATTCTCAGGGGTACTCTCAGCTCTGTGCTCAGGAGGTTGTTCCTGGTGGTGCTCGGGCAACCCTGCAGAGATGTGCTGAGATCCAGCCCTGGGTTTCTCCCTGAAAAGAAAAAGGCTCCAGTCACTAGAGCCCAAGGGAGCCTCTGCCCTGCCCTCCCTCCCTCCTCTTCAGTAACATGGAAGGGAGGAGGTGAGCAGAGCACTGCGTAAGGAGCTGGTGTCCACTTGAGCGCTCTCCTTTGGCCCAGCCTCTGCTGCTTTTCCTGTCTCCTTGGTAGGTCATATAACTCATTTCTCTGTTTTATTTTTTCAGATTGTTGAACAGATAAATACAAAGCTGCCATCATCCTTTGTAGAAAAACTGTTTATACCATCATCTAAACTGCTCTTTTTACGTTACCATAAAGAAAAAGAGGTAAGTGATACACTGATAATGACTTTTGAGAACTGAAGTCACTGAAGAACTTAAGCGCTGTAACTTTAAGTTTAATATGGGATGTAGTTACTATAATAATTGTTACTGTCACTGTCATCCTGTTGCTCATTGATTTGTTTGAGTGGGCACCTGTAACGTCTCTCATTGTGAGACTTATTGTTACTGTTTTTGGCATATCGAATATGCCACGGGTAGCTTGCCAGGCTCTGCCGTGCGGGCGTGGTACTCTTGGTAGCTTGCCGGGCTCTCCGAGAGGGGTGGAGGAATCGAACACAGGTTGACTGCGTAAAAGGCAAACACCCTACTGCTGTGCTATCACTCCAGCCCACTATAATAATTAAGGTTTGATAATTGTCATACTCCTTTTTTCCTCTTTTTTTGGTTTATGGACCACACTCGGTGGTGATCAGGGCTTATTCTTGGCTCTGCACCCAGGAACCACCCCCAGTGGGCTTGGAGGCCCATATGAGGTGCTGGGGATCGAACCCAGATTGAGCACTACAGAGGCAAATGCCCTCCCCACTGATGTGTTTCACTTTAAAATAAAAGTCTTTAATAATATTTTCACCTTGGGCACGGCCTCTGGGGGCCTCTGGCTGACCCTGGTTCCATGAGCACTGCTAGATGTAATCCGATTCCCCCCCCCCCCCGCCCTCATTTTCATATTGCCACTTTGAATTTATAGGCCACATTCTTTGCAATAAAGCTTTATAGTTTTTATACAAGCTTATTAACCGTAGGCTCCCTAAGGTGCTTTTTGTCTTATCCTTGGTTTATTTTGGGGACACACCTGGTGATGCTCCTGCGCTACTCCCAGCTCTGTGCTTCGTCATTCCTGGCCATTCTCCAGGGTGCCATAGGGTGCTGGACATCAGATCTTAAGCCCCGTCCTCCCGAATGCAGTCTGTGCTTGGCCCTTGGAGCTCTCTCCAGACGTCCCCTTTTTCCCCCCTCCAGCTTTTTTCTTTTTTTAAATGATGGTCTTTGATATCCTGAACAGTGAATTTTTTCCCCAATTTTAAGTGACTTGCATCTTTACCACTTTGCAAATAATGATTTCTTTTATTATTATTATTTTTAATAATGATTTCTTTTTCACATACTTACTCCTATGTTTTCTTACTATAATTTTCCTGGATTCTGTCTTGCAGGTTGTTGCTGTTGCCCATGCTGTTTATCAAGCAGTGCTCAGCCTGAAGAATATTCCAGTTTTGGAGACTGCCTATAAACTAATTTTGGGAGAAATGACTTGTGCTCTAAACAACCTGCTGCACAGCCTTCAGCTCCCAGAAGCCTGCTCTGAAATCAAACACGAGGCTTTTAAGAATCATGTGTTCAATGTTGACAATGCAAAATTTATAGTTATATTTGACCTCAGTGCCCTGACTACAATTGGAAATGCCAAAAATTCACTAATTGGGGTGAGTCTTTACTTGGCCGTTGTGTTTTTTTTTTCTTTATTCACAGCGAACCCTCTTCTCATTGCATGTTTATGTGGTTAATTTGCTTTTCTATTAATGTGTCTACAGAATCACTATAGAGCTCATAGTCTTATATAGGGCCTGCTGAGATCATGGAAGTTAACATCAAGCTAGGAGCAAGGCCTGAGCACTGCTGGGTGTGACCCCAAACAACAAAACATTCGATTTTTAGAATCTGAGATGTATACTCTTTTGACGAGGTTTATGTTTTGGAAACGAGAATGGTCTCCAGCACAGTGCGGCTACGTGATGGGGCAAGATTGCCACTATGTCTGTGGCAGACATGTGAAGCAGACACGTTAGGCTCTGCTCTGGGGGGTGAAAGACCATTTGGCCCCCAGAGTGCTCAGCACAGCATCCCCCGGGGTCAGTCAGGCCCAGCCCATAGTCTTTTCAGTCATGAAAAATTTCTCTATTGAAAAGTAATTCCCATATATAGCTTAATGTATCCATTCTTAGCATTTCCAAAGAGCTGTGCAAACATCGGCAAGTTTTGTTAAGGAGTTTTTGTTGAATTCCAGATGGCTCCTCATAAGGCTGTTTTCTTCTTGCAGTCGCAGAGTAAGGAGTTGGAACAGAGACTCTGGTCATTTGTCCCATGGTTCAAATATATTCTCTTGTCTTCATTCACGGAAGTATTTGTTGACGTTAGGCTTAGTATTAGTATTAGATTGTTTCCATAGTTGCTGTGACGTTCTAATTTATTAAAATGCATAGACTTACTTTAAAGATAAACTCTGTACACCCATGTCCGTTTGGAGGAGCCAAGCATTCACTCTTCTTGTCCGTCCTCAGATGTGGGCCCTCTCTCCGACGGTCTTTGCACTGCTGAGTAAGAACCTGATGATCGTGCACAGTGATCTGGCTGTTCACTTCCCCGCCATTCAGTATGCCGTACTCTACACGCTGTATTCCCATTGTACCAGGTGCTGTATTGACTAGGACTTAAGAATTCTTGTGTATTTTAAAGTATAGACTCTTTTTTTATGAACATTCTTTATTTATTTTTAATGAATCACCGTGAGATGCAGTTACAGACTTATAAACTCGCGTGATTATGTTCCAGTCATACAGTGATCAAGTACCCATCCCTCCACCAATGCCCTTTCTCCATCACCAATGTTCCAAGTATCCCGTCCGCCACCCCCACCCCACCCTACCCCTGCCTCTGTGGCAGGCACATTCCCTTCACTCTCTCTCTCCTTTTGGGTGTTATGGTTTGCGATACAGGTCGTAAGTGGCCATCATGTTTGGTCTCTAGTCCACTTTCAGCATGCATCTCCCATTAAAGTATAGACCTTTTTTTAAAAAAAAAAAACATTGATTTAACATTGAGATTTAACATTGAGTCTTCCCCACACATACCTTTATTTTTTAATTGAGAGGTGAAAGGATGATCTATATTTGTCTTCTAGGCACGATCACTTTATATCTAGTAGTCTTAGTTCTTCATCACCATCTTTGTTTGATGGAGCCGTGATAAGTACTGTAACTACAGCTACCAAGAAACATTTCTCAATTATATTGAACCTCTTGGGAATCTTGCTTAAGAAAGATAATCTTAACCAGGACACAAGGTAACTAAATAAAAATTTTATATATTAAATTTTCCTAACTTTATTAGTAGAACTTCATAATTACATATGAACTTAATATACTTACATTTACATTTAAGTGGGAACAACACTGAAAATTTGTTTTTATTCGATCTAGGAGTTTTTTTGGGAATTACATGACATAAAATGTCCTATAGCATTTTATATGAGATTTAAAAAATATTCTTTGCTGTAGTTTATTCTACTTTGGGGGGAGGTTTTCTTAAAAGACATAGTACTTTTGACAATGGAATTTTTATAGTTTTCAATTACTGTTTTATATTGCCTGAGATATTTAGACACTCCAAAAAAACTAATGTAAGAAGAATTTGTAAAAATTATTTGTGGTGGCTGGAGAGATAGTACAGTGGGTAGGGCACTTGCCTCAAATTAGGCCGACCTGGGTTCAATTCTTGTCACCCCATATGACCCTCTGAGCCTGCTAGGAGTGATCCCTGAACTTAACTTGTTGTAAGCCCTGAGTACCAACTGAGTGTGGCCCAAAACACAAAATAAATAAATAAAATAAAAAGAATTGTTTTTCTTTAATGTAAAATTGGCTATTTTGTGTTTCAGGAAACTGTTAATGACTTGGGCTTTGGAAGTGGCTGTGTTAATGAAGAAGTCTGAAACATATGCACCTTTATTCTCTCTTCCATCTTTCCATAAATTTTGCAAAGGCCTTTTGGCCAACAGTAAGATCCATTGAATTCTCTGATTCATTACTTCTGATAATCAGCAAGCACTGCACAGTGAGCGTTGGCAATAGAAGATAGTCACTTAAGTATTTTTCCTGACCCCAGTGTATAATTCTCATTCTTATGAGATACATAATCTGCCTTAGGTATTATTCATTGTAAGTATGTAGAAATTAGTTTGTTTTCAGTGATGATAGTCATATTGAAAAGATTCCTCAAGGGCTGAGGTTTGGCTTAGTGGTAAAGTATTTTGCATGTATGAAGCCTGGGCTAGGAGGTTTCAGCAGAGATCTGATTCTAACACTGGGGGGAAAGAGTCCCAAGAAAAGCCTTTGTGTGGACACTGGGTAGGAGTAATCCCTAGCCTATGATAAGTGCTCGCTGTATGTTAGGGGAGTGAGTGGATTTAGACATCAGGACATAGTGGCATACAGTTTGTTTTGGTAAAGCCAAAAGTCACTGTCTTTTACTGTTTTCATAGCTCTTGTCGAAGATGTAAATATCTGTCTGCAAGCGTGCAGCAGCTTAAACGCTTTGTCCTCTTCCTTGCCAGATGATCTGTTACAGAGGTAGGATAAAAGAGCCTTTCTTGCCAATCCTGGTCCTCCCTGTCCCGGACATATTACACCTTCATTGCCTTCTTTCATTTCTTCGTAGGTGTGTTGACGTTTGCCGTGTTCAGCTAGTTCATAGCGGAACTCGTATCCGACAAGCCTTTGGAAAACTATTGAAGTCCATTCCTTTAGATATTGTTCTGAGGTATGATGACTGGGCAAGGCATCCCTATGTTTGTATTGCCTCGTCTCGGAAAAGAAGGAAAAGGCAAATGCCACATCTTGTGTTGGCACTTACAGTGATGAAAGAGTTGTCTGTTACTTGAAAAACTAATTTTTAATTGTTCTTACTAAGATATTTTGGAAACTTAAAAGTATCAATTAAATTTTTTTACTTCTAATGTTAGGAAATTCATTATAACATGTATTTAAAGCATTTTGCTTAAAATGATTCTTTCCTTGTCTACAGCAATAACAATCACACAGAAATTCAAGAAATCTCTTTAGCATTAAGAAGTCATATGAGCAAAGCACCAAGTAACACATTCCACCCACAAGATTTCTCTGATGTCATTAGTTTCATATTATATGGGAACTCTCATAGAACAGGGTAAGACATTTCTTTGACTTTCCCCTCAAATTACTTCTTTTCTTTTTCTGTTTGTTTGAAATGAGTTGGTTTGATTGTAGATGGCTCAGAGTGCAGGCTGGACCAGACCCTTGCCAAGAGCACGTCCTGGCAGGCTTTGGGGCCGGGGCTCCTCACCCAGCGCTGCGTGGGCCCTGCTGGGGAGACAGATCAAGCCCAGGATGGGGAACCTGAGGAATTCTGATTCTGCTTCTCTTTTTCTTATAACAGAAGTCGATCCTTAAATGCGCAGCAGGTTCCAAAACACTTTACTCTAGCTCCTGTTAGTGACAGGGGCGGCACGGGGAATCCAGATGTTTAACTAGGAATGGTATTAAAGATCAGTCCCAAGGAACAGTACTTTTGGTCAGATTTTTAAATTCCACCAGCAACCAAGGGGCCCTTCCCCTGGGCCCTGGCTTAGAGTTTCTTCTGCTCCTCCTCCCCTCTCTGTCTGAAGGCCTCACCTGCCATGTCCCCTCCTGGCCTGCTGCTTTGGCTGCTTCAGGGGCTCCTCCTGCCACCTTACAGGCCAGACATACTATATTAAGGCTGAATATCCTGACATTTAACCCAGGTTTGGGACTCCCCGCCAGGCTGTTTTCACTCACAGCTGGGTTCCCCCGAGGGGAGCTGATGAGAGCCCTCCCTACCGCAAGGGACCCAGCACCGGCAGCCGACCTTCACTACCCAACCGCCGCCATGCTCCAGACTGCTTTCCGGACACATTATAAACACTTCCTACCCGTTTTCCATAATTACCACACCATATTTGATGGAGTTCAGACAGTAGGCAACAAGTCATAGAGAGTAATACACATATATATAACATAATATATACATATACACATATACCTCTTGGAGAGCCCGGCAAGCTACTGAGCGTATTCTACCCGCACGGGCAGCGCCTGGCAAGCTATTCGTGGCATATTCGATGTGCCAAAAACAGTAACAATAGGTCTTATTCCCCTGGCCCTGAAAGAACCTTCAGTTGTTGGGAATGACGAGTAAGGAGAGGCTGCTAAAATCTCAGGGCTGTGAGGAATAGAGATGTTACTGGTGTCCGCTGGAGTAGATCAATGAACAATGGAATGACAGTGATGCAGTGAAACCCCGGTTTATGGGGAGTAAATAGGTGAGGAGTTGAATAGAAAGTCATTTTCACAAATGGGTTTACTTTCCGTAATAAGAAAGGTAGCATCTGAAGAAACAAGGATGGGCTTTGAAATTGATAAGATGGGTGGGCAGTCAGCTGATGGGATTCAGTCCTCAGTGCTTTGGGGAGGGCCCCCAGGCATAGACAGTCTGGAGACTTCTAGTGAATGTTTGATCCTGTTAGCATGAACCGCTTACACCAGTAACTGATGCGCACCATATGCCATCGTATTCTAACTGAGCCTTCACTGAGAGATGGGCAGCATACCGCTGCTCGGTTAGATGGGTCTTGTCTTTCTGATGTAGGAAAACTGTTGTCTCCCACTCCTAGTCCTTTTTCAGATTTATTTTGTATTCTTGAAAATGAAGTCATTACTGTCAGTTAAACCTGAAACTGCTTTCCCCAGGAAGGACAACTGGTTAGAAAGATTGTTCTATAGCTGCCAGAGATTGGACAAACGTGACCAGTCCACAATTCCCCGCAATCTTCTCAAGACGGATGCCGTCCTCTGGCAGTGGGCCATCTGGGAAGCAGCACAGTTCACCGTCCTCTCTAAGCTGAGGACCCCACTGGGCAGAGCTCAGGATACCTTTCAGACCATTGAAGGTAAGCCTGTTTTTCCAAGCCTTCTCATGTGCAGAGTATCAAGTTTGACACTAACACGGAATGAGTTTCTTGGTTAAAACATGTACCCGAGAGGATATGTTTGTTTTCATTGAATAATTGTTTGCATAGCAGTATAGATATCTGCAGGTGTATGGGATTTGTGTGGAGAAAGCATTTTCCCCCTGTACCTTTAAAGGTCTTTCTTGTTGGTAGTTATTTGGTGGCAGGAGGGAAGAGGGGGTCACTCCCAGCAATGCTTTTTTTTGGTGGGGGGGGGTTACACTTGGCACTGCTAGAGGTTACTCCTGGCTCTGCGCTCTGGAATTAACTCCTGACAGTGCTCAGAGGACCATATGGGATGCCAGGGATGGAACCTGGGTTGGCTGCGTGCAAGGCAAACGCCCTATTCGCTGTGCTATTGCTTCGGCCCACTCCCAGCAGTTCTTGGCCAGCTGGATTGGTGGTTCAGTGCCAAGACCCTTTCAGTGCCATGGATTACCACACCATCTTGGTGTTCCTTGAAGGCTTCCAGAGCAAAGCTGGAGGTTCTTGGGGCCTATTCCCAGGGGTGTTCAGGATACATGTGATGCTGGGGATTGAACAGGGTTGGCTACATGCAAGGCACATGCCTTCATTTGTGTACTGTCTCCCTGGCCCCAAGAGTTTGGTTTTACTTTATTTATTTTTGAGGGGTGGGGTACACCTGGCTGTACTCAGGGCTTACTCTTGGCTCTGTTCCCGGATTATTCCTGATGTGTTTGGGGGGATATATGTGGTGCCAGAGATCAAACTGCTGTCAGCTATGTGTCTGGCCTGGGAATTTATTTTTAATTTATTTTATTTTTATTTTTAGTTTTTTGACTTTTTGGGTCACACCTGGCAATGCACAGGGGTTATTTTCTGGCTTTGCACTCAGGAGTTACTTCTGACGGTGCTCAGGGGACCATATGGGATGCTGGGAATCAAACCCGGGTTGGCCACATGCAAGGCGAACGCCCTACCACTGTGCTATTGCTCCAGCCCTTGGGAATTTGTTTTTTAATATTGGATATGTAGAGTAGCACTGTTGTCCCATTGTTCATCGATTTGCTTGAGCGGGCACCAGTAACGTCTCCATTTTGCGACTTGCTACTGTTTTTGGTATATCGAATACATCATGGGTAGCTTGCCAGGCTCTGGCTTTTGGGCGGGATACTCTCAGTAGCTTGTCAGGCTCTGTGAGAGGGACAGAGGAATCGAACCTGGGTGGCCACATGCAAGGCAAATGCCCTACCCGCTGCGCTATGTAGACTATACTTGATAATTATGAAGTTGTGGAATTATTGTCAAGAACTAGAATCTTTCAAGATTTCTTTCAATTTTGAAATGTTGTCTTTGCTTGAAGGTATTATTAGAAGTCTTGCAGCTCACACATTAAACCCTGACCAAGATGTCAGTCAGTGGACAACGGCAGACAATGACGAAGGCCACAGTAGCAATCAGCTAAGGCTGGTTCTTCTGCTGCAGTATCTGGAAAATCTGGAGAAACTGATGTACAATGCATACGAGGGGTGCGCCAACGCGCTGACGTCCCCTCCCAAGGTTGGTTTCTGTGGACCCTGCAGTCTCAGTGCTGGCAGTGTGTGCACGGCTGGGATGCCAGTCTTGGGGATTCTGCTTATGTGTATTTGGGAACTCCTTTAATTGGCAATCCTCCTGACCTTTGTTTCTTTTGATTCTGAAGGTCATCAGAACTTTTTTCTATACCAATCGCCAGACTTGTCAGGACTGGCTAACACGGATCCGACTCTCCATCATGAGGGTCGGGCTGCTGGCCGGCCAGCCTGCGGTGACCGTGAGACATGGCTTTGACTTGCTTACCGAAATGAAGGCAAATTTAGCTCAGGTATCATGGGGTGTTTGGGGTGAATTTTAAATCTGTCCCTAGGAAACTTTGAGTACAATGCTTTGATATGCTAATCAGTGGATAAAATAAAGCCTCCCTTTCAAAACTTAAGATTCAATATTTTATGAAAGCAGTAACTTTCACATTTGCCTATTCATGTACCATACTCCATATGAGCATCTTAAAAATGTATGATTTATGCTTAAGGGTTGGAATGTTAAAGATCGTTGTGAGAGATTTGTATGTAGAAGAAAATATTTTAAAAAAATTATTTTTTAGTTGAATCACCGTGAGATACACAGTTACAAAGTTGTCCATGATTGGGTTTCAGCCATACGTGGTTCCAGCACCTGCCTCTTCACCAGTGTATATTCCCCACCACCAATATCCCTGTTTCCCTCCTCTGTCCCCCTCCCCTCCTCTGTCCCCTCTGTTCCCCTTCCCCGCTTGGCAGACACCTCTCTTTCTCTCTGTCTCTCTGTCTCTGTCTCTGTCTCTGTCTCTGTCTCTCTCTCTCTCTCTCTCTCTCTCTCTCCCCACCTCACTCCCTCTCTCCCTTCTACTCTCCCTCATTTCCTCCCTCCTCCCTTCCCTCCCTTCTTTGGCCGTCTTTCGGACATTATGGTTTGCAGTACAGGTACTGACAGGTTATCATGTACATCCTTTTGCCTACTCTCAGCACTCAGTTCTTGTCCAGAGCGATCATTTCCAACTATTATTGTCACAGTGGTCCCTTCTCTATCCTAACTGCCCTCCACACCCCACACACTGCCAAGCATTCAACTGTGGACCAGTTCTCATGGTAGAAGAAATAATTTATAATTGTAGATTGAAAAGTATGTAGTGTAGTGCATATTACATATTAGGAAATCGTATATGATGATACATTAAAAAGTATATAAGTATTCGTTTCTGCAGAATATCTACGAATAATAAAAGGAAAGGGAGGAACCCAAGTCACAGTTCACCAGCTAGAATGATTGCCTTGCATGGGTTCGCTCCTTGGCGTCCCATGTATTCCCCTGGGCACCATCAGGAGTGATCCCTGAGTGCAGGCCAGGAATAACTCCGTAGGGTGTGACTCCCCCACCCAAACAAAATAAATAAAAGTAAAGGGAAAATGTGGGTAGGGAATAATGGGCTTACCCCGAAATAGTGAATTTTTACAAATTAATGTATAAGATATTATTCATAGATACGAAAGTAGTCATCTTGTATTTCATCTTTATGTTTTTGCTCTGTGTTCACTTTGTACTTCACTTGTAAAGACGCCATAGTTTGTCTTGAATCGCATTTGGATTATAATCAGTAAATTTAGTAGTGGTTTGAATTTTTGACGGTGCTGAGATCTATGATGGCTTTTTCTGGGGGACGCCCTTTCCAGGCGAGTGAATTAGAAGTGACCATCATGATGGTGGTCGAGGCGCTGTGCGAGCTCCACTGCCCTGAAGCCATACAGGGACTCGCTGTCTGGTCCTCCTCGGCTGTTGGGAAAAACCTTCTCTGGATCAATTCGGTGGCGCAGCAGGCTGAGGGAAGGTAAGCTGGGCAGAACAGGGGCAGGGATGCGCTTCTTGTGCTTTGGTTTTATGTGTTTTGGGTCACATCTGATTTTACTTATTCCTGGCTCTGTGCTCAGGGATCACTCCTGGCAGGGCTTGGGAGACCGTATGAGATGCAGGGGATCAGTACATGGCATGGGTCTGCCATGTACAAGCAAGCACCCTCCTTGCTGTGCTATCTTCCTGGCCCTGAATCAAGATTCTTGATTGCCACTTCCTTGATTTGTTTTTATATTTATGGTGTTAAGGGTTGTCGGGCCACACCTGACAATGCTCAGGGGTTACTCCTGGCTTTGGGCTCAGGAATTACTCCTTGCAGTGCTCAGGGAACCTTGTGGGATGCCAGGGTTCGAACCCAGGGCAGCTGAGTACAAAGGCAAACACTCCACTCACTGTACTATCTCTCTAGTTCTGTGGTGCTTTTTTGATGTTCAGAAAATTTTAATTGTTATTCCATTAGATTTGTTAGTTTATGGATTATTTTGATTGTGGTCATTCTATTTAGTCTTGAATACATGACATCAGATATTTGCCAATATTTTTATAGTTAATTTTTGCGGTGCTGGGGAGGATTGCTGGGCCTCAGACTCGAGGCGGCTGCTTTCCTGCTGAGCAATGCTCCTGATTCGCATAACCTTGACATTAATTTTAATTTCTGGTGACCCAGAAATTTAATTTCAGACACCCCAGCCTCATGCAAAAAAATACTCTTTCCTGTTATTTTGGAAGTGAAATATGAATAACTTAAAAGTTTTTAAAACTTTTTCAATGCTGTTGATAATATCGCAGTACATTATTATAATCCTGCGTTGATGTACTATTGCCAGTTCACCACTGAACGTATAATTCTGTCGTTTTCCACTATATATTTGTCCCCTTTTTCTTGATAAATCTAAGTTCAGGCCCTTCCTGTCTTGTAACTGCCAGTTGGTCTTCAGGGACTGTTTCTTTCATGTTGAAGGTTTGAAAAGGCCTCTGTGGAGTACCAGGAGCACCTCTGTGCCATGACAGGTGTTGACTGCTGCATCTCCAGCTTTGACAAGTCTGTTCTCACTTTGGCCAATACTGGGCGTAATAGTGCCAGCCCCAAGCACTCTCTGAATGGTACGTATTCAGCATGGGAAGCAAAGCTTGCGGCCAGATCGTTCGTGCAGCTGATCTTACTGTGTGTTTTTATATTTCTATACTCTTTGAGATACTTAAAGCAGTTTCGGGTATTTTCTCTATTTTGTTCAACTCATTTATTTAGGTGAATCCAGGAAAACTGTGTTATCTAAACCGACTGATTCTTCTCCTGAGGTTTTAAATTATTTGGGCAATAAGGCATGTGAGTGCTACATCTCCATTGCTGACTGGACGGCGGTGCAGGAGTGGCAGAATGCTATCCACGACTTGAAGAAGAGTACCAGCAGTACTTCCCTCAACCTCAAAGCGGATTTCAACTACATAAAGTAAGATCGCGCTGTCATCTGGAAGTTATGATATTTAACCCCTTTAAACATTTATAATGGTTTTGAAACAAAAAAATGTCCTAACGTGGTCCTGTCTACTGTTGCTAGATGGTTATAGCTTTACTCTGCGGCCGTTCTCTACAGGGTTCCCAGAAGAAGCCAGGGTCCGAGTTGAGGCTAATGTCTGTGCAGTGAGCAGACTCCTGATGACACAATTCTTTGGTGTTGATTTTCTTTTCAAAGTCAAACAGATGTATAGAGGAATGATGATTCTAAGTGAACTGCATAAAAATTACTCAACAGGACAGATTATGAATATGTGTAAATTAAACTCCATGTTTTACATTTCTCCTTTTTTTGTTCCCTCTGTTTCTTGATCCCTGAGTTTCAAATGTAAATGCTGGCTGTGCTGCAGCCTTTTGATTGGCTGGATCAGGCTCATTGACTCTCTCTGCAGTACAGGGCTCAGCCTGCAGTGAGTAAAGGCTTAACACTAACTTCTCTGTGTGCCAGCCAGTCATACGCAGTAAGACAGGAACCAGACTGCTGCTTTTCTTCTTTTTTTTTTGCTTTTTGGGTCACACCCGGTGATGCACAGGGGTTACTCCTGGCTCTGCACTCGGGAATTACTCCTGGCGGTGCTCGGGGGACCATATGAGGATGCTGGGAATCGAACCCGGGTCGGCCGCGTGCAAGGCAAACGCCCTACCCGCTGTGCTATCGCTCCAGTCCCAGACTGCTGCTTTTCTGTTGTTGCTGGAGGTTTGGGGCCTCACCTGGCATGTAGTGGGGCGCACCCTGATGCTTGGCGTTGGCTCCCAGAGATGCCTGCTGGGCATCACACGGTGCCTCCCACATGCCGAGCACGTGCTCTCGCCCTTTGCGCTGTTTTCCAGGCCCAACTTGTTCGGGATTTTTTTGTGTGTGTGCACGTGCAGTCTGTGTGGGATGTGTTTTGCTAAACATAAAATCCAGGAACCCGGGTCCTCACATGCAAAGACATTATTTCTGAGCTATAGCCCAGCTCTAGATGTGGCTTCTGAGCCTGAGGAGCTGGTGAGCAGCTGGTGGTCAGCTGGTGAGTGGCAGGCAGACGTAGACCGTTGGCCAAGATTGAGGTAGCAGCAGAGTGCATGGGCAGAGTTGGGTTAGAGGCCTCGTCCCAGGATGCGGGGGCTGACCTCTGGAAATGCTTGGGAGGGCAGTGTTGGAGCCGAGTGAATAGTCAGAGATAAGCGTAAAGAATTGCTGGAAGTTGTGAGAAGAACTTAAGAACTTTTGTGCTGGAGTCTTCGTAAACTAGAAGACATGAACGAGGATTTGTTAGTTTCCATTTCGGCAGCCAGGAGTTGAACTACATGATGTATCTGAGGCAGTCTGCCACAGTCCCTGGCTCAGTGGAGTTGGAGGGGCAGGGCTGTGGCCTCAGGGGTTTTGATGACCGCCTCACAGCGCTGTGTGAGCCTGAGAGGCTGGTGGTTGCCGTCTTCCAGGCTGGAGGCTTACTAAGGTGGAAGACATGTGCGGTCAAGTGGTGTATAGCATTATATTGGGTTCAGACTGACTCGTGAGCGAGGCCACGCTGTGGAAAGGCCGGAAAGGAGCAGTGTTCTTTTTGGTTGGAAAGCGGTCATGATCGGAACGGGAACCGTGAGAGATCTGAAAGTAGTGAGTGGGTCCTGGTTTCGAGGCACCGAGGCAGTAGGAAAGAATCTCAGAGATTCCGCCTGTCGCAGGGAAGGACAGACTGAAAGAGTCTCCCGATCCGAGAAGTGGAGAGACGGAGAGGGGAAGGGGTAAGGGAGGCAGGAGCACGCTGTGGGGCGAGGTGCTGAGAGGTGGCCTTGGGGGCTGGTGCTCCTGGGGAGTTCAGGGGTGGCTTGAGGAGGGAGAGGTAGATCTGAGGTGCCTGTGCCAGCAGACGGCTGTCGGTGCTGAGCATAAGCAGGCCGTCCCGGCGGAAAGGAGAAAGGAAGTGTGGCTGGGTGGCGAGCGAGGGAGCACAGCTTGGCTTCTTAGTTCCCCTTCCGACTCAGTGCTGAATAGGCGCACACTAGCACACAGGACACGCGACATGCCCGTGTGCAGTGCTGTGCCACTCTGCTGTCTTTTCCTGTTTCTGAAGGCTTCCAGAAGCTGGGTAGATGGCGACATAACCAATATTTCACTTACAGGTCACTGAGCAGTTTTGAGTCTGGAGAATTTGTTGAATGTACCGAGCAATTAGAATTGTTACCAGGAGAAAATATCAATCTACTTGCCGGCGGATCAAAAGAAAAAATAGGTACGTAAGATTCTTTTATTGATTTAAAAGTTTTTAGTTTGTTTCTGGGACTCACCTGACAGAGCTAAGGGCTTATTCTTGGAGGTGATCAGGGGACCTTAAGGGTGCCAGGGATTGACCACTTGCAGGGTAAGTGGCTAACCCTACTCTCTACTACCTCTGCACCTGTTTGAGATTATCTTAACATTAGGAATTAGTATAAACAGTTATTCAAAGTCAGTGCTATAGTATATTTTACTGCAAGGCCTGGGAGTCAATAAGATTTTTTTGGAGCAGGAGTCCCTCGTTGAAGTGACAAATTTAGGGCCGTTCTATTTATTTAGTAAGGAGAAAGTTGAAATTAAACCAGTTACAAGGCTAAGATTTGTCTAGTCATTTTGTTTGAAAAAGTACGCTTTTAAGCTGTTTGTCCTGCTTCCCATCTTGATTTTTCATTCATTCATTCATTTTATTATCACATTTGCTTTGTTTTGGGGGCACACCAACAGAGTTTAAGGCGTTCTCCTGACTCTGTGTTCAGGGCTCACTTTTGGTGGGCCTTGGGTAAGGGAGTCAGGGATTAAATGGGTTTGCTGCATGCAGGGCAAGCACCCTACCCACTGTACTATCATGCCAGCCCCATCACAACTCACATTTTAAAGACGTTATTCTAAAGTGTTGTTTTCTGTATTTAGCTTTTTTTGAGGGGGGGGCTAGGTGAGGGGTTGGATTTTTTTGGCTCCACTTGTTGGTGCTCAGGACTTCTTGCGCTGTGCTCAGGTGTCACTCCTTCAAGACTTGGGGGATCATGTGAGATACTGGGGATTGAACCTAGGTCGGCTGCTTGGAAGGCAAGCACCCTGCCTGTTATACTATCTCTAGCCATGTTTTAGCATTGATTGTTAGATTCAGTAGATCTAGATTTGACCCTTTTGGGTCACACCCAGTGATGCTCAGGAGTTACTCCTAGCTCTGCACTCAGGAATTACTCCTGGTAGTGTTCGGGGGACCATATGGGATGCCAGGAATTGAACTTGGGTTGTCTGTGTACTAGGTAAATTCCCACCTGCTGTACTATTGCTCCAGCCCCTCTAAGAAATATTTTTATATAGCTATTAAATGCTTAATTACTGTGTTTAGCTTCTTGGATTTATCCATTAATGATTCTTTTTGAATGCTGTCATTCTTGTACATTAAAAGCAAATTAATGGCATATATTTCAACTCCTGTAGATATGAAAAAACTGCTTCCTAATATGTTAAGTCCAGATCCCAGGGAACTTCAGAAATCCATTGAAGTTCAGTTGCTGAGAAGTTCTGTTTGTCTGGCAACTGCTCTAAACCATGTCGAGCAAGATCAGAAGTGGCAATCTATAACTGAGTAAGTTTGCTCCTCTGGAGGTAAACGTGTGTTGCGTATACTTGATGATATGGTGGGGTGCTTATTAGTGTAGCAGCCGCCAGATCACACAGTGTTAGATGTATGCTGTGTGACATTAGCCAGCATGGACTTGAGGTTGAAACTAAAGGAAATGTCAAGATACCCAAAAGCCTGTGTTGTTTTGACTCGATTGCTTTATATCATTGCCACGTGAGTGGGCTGAAGCCCTTTCCTTCCTTCACCTGGGATGCCAGCTGGCCAGCAACATCCAATTGCTTTTTCCTCTAAGTGGTTATGAATGGAAAAACTTCTGTTAACTAACTGTACATGTTGTGTTTCAGAAATGTGGTGAAGTACTTGAAGCAAACCTCCCGCATCGCTATCGGCCCGCTGAGACTCTCCACCTTCACGGTGTCCCAGTCCCTGCCGGTTCTCAGCACGCTGCAGCTGTACTGCTCCTCCGCGCTGGAGAGCACGGTCTCCAGCAGGCTCTCGGCAGAGGTGTGTGTGCGTGTCTGCCCCGGCATAGCAGGCGTGTGAACGTGTGTGTTCCCAGCATATGACTTTGAACTTGAAGAGGCATCCACATGGAACAAAAAGTAGTTTTAATCTTTTTTTGTTTGTTTCTGGGTCACACCCAGTAGTGCTTAGGGCACATTCCTGGCTCTCTGCTCAGGGGTCACTCCTGGCAGTGCTCAGGGGACTTTATATGGTCCCAGTGGTCTGGAACTGGGTTAGGCTTAATGTGGCAAGTGCCTTACCGTTGGACTGTTTCCATCCCCTATTTTTCAAATTTTAAAGTAGCATTTGTTGAGCTAACTGGTAAGTCTAGAAATCTAAAAGTATTATTTTTAGGTAACTTTCATTTGAAAAATATTTGAGGCAAATTGAAGAACCAAGATGTGTACTCCCTCAGAATTTTTTTCTTTTTTTTGCTTTTCGGGTCACACCCAGCGATGCTCAGCGGTTACTCCTGGCTCTACACTCAGGAATTACTCCTGAAAGTGCTGGGGGACCATATGGGATGCTGGGAATCGCACCCGGGTCGGCCATGTGCAAGACAAACGTCCTACCCGCTGTGCTATCACTCCAGCCCCCACCCTCAGAATTCTTGATTGCTTACACAGCCCACTCCCACTCCCCCCCCCTTTTTTTTTTTTTTGAGAAGGGCATTTGGTGTATGTAAATACATTTTCCTTGTGCATTTAATAGACATTTTGGGTTTGATATGAAGCCAACCCTGTCTGTCCAGTAAAATAAAGTGTAACCAAGCTGGATTTTTTTCTCTTCAGAAAAATTTGTATTTCTTAGTGTCCTGTAAAATCTAAAATCTCAGGGCTGAATGTAATACTGGTGCCCGCTTGATGACAGTGATACAGTGATACAATGTCCTGTAATGTATCTTGTTTTATAGTAAATATACTGTGTCTTTCCCCCTCCCCCAATAAAAATGCTGTAAGGGCCAGAGAGATAGTACAATGGGTAAGGATTTTCCTTGTACCCTGTCAACGCAGGAGTGACCCAAGCAGAGTAAGGAGTAAGTCCCGAGAGCAGCTGGGTTGGCCCAGAGACAAACCTGAATGAAAACAAACAACAGTAAAATATATACTCTTTAGGGCTGGAGAGATTATACAAGGGGTAAGATACTTGCCTTGCATGTACTGACCCTACTTCAATGCCCAGCACTACGTATGGCCCCCTGAGCACAGAACCAGCAGTAAGTTTCAGGCACACGCGGGGTTGGCCCTAACTCTACCTCACCCCCTAAATGCTCTATTTGAAATTATTTGATAGATCGGATTTAGCAGTCTGAAGGTGTTTGTCGGTGTGCATGGGGGGAGGGCCACAGAAGAAGTGGAAAAACACCCTGTTGAGAAGGGAGACAGGAGAAAGGGGAGAATGTGCTGAGGAAGAAGACCAAGTATTCCGTCTATGGACATTTCCCCAGACTCGAAGTTTACATAGAGAAGGCACGTGTTGATCTTGCTTAGTTTTGGTTTTTCTTGCAGGACTGCCTGATTCCACTCTTCAGTGAAGCCTTGCGCTCATGTAAGCAGCACGACGTGAGGCCATGGATGCAGGCATTGAGGTACACCATGTATCAGAGTCAGTTGCTGGAGAAAATCAAAGGTAACCGTACTGTCTTTTTAGTAGCTTGATTGAAATAGAGTGGATGTGTCCAGCTATGCAGGTCCATGTATTTTTGACAGACTTCCAGGTACCACTTAGCCCACACCAGGGAGGTGTCTGTGGGCCTGATGATCTGCCACTTCAGGGTAGGCTTGTCTTTACTAAGGATACAGATGCTTTTATACCCTAAAAGTATATAGGACATCCTGGACTTGTCTTGAATAACGTTCATTGTTCACAGTTGCCTTGTGTTGCAGGAGTTGGCAAGGTCCCCTCTGTTGTTGTTATTGTTGTTGTTGACCCTTTGATGAGTATTTGAATTGTCTTCCAGTTTGGCTATTATATGTAATGCTGCCATGAAACACAAGTCTCTGGGTAGATGTTTTTCTCTTGAATGGGTTTGTTAAGAGTCATGATTTGACTTTCAAAATGGTTCAGAAATTTTTTATAAAGTGGCCGTATATTTTACATTCCTTTTAACTTTATATCCTGATGGGGGTCTTTCATTGTAGTTATTGAAATGAGTATATAGATGTCTACCTTGGCTGTTTGGTATTCTGGGCCACACTTGGCTATACTCAGGGATCAGTCCTAACAAGACTGGAGGCACCATATGGGGTGCTGGGGACTGAAGTCAGGTTGACCAAATCTATAAAATACATGGAGGAAAGTGTGGGCAGAGCCCTCCATGACATTGAAGCTAAAGGCATCTTCAAAGATGACACATCACTGACCAAGCAAAGATAAACAAATGAGGCCAGATTAAACCAAAACTTTTCTGCACCTCAAAAGAAACAGTGACCAAGATACAAAGACAGCCTGCAGATTGGGAAAAAATTTTATCCAGTATGCATCTGATTAGGAGTTAATATTCAAGATGTATAAGGCACTGGTAGAACTTTAAAAGAAAAGAACATCCAACCCCATCAAAAAATAGGAAGAAGAAATGAACAGAAACTCTCAAAGAAGTAGTAACACAAATGGCCTGGAAATACATGAAAATTGCTCTGCATCGCTGATCATTAGGGAGATGCAAATCAAAACAACAATGAGATATCATCTCACACCACATAGATTGGCACACACCAAAAAGAACAAGAACAACCAGTGCTGGTGTCGATGCGGGGAGAAAGGGACTTTTCATTGTTGGTGGGAATGCCAACTGGTCCAGCCTTTTTGGAGAACAACATGAGCATTCTTCAAAAAACTAGAAATTGAGCTTCCATATAACCCAGCAATACCATTTTTAGGAACATATCCCAGGGCTTAAAAACACACTGCAGAAATGTTATCTGCACTTCTATGTTCATTGCAGCAGTATTCACAGTAATCAGAATCTGGAAATGACCCGAGTGCCCAAGAACAGATGTCTGGTTACAGAAACTATGGTACTTCTACTTAGTGTTAAATTTTCAACAGGCTACTTAACAATTCATGTTTGTGTATATGTGTGTGTGTGTGTATATATATATATATATATATATACACATATATATGTATATATGTACCCATATATATGCATCTTATTTTTAAGAAAAAATGTCTGCTGAAGGGATTCTAGTAGTTTAATGCTTTAAAATAAAAAAGTTGCCAGAATTCTTCTAATTTCATCAGAACATGCTAGCAGTTTGACTGAATTTGATTGTTATGATACTCACTTGCTCTGAGCCGTGGTCAGTAGAGACAGACGGACTCGCCTAGACCCCAGTGCCAAATAGACCTGGGCTGTTAGCCCAGCACTTTGGAGTTGTTGGACTTTATGGCCGATGGTTCGGTGCTTGGGCCCAAGGGTGCAGTGATGCTCAGGCCCTGAAGTGCCAGGGACCAGCATGGCCTCCGTGAGTGGACTCGGGCCTCTAGCGCTACACGCAGTGCTGAGGATTGTTGACCCTGGTGTGTGAAGCATGTTCCCTGACCTCGCTCCCTTGTCCCTACTGCCAAGAGTCTTACAAGGACTAAGGAATGAAACAGGGCCCATGAAAGCCCTGGTGGGGAGCATGGCATCCAGTAGGGTGACAAGTGTCATCTCTTCCCATCCCTACCATAGCTGGACTTAGATTGGGGATGAGAAGAAAGTAGCCTGCCAGTAGTGCCAATCTGTTTTTCATACTTCAGTCCTTGCTCATCAGGTGTGTGCTTTGTATCAGGTACTGTGCTCGTTTATCTGGGACGTACAGCACAAGCTTGTTTACTGTATTCGTAGGACCAAAGGGATTCTAGAATCTAGCAGGGAAAACAGACATCTGACAAGGAAGGGCAAGTTAGTGTGATGTGCTGAGGTGAGGAAGTGCACCGGTGGCACTGCAGGAGCATAAGAGGAGCCCCAGAGTAACGCCAGGACGCGGTAAAGGACTCGGGCAGGAACCTGCCTTAGGCCTGAGACCCAAGAGAAGCAGAGATGAGAAAGCAGGCAGGCTGATTGAACTAGAGAAAAGGCGTGGGTGCTAGTGGAAATCTGAGAGCTTGTTAGATGACTCAGCTCATCTAAGCAAGTGTGGGGAGATAAAGTTGGACGAGATTGAGATTGGAATGGAAGCAAGTTGTCAGTGCCTTACAAGCCATACTGAGTTTATGCCAGTAGTACTTAAGGTATAGTGCCAGCTTGGCAGAAAATGCAGATGTGATTCAAGGGTCGAAATCGAAGCCGACGATGACTGCCGGACACCCACTAGGTGCCTAGGTTGCCTTTATGCTTTTGCTGGAGAAAGGGAAAACAGAAGGAAGGAAGTCTAGAAAGCTTACTGGGTAGTAGGAAATAAATTCCTCTTGTCACAGATTAAAGTGCCCTTGACATGTTTGGGTGTAAATGACTGGGAGGCAGTAAGAGGGAGAATGTATAGAGTGAGGAGAGGGGAGAGCCTCACACCAGCCCTGAGGCGCACCCTTTTTGTTGTCATTGTTTTCTTCTTGAGCCACATCCCAGCATTGCTCAGGGCTTACTTCTGGCTCTGCGCTCAGGCTTCACTCCTTGTGGGTTCAGTGGACCATATGGGATGCCAGGGATTGAACCTGGATTGGCCGCATGAAAAGCAAACTCCCTACCCATTGTACCAAAGGAAAACCAGTTTTTTTTTTTTTTTCCTTTTTGGTTCACACCTGGCGATGCACAGGGGTTATTCCTGGCTCTGCACTCAGAAATTATTCCTGGTGGTGCTCGGGGTACCATATGGGATGCTGGGAATTGCACCCGGGTCGGCCGCGTGCAAGGCAAATGCCCTACCCGCTGTGCTATCGCTCCAGCCCCTGGAAAACCAGTTTTGATGGCTGGATAGTGGACAGGAAGGAGACTGGCAGGTAAGAGTGAACTAGGAGAGACTGGCATGAAAGACAGCAGCAGGGTTTATAGAAAGGGGCCCAGTCTCACCTTCTCCCAATCCCTTAAAGTTCATGGCTCTTTATTAAAAGGATCCAGAAACAATTAATTTCTTTAAGTGAATGATTTTTACTCTTATATTGAGTTGTATATATTGAGTTCAACAGATGTGTTTATTTTATTCCAGGTGCTTTGCTAGTTGCTAAGGATTTTAGAACAATGAGATAATTGATGTTATTTAAGGGGGTGATAGGACAGGAATCGTTGGAGAAGAATCTTCTGGACGTATTTTTGGGCAATCTGGGATTAGATGAACTGGGGCCTAATAAAATGTTTTGGTTCTTTTTTTTCTCCAGAACAAACAGTTCCAATTAGAAGCCATCTCATGGAATTAGGTTTAACAGCAGCAAAATTTGCTAGAAAACGGGGAAATGTGTCACTTGCTACCCGGCTGCTGGCACAGTGCAGTGAGGTTCAGCTGGGGAAGACCACCACAGCCCAGGACTTAGTCCAGCATTTTAAGAAACTGTCAACTCAAGGTCAAGTGGATGAAAAGTGGGGGCCTGAACTTGACATAGAAAAAACCAAATTACTGTATACAGCAGGTCAGTGAAATGAATGCTGGGTAGTATACAGCCATCATAATCAGTTGTATGAATGTATAATAGAAAGTTAAGTTTTTTTCATCACTTCTAGGACATATAAGCTCTGAATATGTGTAACTGACACCTATAATTTAATGCTTTCACTTTTCAAATTTCCCTCTCCTCCATTCCTTCCCTCCTGTTCCCTTACTTCCCCTTTCCTCTTCTTTGTTTTTCTGTCTTTTTATTTTTACTTTTTGGCTTTGGGGCCAACCCAACAGTGGCAGGACTTTTGGGTCTGCAGGGGATCACTCCTGGCAGCCCTTGCGGCACCCTGTGAGGTGTCAGGAATCAAATCTGGGCTGGCCAGTGTGAGGATCACCCTGCCCACTCTCATACTGCTCCAATGTTTTCATCTCCTCTTTGTTTGTTTTTGAACCATACCTGGCAGTGCTTGGAGGCTGCTCATGGTGGCGTTTGGGGATCCATCGTACAATGCTGGGGAGTTGAACTCCAGGAAGCAAAGCATATGATTCATCCATTAAACTTTCCACCCCAGGGCACAGCGGGTAGGGCGTTTGCCTTGCACGCGGCCAACCCGGGTGCGATTCCCAGCATCCCATATGGTCCCCCGAGCACCGCCAGGGGTAATTCCTGAGTGCAGAGCCAGGAGTAACCCCTGAGCATTGCTGGTGTGACCCAAAAGCAAAATAAACTTTCCACCCCAGCTTATTGCCCTTTTCTTTCTCTCTTTCTTTTGCCTTTTGCGCCACTCTCATGGTGCTCAGGCTTACTGCTGGCTCTGCTCTCAGGGATCACTCTTGGGGCCCAGGAATTGGGACCTGCAAAGCAAACACCTTACCCAAGGTGCTCTCTCTCACTAACCCCCCACATTTAATCATTTTAAAAGAAGTAATTAATGTTAACTGTATACTAGGAGATATGGTTTTAGAAGTCATTGCATATTTTGTTTCATTCTTAAGTGTTGTCAAGCATTCCTTAATTTACTCTGAAATAATGTTGATCAGTTGTTTGCCTATCAGATTTCTGAGTGCTGATTTGTTTTGTTTTGTTTCTCCAGGCCAGTCAACACATGCAATGGAAATGCTGAGTTCTTGTGCCATATCTTTTTGCAAGTCTGCCAAGGCCGAATATGCAGTTGCCAAGTCAATTCTGACACTGGCTAAGTGGATCCAGGCAGAGTGGAAAGAAATTTCAGGGCAGTTGAAACAAGTTTACAGAGCTCAGCAGCAGCAGAATTTCACGGGTCTTTCTACTTTGTCTAAAAACATACTCACTTTACTAGAACTGCCATCGGTCAATACAATGGAAGAAGAGTACCCTCGCATCGAGAGCGAGTCCACAGGTAAGTGTGCTCATTGGCTTGTAGGTATGCTGGAACTACACACTCAGCTATATTCAGGGGTCAGTCCTTGGGGCTGTAGGGGATCCTGGAGATTGAACCTGGGTTGGCCGTATGCAAGACAGGCACCCTATCTGCTGTTCTATTGCTCTGACGGTTGTCCCCCACCCCTTTGAGGGTGGGGGATGGCACCAGGGATAGAACTCAGGGCCTTATATATGTAAGGCACGAGCTTTCCATTAAGTCACATCCCAATCCTAGAGTCTTGATATTAAAAAGGAATATATATTTTTTGAGCATTATACATTTTCATGTTGGTAATGGTGATACCATTTAAACTGTGTGTTTTTAGCTTTTTAAAACTATAATTGCCTAGGGAATATTTCTTTGATTAAAATAGACCAAGTTGTTAAAAGTCTGATGGACGTAGTGTAATTCAAGTTCTGGGGCCAGAGAGATAGTTTAGGAGGTATAAGGACTTGCGTCTGGCTGGCCAGGTTCAATCCCTGACACCACATCTGGTCTCCTGGGCACCAATGGATGTGACCCGGCACTCCCAGGGATAAATAATAAACGTCTAATACATGTACCTTGTGGGTTTTTTTGTTTGTATTTGGGCCATCCCTGGCTGTGCTCAGAGGTCACTCCCAGATCATTTTTCCAGGAGCCAGTCAGTGCCAGAGCTGGAGACTGGGCCTCTGTGCAGTCCAGCGCATGCCAGCCTGCTGGACTCTCTCTCTGGCCCCCGTTTCAAAGGAACTGGAGCTCTACCCAAGTCGGCTTTGGTGATACTGTCCTAGACCACACAGACCCAAAATCAAATAATAGGATCATGCCTTGATATTATTGAATAGTATTTTTGACTTAATTTAAAGACCAAAAGTAACTCATTTAGTTACTACCTTCTTAAGAACATCAAGTGACAGGTACTGATTATATTGGGGTAAAGTGGGGGCGGGACCAGTGAAAACCAAAACGAACTAACCTAAATGTTGCAACACGCCTGGCGCACGCACACACTGCTTACGGAGTTCAGTGTCCTGCTGTGGCAGGCGTCTTTCACAGGGTGATTGAAGCTTACTGGGAAAGAAGTGATTTGTTAGAACATACTAGCTTTTTGGAAAAGCAGAATGCTAACTTGTGATTTTATCGAAGTATCTACCATAGTATTGGGAAATGTCCCGATTTTATTGTATGTAAAAACGTTAATGAATATGCTATTACAACTTTTACGAATGTAACATTGCTGAGTTCTTTCATTTCTTTTTTTCTGTCATGGCAGTTCATATTGGAGTTGGAGAACCTGACTTCATTTTGGGCCAGTTGTATCACCTGTCTTCGGTACAGGCACCCGAAGTAGCCAAATCGTGGGCAGCGTTGGCTAGCTGGGCTTATAGGTGGGGCAGAAAGGTGGTTGACAATGCAAGGTATGTTGAAATATGTAACTTAATGCATCGCAAAATAAAGATACAGACTGTCTCTCTCACCTGGTAAAGTTTTCATAGCTGAGGTTCTGATGATTTGTTAACCCTTACAGCCAGGGAGAAGGTGTTCGTCTGCTGCCTAGAGAAAAATCTGAAGTTCAGAATCTGCTTCCAGACACCATAAGTGAAGAAGAAAGGGAGAGAATCTATGGTATTCTTGGACAGGCTGTGTGTCGACCAGCTGGAATTCAGGCAAGGAAGATGTGGGCCCATGTTCGGGGAAATAAGCGTCACAGATACTTTTCTAGTTCATTGGTTTTTGAGGAGGTTGATCACATTGGCATGATTCAGTGTTAAATGGGCCTTTTGGAAGCTTTTGTTTCAGATCAAAACTGAGTTCTAAGAGTGAGTTGCAGTAATTATTGAGCAAAAGAAGTAATTTCTTGGCTGGAGTGATAGTATAGCTGGTAACTGATCCAACCAGATTAGGTCCCTAGTACCTCATATGAACCCTCAAGCCTGCTAGGAGTGATTCCTGAGCACTGCCAGGTATGGCCCCAAAACCCTAAGGAAAATAAATGTGATTTCTTGAGCAGTGAGGTCATTTCCTTCTGCTCTTGTTTAAAAAACTGAAGTTAGGGCCAGAGAGGCAGCACAGTGGGTAAGGCATTTGTTTGCACACCGCCAACCAGAGGGCTTGATCTCTGGCATCACATACGGTTTCTCTAGCCTACAGGACTGGTCCCTGAGCACTGAACCTGGAGTAATCCCTCAGCACAGCTGGGTGTGGCCCAAATACCAAAAATAAATACATAAAAGAAGATGAAGTTGGTTTTATGTAAATGAAGCTTCTGTTCTAATTGCTTTTCTGATCAGAAGTTAGGTTCTTATACCTGTCTTAGGGTTTTTAAAAACAATTAGGCAGTGGCCTGACAGCCCAGGGGGCTGAATGCGTGCTTTGCATGCCAGAGACCTAGTTCAGTCCCCAGAGCCACGTGATCCCCTGAAGCACTGTCTGGTGGGCCCCCTCACTCCCCACACTCCCCAATGAAATAAAGAATACCCCAGATGTTCTGGATAGAATGTGTGAGGGAGGATTGAGAGGGAGCGAGGGTGGTTGCAGGGGTAGGGAGAGGCTGGGGGGAGGGGGCGATGGAGAATGCAAGCTTTTCGGTTATTGTAATATCTAGTCGTAGTTGCAAAACAAACCAGTGGACTGGATGATGTATTCCCTCCCTTCTCAATATTTTTCAGTTCTAGAGTGTTATTTCTATCAGTTGAGTATTTAGTTGTAGACTTTAAAAGCTTGGATTATATTTAGCCAGCTAAATGGTTGATTCATCACAGTCTGTCAGCTCTGGTGTTAGGTACATGTGTAGACCTGTGAAGAGGTGAAGCTATCCTGTGGTTGTTTCCCTGTACGATTAGGCTTCAACTTTTGAAGACTCTCCTGTAAGCAGATTGTTATATATTGTTCCTCAGAAACACAGTTCTTAATCTTTGTTAAATGCTAATATCCTTTTTCTCATTTGGTGCACTCATTTGTCATAGAGAAACATATTGACATTGATTTAGCACGTAGAACACTATATGTGAAATAACTGAGGCTTTCAAACGTGAGAAACATGTCTTCACAAGATTGGGCTATCACATACATTTCTCTTTACAGTTTTTTTTAAAAAATGCATTTTCGGCCCAATTTTTCTTCAGGATGAAGATATAACGCTCCAGATAACAGAGAGTGAAGATAATGAAGAAGATGACATGGTTGATGTTATCTGGCGTCAGTTAATCTCCAGCTGCCCATGGCTTTCAGAGCTTGATGAAGCTGCAACCGAGGGAGTCATTAAGGTCTGGAGGAAGGTTGTGGACCGGATCTTCAGCCTGTACAAACTGTCCTGCAGTGCCTATTTCACGTTCCTTAAACTCAACGCTGGCCAGGTGAGTTGCAGAGCTCTGGAGATTGCATTCCTAGGAGCCGAGGACGGGATGCTGCACGGTATTTACTTCCTTCCTGTCGTCTTTCACACTTAGGTTCCTTTAGACGAGGATGACCCTCGGCTCCACTTGAGCCACCGAGCAGAGCAGAGCACTGACGATGTGATTGTGATGGCCACCTTGCGGCTGCTGCGGCTGCTGGTGAAGCACGCTGGGGAGCTGAGGCAGTGCCTGGAGCATGGCCTGGAGACCACGCCCACCGCCCCCTGGAGAGGTGAGGGCCTGCAGGGGACAGGAAGCCAGAGCACTAACGACTTTTAGTATGTGGCTTTCCCAGCCTGACCACCGCTCGCGCCACTTCTTCCCATCTCTCGGCAAAGGAAGGCTGGCGGGGGAGTGTTTGCATTGAGAAAAGGATTTTTGCTTTGTTTTCGCTTGTTTGGTGCTCACACCCAGCGCTGCTCAGGTGTAACTCCTGGCTTTTCTCTCAGGAATTACTCCTGGCTGTGTTAGGGGACCATATGGGATGCTGGGGAGCGAGCCCGGGTCAGCCACATGCCAGGCAAATGCCCTACCCACTGTACTCTCACTCTAGCACCCAGAAAAGGATTAATTTTTTTTTTTTTTTGCTTTTTTTTTGGGTCACACCTGGCGATGCACAGGGGTTACTCCTGGCTCTGCACTCAGGAATTACCCCTGGCCGTGCTCAGGGGACCATATGGGATGCTGGGATTTGAACCCGGGTCGGCCGCGTGCAAGGCAAACGCCCTACCCGCTGTGCTATCTCTCCAGCCCCAAAAGGATTAATTTTTAAGAGCGGGAAAAATAAGGCTTTTGCTTTTGGGTCACACCCAGTGATGCTTAGGGTTTACTCCTGGCTGTGCACTCAGGAATCATTCCTGGTGGGACTTGGGGGCCCATCTGGGGTGCTGGGGAAAAAACCCGGATTGGCTCTGTACTATCACTCAGGCCAAGAGTGGTAAAATAAGTAGTGAATATTTCTGACACCCTCTGTAAAACTGGTGCTGCCTTCTTTGGTAGTTATTCAGAGCAAATATATTCTCCTAGGGCATCTTTGAGTTGCCATGCTTGTTGATAACAGCTCTGTACTCCAACCAGACTTGTAAATCAGATACTTTTATCTTTATTATTATTACGGTTATTATCATTATCACAGGGAAAACTTTTAGGCTCTTAGAAATGCTACCAAATACTGAGTTTCAGTTCTTATTTTTTTGTTTGCTGACTGGTTCTGTTGAAATATCTGTTTTTCTTTTCCTAAAGGTATTATTCCACAGCTTTTCTCACGCTTAAACCACCCAGAAGTGTATGTGCGTCAAAGTATTTGTAACCTTCTCTGCCGCGTGGCTCAGGATTCCCCCCATCTCATACTCTACCCAGCAATTGTGGGGACCATATCACTTAGCACTGAATCTCAGGCTTCAGGTAGGAAATGTTCAAAAATAAAAAACCTTTCTGCTAAGTACAAATAATTAAGTACATAAAAGTTGGTAGTTTCTGGGGGAGGGGATGACCAGACCCAGCAATGCTCACCCAGCAGGGCTTACTCCTGGCTCTGCACTCAGGAATCACTCCTGGTGAGCTTGGGGGATCACATGGGGTCCCAGGGATCGGGATAGAACCCCGGTTGGCCCCGTTCAAGGCAAATGTCCTATCTCCTGTACTATCGCTCCAGTTCCATGAACTTGTAGTTTCTTTCTTTTTTTTTTAAAGATGAGGATTTTGTTTGCTTATTTATTTGTCTATTTATTTATTTATTTATTTATTTTGGGTTGCACCTGGCGATGCTCAGGGGTTACTCCTGGCTCTGCACTCAGGAATTATCCCTGGCGGCGCTCAGGGGACCATATGGGATGCTGGGAATCGAACCGGGGTCGAGCGCGTGCAAGGCAAACGCCCTACCCACTGTGCTATTGCTCCAGCCCCCTAACTTGTAGTTTCTTAATTGGAAAATCTCTGTTAAGTGAGGGAACAATTCCTGAGCCTGATACTCGACCCATATTCTACTCTTGGTGTTCAGTTCTCAAGTCCCCATCCAGACTGGAAGTGGCTGGCTCTCCTAGGTCCCCCGAGCTGACATGAACTGGCTTGTGAAGACTGAAGCCAAGTTTTGAACTCTGATGGAGTTTGAACACTTTATTAGTTGGGAACTGTTTATCTTCCGTTTAGCTTATAATAATATTAATTCTTAACATCAAAGAGTAGGATATTTAGATTATTTATTTATTTATTTATTTTTTGTCATTTTTTTGTTTGATTTTGGTCAGGACTTGCTCATGGGGCTACCCCACACTGGTGGGGCTTGGGGGACCTTCGGGGTGCCAGGGATCAGGCTTGGATCATCAGGAGCCTTGCCCACTGCCCCCTGGTCACACAGTTCAGGGCACAGATGAAGATTAGGTGTCTGGTGGAGTTCAGGGGATGACTGACATGGGGAGGAACATCCAAGGTAAACCTCCTCCTGTTTCATTATAGGAAATAAATTTTCCTCGGCAATTCCAACTTTACTTGGCAATATTCAAGGAGAAGAGCTGCTTGTCTCTGAGTGTGAGGGAGGAAGTCCTCCTGCTTCTCAGGATAGCAGTAAGGATGAACCCAAGAGCGGCTTGAATGAAGACCAAGCCATGATGCAGGATTGCTACAGCAAGATTGTGGATAAGCTTTCCTCTGCGAACCCCACTATGGTCTTACAGGTAGAAAGCCCCAGCGGCAGATTTTGGCCAATCTTTATTATCTCTCCCCTGCCTCCTCCCCTCCCCCACAAAAAAAAAAAGGAAAAGAAAAGCAATCAGCAACAAAATACCTAAAAGCAAAACTCACAGAAACTGTCATAGAAGCGGTATTTGAGTAACGAAGCTTGTGGAGTTATGAAACTGGTCCTAGCACTTAGTATTGATAATCACAAATCAGACTTGTATGCACACGCTCGCCTGCGACTTGGGAGCGTGCAGGGGTGTAACTGGGCGTCTTCGGGTGTTGGTATGCAGGTGCAGATGCTGGTGGCCGAGCTGCGCAGGGTCACGGTCCTCTGGGACGAGCTGTGGCTGGGAGTGCTCTTACAGCAGCACATGTACGTGCTGAGGCGAATCCAGCAGCTGGAGGATGAGGTGAAGAGAGTCCAGAACAACAACACCTTACGCAAGTATGCCCTGTCCCGCTCACGCAGAAGCTGCCGTCTGCGTCTTGCTTTTTCATGTAGCCGATACTTACTAGAAGCCTTGCCGCTTAGCTGGTTTGGAGCGTGCATCGCGGCTGCATTAAGTGTGCTCCTGGCACTGTGCTGGTGTCACCGCTCTCCACTTCCCGAAGGATGGGAGTTTTTCATTTTAGTGTAGCCAGAATTTTTTCTACATTGGAGCTGTAAGACAGTTTCCTCACTTCGTATATTTACTTGATCAGTTTATTTTTGTAGTTCTGGGGATTGGCTTCACACAAGCACAGAAAGGCAAGTGTTCTGCTAGTTCTGGGCTTGTCTGTGCTATGCATGAAGCAGCCTGGCTTTGATCCCTTTGTACTGCACGGTCCGCTGAGCACGGCCAGGTGTGGTTCTAAAAGTATTAAGTGTAGGGCTGGAGCAATAGTACAGCAGGTACAGTGCTTGCCTTGCATATGGCTGACCTCGGTTTGATCCCTGTGAGGCCTGCCAGGAGTAATTCCAGAGCACAGAGCCTGGAATAAGCCTTGAGCAGCAAACCCCCTCCCTCCCCGCTGAAAACAAAAAAAAGCTGTGACAGCAGAAAAAGAGTTTTGATTTTTTTTCTTCCATTTTGTGTTTATTTTTGCATATATGCTAGAGCAGGAGTCCACCTTCGCTGTGTCTCCACATCATTCATTGAAGTGAGCCAGCCCTCTACATTAAGGATTTTCTTTTTCTTTAAAATCATGTTCTCGGGATTGGAGCGATAGCACAGCGGGTAGAGCATTTGTCTTGCACGTGGCCAACCCAGGTTCGATTCCCAGCATCCCATAGAGGCCCCTAAACACTGCCAGAGTGCAGAGCCAGGAGTAACCCCTGTGCATTGCCAGATGTGACCTAAAAAGTAACAAAATCATGTTCTCTTAGTTAAAACTGCAAAAATATTTTATTCCTTAAATTTAACATATTCTTTGATACTACTTACTTGGTACATTTCAGTTGTTTGATGTCTGTCTCTTTTCCTGGTCAGAGAAGAGAAGATTGCAATCATGCGGGAGAAGCACACAGCTTTGATGAAACCCATAGTGTTTGCGCTGGAGCACGTGAGGAGCATCACCGCGGCACCTGCAGAAACACCTCATGAAAAGTGGTTTCAGGATAACTATGGTGATGCCATAGAAACTGCCCTGGAGAAGCTGAAGACGCCGTCCAACCCCGCCAAGCCTGGCAGCAGCTGGATTCCATTTAAAGAGGTACAGGATAGTGTCATGGATGCTGATAGAATGGGAGCTTCCCTCTTAGACGCTAAGGAGAAATAGGGGACTGCCCTCGCAGATGAGCTCAGGAGGATGCTGGAAGCCAGCCACTAGCCAATTGTTTGGAAGGGTTGTAGAGACAGGTGAAGAGACGTGTGCTGGGTGGGAGTGCTGACCTTTACTTCAGGAAGGGTCACGTTAGACAACCAGGGAAGGTACGCTGGCCTTTAGCTAACCAGCAATTACTTGCTATATTCTTCTCATTAAAGACATTTGGAGCTGGGCATTTGCCTTGCTGGTTTTTTTTTCTCTTTTTTGGGTCACACCCGGCAATGCACAGGGGTTACTCCTGGCTTGTGCACTCAGGAATTACTCCTGGCGGTGCTCAAGGGACCATATGGGATGCGGGGATCGAACCTTGGTCTACCGTGTGCAAGGCAAACGCCCTACCCGCTGTGCTATTGCTCCAGCCCCTGCAGCTGACTTGTGTTCAATTCCTGGCACCCCATGTGTTCCTCGAGTACTGCTTGAAATAATTCCTGAGTGCAGAACCAGGTGTAAGCTCTGAGCATCACTGAGTGTGGCTCCAAAACAAAACAAAAAAAGATTGAAGACATTTAAACTTGAGGCTGTAGATTCCCCCCCACTCACCCGCGCGGGTAATATTCATTATAATGAATTAATTATAATGTTATTACTTTAACAACAATAATGATAACACCACAGGGGCCAGAGCCATAGTCCAGTGGGGAGGTCATTTGGTCATTTGCCTTGTATGGAGCCAACCCAGGTTTGATCCCCGGCATCCCATGTGGTCCATTGTGCCCTCCAGGAATATCCTTAAGTGCAGGCATCATCATCACTGTCATCCTGTTGTTCACTGATTTGTTCGAGCAGGCACCAGTAACGTCTCTCATTGTGAGACTTATTGTTACTGTTTTTGGCATATCCAATATGCCACAGGGAGCTTGCCAGGCTCTGCCGTGTGGGCAATGATACTCTTGGTAGCTTGCCATGCTCTCCGAGAGGGGCGGAGGAATCGAACACGGGTCAGCCGTGTGAAAGGTGAATGCCCTACCGCTGTGCTATCGCTCCAGCCTTAAGTGCAGAGCCAGGAGTAAGTCCTGTGCACTGTTGGGTATAGTTTCAAAACCAGAACATTTAAAAAATTATGAAAAAATTTTTGATGGGCATGACATCAGTTCCTCATAGGCTATTTTAGGAGTTTAGTTTATTGAAGTATATGAGTATCTTTATATTCTGCACTTTTGTCCCTTTCTAGTTATTGCCTCTTTGGTTTTTTTATCTGCTGCAGCAATAGTATGATTTTGTAGAAGGAAGTCTGTAGCTTTTTTTTTTTTTTTTTTTTTTTTTAATTTTTTAATTTTTATTAAATCACCATGTGGAAAGTTACAAAGTTCTCAGGTTTATATGTCAGTTATACAATATTCAAACACCCATCCCTTCACCAGTGCCCAAATTCCACCACCAGAAACCCCAGTTTACCCCCCGCCCCCACCCCCTACCCCCTACTGTATAACTAATGAATTTCACTTCATTTTTTCTTTACCTTGATTACATTCCATAATTCAACACAAAACTCACTATAGTTGACATAACTCTCTCTCTCTCTTTTTTTTCTCTTTTTCCTTTTCCATTTTTTTTTTTTTAAATTTTTCCCCCTCATCCCCCTTCCTGCGCCTCATATTATGGTGTACTCCACGCCACGTTGGCCAGCGTGGGGCTTTTGCTTAGCTCATAGTCCAGAGGTGGCTGTTACATTAAGAACCTTCAATATTTCAACAAAAACTTACTGTTATTATTTGGAGTTTCCCCCCCAAGTCTGACCTGTTCAAATGGAACCCTTTCACATTGATGACAATTATAAATGTTAAGTCCGTGCGGTTTTGGATTTCTGTATAAAGTCCTGGGAAAATTCTGCCAGAAATTACATATTTCCTCCGTTAGCCGGCGTGGGGCAAAGGCTTAATTCACAGTCTCCATACATGGGTGCAGGCACTTGCTGGAACCCCAATTCCTAAAGCTGTCTCTGGTTCCCGCTTGTTCCACATCCACCGGCTCTGCAGGGGCATGGGCGCCCGGGCCGAAAACCCGGCCGGCCGGAGCCGAGCACGGGCCCGACTAGGGCTGGCTCTGTATCCTGCGGCTGTTTCAAGTTCAAAGCACACATTTTTTTTTTTTTTTTTTTTCCGCGCCACCAAGTTCGTACCTTCTCAACGGACCCACAAAATGTCGGACTCCACGCCTTCTCCCGGAGGGGAGAGAGACCAAGAAGGAAGGTTCTTTCCTCCGTTAGCCGGCGTGGGGCAAAGGCTTAATTCACAGTCTCCATACATGGGTGCAGGCACTTGCTGGAACCCCAATTCCTAAAGCTGTCTCTGGTTCCCGCTTGTTCCACATCCACCGGCTCTGCAGGGGCATGGGCGCCCGGGCCGAAAACCCGGCCGGCCGGAGCCGAGCACGGGCCCGACTGGAGTCTGTAGCTTTTTCTTGACTTTTCTTTTGTCTGTCTCATAAGGTTATTATTCCTAATTGACTCCCTTACTTGTGTAAGGAGAGAACTATTGAAGGAATCCAGTGCAAGTATTACACATGACTGCAGCAAATACATGCTGCTCTGAGTGAAAGCTAGTGGAACCAGCAGCTGAGACATCAGAGAAGGAAGGGTCTTCAGGGTGCACCTTAGTGCTCTTTGTTTCGTTGCCACTTTGTTCTCAGCAGATCCACAGGAAGAGAAAGGAGAAATATGTGTTTTCTAAAAAATTTTTATTTATTTATTTATTTATTTATTTATTTATTTATTTATTGCTTTTTGGGTCACACCCGGCGATGCACAGGGGTCAATCCTGGCTCTGCACTCAGGAATTACTCCTGGCGGTGCTCAGGGGACCATATGGGATGCTGGGATTCGAACCCGGATCGGTTGTGTGCAAGGCAAACGCCCTACCCGCTGTGCTATCACTCCAGCCCCGAGAAATATGTTTTAAAGTGTGTATAAATTAAGGCATAGAGGGGAAGTTTTATGGTGATTTGTGTTTGAGTTTTGGGTGGCTTTTTAACATTTTTTTGGCTTCGTTTAACTTTGGGGCCACACATGGCGGTGCTCAGGGCTGACTCCTGGCTCTGCACTCAGGGATCACTCCTGGTGGCTCAGGGGACCGTACGGGATGCTGGGGATTGAACCTGGTCCGGCTCCGTGTAAGGCAGGCATCCAACTTGCTGTATATCGCTCCGGACCAGATTTGTGTATTTTATAGACTAATTATAATACTTAAAAAGAATTCCATTGTCTCCCTCTCCCTTTCCTGTAATGCATCTTACAAGTAGTTACAGAAATCGAACTTGAGAATACAGAGTCCTCTTCTCCCTAAGTCTCCTCTCAACACCACTCTTCTGAATTTTGAATTTATCTTTCCCTATTTTGTTTACTTTTTTAGGGAGTGGGGGCAGGCAAGGTCATCTGTGGCCAAAGTCAGGGTCTACTCCCAGCTTGGGTGGTATGCAGGACTCATTCGGGCAGACCTTGGGGGACCAAGTGGTGCTGCAGATTGAACCCAGGGCCTCGCCTGTGCAAGGCAAGTCCTCCAACACTGAGCCACATTCATGGCTGGACCATTTCCTACTTTTTTGGAAAATAGTTTCTGTTTCTGGAATCATTGCTAAGTGATAGGTTGTTTTAATCTGCCCACTTTTGAACTTTGTATAAATAAGACCCTGTTTTATCTGTCTGTGTTTACTTACTTGAATGTTTTTTTTTCCTTTTAATGATTCATTCATATATGTTTTGTGTCCAGGCAACCATCAGTATCATAGATGAAAATGCCTCCCTCCCTCTCTTTCTCCCTCCTTCCCTCCCTCCATCCTTTCCCCCCTCCTTCCATGCTTTGGAGTGCCTCTTTGGAGTATTTCTAGTTATCTTTGCTCTTTCATGATCAGAATTTGCCGTGGATTAAATTTGTTGAGTTAGCTATAAGTAGGTAACTTTATATAAAATCAGTTTCCTGCAGAAGTTGATTCGTTAGAATGGGTTGTGGATTTTCTTGTTTTTCAGACTTTAGGCCATCAGCCAGTAGCTGACTGTGTCCTTTTCCCTATTTCAGAGATTGATTTGTTTTGGCGTTGATTTTGCTCAGCAGTGGGGAATGAGTCTGCTCCTAGCTCCTATTCGGAATGAGGGGGTATTTTTCTTCGACGTGCTGGCAGCCCCTTGCTTGTCTGGTCAGAGGAGAGGGAGTGTGAACATAGTAGGAATCTTGGAGGGCCTGTCAGCCAGCTGTTGTTTCAAGGGTCCTGAAAGACCAGCAGCCTAAATATGGAACGGGGGGGCTGGCAGGGTGGTTTTAAAAAAATTAATTAATAATTAATTAATTGATTTTTTTGATCAAACAGCCATCCCTTCACCAGTGCACATGTTCCAACACCAAGAACCCCTGTATGCCCCCCCTCCCACTCCCCCCCATCTGTAACATGGCAGATGATTTTCACTTTCCTCTCTCTTTGATTACATTCAGATTTTGACAGAAAACCCACTATTATTATTTGGAGTTTTCCCCCAACAATCAGACCTGCTGAAAAGGCATCATTAGATAACTTATTTTCTATTGCTGATAATGAAGGCATATGATATCGCTGTTGCGCCGTTTTGAAATTCTGGTATTTCAGTAGTTAAGTCCAGAGGTATTTCTGGCAGCAGCCACTGCGTTCCGAGATTGGTTTGTGTGCCTCTGGGATCATGGTCGTTCAGGAGCCCTTAGTGGGTGGCCGCTCGGGGTCTCATCTGGGCGGGCAGCAGGGCCGGTTCTGCCCCCCTCCCCATTGTGAGGTTTCCTGCAGGGCGTTTTTATTGCCATTTCACGTTTCTGACTGTGGAAGACGGTGGCTGAGTCGGTAACCCCTCTTTCTCAATAATACAGATAATGCTGAGCTTGCAGCAGAGAGCGCAGAAACGCGCAAGCTACATCCTGCGCCTCGAGGAAATCAGCCCGTGGCTGGCTGCCATGACCAACACGGAGATCGCCCTCCCCGGAGAGGTGTCTGCTCGGGACACTGTCACCATCCACAGTGTGGGTGGAACCATCACCATCCTGCCTACCAAAACCAAGCCCAAGAAGCTGCTCTTCCTGGGCTCCGACGGGAAGAGCTATCCTTACCTTTTCAAAGGTATGGCCTGAAAGGGTGCCCTGGGGCTGCTGAGTGACCCCTGGGCTGGCCTGAGTTCTGAGTGGCCTCCCTTCCCCCGCTCCTTCCCTCTGCTGTGGTGGTGGTGGTGGTGGTGGTCCGAGCTCTGCTCCCTGCCCTGTGGGAGCAGCGGTTCCAGAATTCCTCTAGCATCGTGGGGCAATGCCAAGGGAGAAATGCGGAGCATCACACAGGCCGGGCAGTGTGTGATCCTTTTTGGGGCCGGGCAGGGGTGAGTGTTGGGTGGGAGCACGTTGCTCAGAACCACTCCTGGAAGTGCTGAAGGGGCCTCACTGCTCTCGGGCCTGACCTGAGTTCCGGGTATAAATCCTGCACTCCCACCCTTGGAACCTTCTCCCCTGCCTCCTCCTCATGGGATTTTTCTCCTGTTACTGTCTGGTTTGGGGGCTGCCCCCAGCATTGTTCTGAGAACGTTGCATTGCCAGGATGGAACTCAGGGCTCCTTACGTACAAAGTACATACTCCAGTCTACTTAGTAACTTCTTGAGCCGCCCATGTGGCACTCAGGAGGCCTGGGGGACATTCCCAGCAATTCATGGCCAGTCAGCCCGGGTTATTCAATGGGAGGGTCCACAGGTGTGCTGCTTGGATTTCGTGGTGTCAGATATCACTTGGGTTGCCCCGTTGGTCTCAGGAGCCTTCAGGCTTCCCCCAGTGACCGTGTGGTATGAGGATCACACTCGGGTCGGGAAGCCTGCTAGGCGTGCACCTCAACCCCATACCGCCCTTCTGGCGCTCTCTACGTGATTCTTAATGGAAGTGATTGGAAGCCGTTTGCTAAGGTTTTCCAATCCCCACCTAAATTTTGTGAATTGTAGCCAGCATAGCCAGTGTATGTTATTTTATATCTGAGTAGAATGTTTTTTGATATTCTTTTTGGGGGGCCATACTCAGCGGTGCAGGGCTGTTCTTCATGGGCTTGGAATCAGGCCAGGCTGGGGATTGGACCTGGGGCTCTGCATGCAGAAACCGTGGGAGTCATCTTTCGGGCCCCTAATGTTCTTGTTACCCCTTGGTTCTTGAGTGCTCTCTCTGGTTAAGGACAAGAGTGGTATGTCCCTAGCCCTGGTTGTTCTCTTACCTTTCCTGATCTGGTCCTCTCCTGAGCTACTTTGAATATGTTTCCATAGGACTGGAGGATTTACATCTAGATGAGAGAATAATGCAATTCCTGTCAATTGTGAACACCATGTTTGCTACTATCAATCGCCAGGAAACACCCCGTTTCCATGCTCGACACTATTCTGTAACTCCGCTTGGAACACGATCAGGATTAATTCAGTGGGTCGATGGAGCCACACCCTTATTTGGTCTTTACAAGCGATGGCAACAACGGGAAGCTGCCTTACAAGCACAGAAGGTTAATTCAAGTTCAAATACAGATCTGCTTTTATTTGGAGGTCTATGGTTTAGTATGTATATGTTAGCCTGTGCTGTTACGTTGACAGAGGCTTAGCTGTGCTCCAGCCGATTTACACAGTTGTAAGGGTTAAAGAAAGGAAAGAGAGGAGGCTAGTTTAAAAGTACTTACAGGTAAAAAGGGAAAGGTGCAGAAATACTGACTTTGGGTTCATCTTTCTTGCGATGAATGAAGAATTTGGGGTATTAATTACTTAATGACTTGATATTTTACATCTTTAATGCTTTTTTGTTGGCTTGATAGTAGGGGTCTTTTAAATTTTGTAAATCAGCTTTAAACAGATTTTAAAAAATTGGTGAGGAAAACTTCAAGTTTACAGAGTTTCACTGGGACTTACTATGTTGGAACTGTGAAATTTATACTTTGATTCAGGTAGGAATTTAAGTTTGACATCATTTCTTCTAGAGTACCTAGTGTATGCCAGAAACAGTACTGAGTATTGCTGATTAAAGATAAATACAACTTTGTATAATGTATTGGGGTTTCACATGTAACCAAAAGATATGATTCTAATTAGGATATATGGGGGAAAGGACAAGAATCCCAAAGGAGTCAAGTTTGAGATGTAGGTGTTAGGAGACTGTAGAGCGATTATTGAAGGGCAAATTAGAGATGAGAGTAAAGAAATAGTTATCTAAATTGTTGTGTAATGTGTTCTTAATATCTTTTATTTTATACTCATGTTTAAATCACTGTACAAGAAAGAATTATTCAGAGAAGGAATTGTGGGGATTTGAAAGTGAATTATACATGACAAAGAAGAGTTTGGCCATTGAGTTTGAGTTGAACTTTAAGAAGGTGTGACATTAGACCAGCTTTTTAGTACAGTAGTGTTACTTTCGAGAAAGCTGTGTAATTAGAAGGTAGCTGGGTAGTGCAGGAGAGTTAACAGGTGCTTGAAATCTAGCTGGGTAGGTAGGTGGATGATACCACTGTGAATATCAATTACAGTACTTTGCATGAAAAGTAATCATCTCCATTTAAATAAAATCTTATCTTTGAAAAACATTTTTACAGGCCCAAGATTCCTACCAAACTCCTCAGAATCCTGGAATTGTACCCCGGCCCAGTGAACTTTACTACAGTAAAATTGGCCCTGCTCTGAAAGCCGTTGGACTCAGTCTAGATGTGTCTCGGCGAGATTGGCCTCTTCATGTCATGAAGGCGGTTCTCGAGGAGCTGATGGAGGCCACGCCCCCGAACCTGCTGGCTAAAGAGCTCTGGTCGTCGTGTACCACGCCTGACGAGTGGTGGCGAGTCACACAGGTATGTGCTCAGGGGCAGGGGCTGGGCTGTTCCCTGCCTGCTCCTTTGTCTTTCTTGCTTGTCACTTTTCTTCCCTCCCTGTCTGCTCACAATTTGTATTTGATTCTCACCTTAACACTGATTTTTATAAGGCAGTGTAGGAGGAATTGTGGGTGGAATAGAAAAAGAGACTAAAACCTTTGGCTGGGGAAAACCCGGGGAAGCTCGGGCATAGGCTTTCAGTTTCTGTTTGTTTGGGGGCTTCACCTAATGGTGCTAGGCGCCGACTTCTGGCCCTGTCCTTGGGGATCGGGCAAGCTGGTTCCCAAGGGTTCGTGCAGTGCTGAGGATGGTGCATGCAGCGCCTGAGCTCAGCCACGTGAGCTGTCTCTAGCCTGCTGTTTGGTTTATGAGTCCTTCATTCAGTTCCTGACTGAGCAGCCCAAAGAGGACCGTGGTATTTTTGCGGCTGTTCATTGCAAAGACTGGCCTTGAGTGTGGCCGGGGTAAGATATTCTCTGTAATTGATGTGGCCCTGTCACTGCATGGTCCCTGGGCACAGGGCCGAGTCCTGGAGCACCACCAGGTGCAGCCCAAGAACACCCATCACTGCCGCCCTCTTCAGTAGGAGTGGAAAGGATTACAGAGTTTGACACATGCTGCCACAGGTTCCTTCAGAGGGCCGCTTGCTAACAGTGCTTAATTTGTGTGTTCCGTCCCCCTCCTTCAGTCTTACGCCAGATCGACTGCAGTCATGTCTATGGTTGGGTATATAATTGGCCTTGGCGACAGACATCTGGATAATGTTCTCATAGATATGACCACTGGAGAGGTTGTGCA
Source organism: Sorex araneus (assembly GCF_027595985.1). NCBI lineage: Eukaryota > Metazoa > Chordata > Mammalia > Eulipotyphla > Soricidae > Sorex > Sorex araneus. The sequence goes on from NC_073305.1 coordinate 213,651,884, forward strand.
CATCGATTACAATGTTTGCTTTGAAAAAGGTAAAGTCAAAGTGGAATTTACAGTGGGGGGTGGAGGGGCCACGAGGTGGGACGGCCACATGTGATTTGTTGAAAGACCAAAATCATAAGGGTGTGTCTTTTCAAGGTAAAAGCCTGAGAGTTCCTGAGAAAGTACCTTTTCGAATGACACAGAACATCGAAACAGCGCTGGGCGTGACTGGGGTCGAAGGCGTTTTTCGGCTTTCATGTGAGCAGGTATGCTATTTCCCTGCACCTCTAGCGGACCTCTTAAGGTCACAAGTCCTGTGTGTAGAAAAGCATCACTTTAGGGAAGAAAATTGGTAGCAAATAAAAGTTTCTTTAAAGCTTTAGCAAAACTTCCCATTCTTCTGAAAACAGGTTCTGCACATCATGCGGCGTGGCCGAGAGACCTTGCTGACGCTGCTGGAGGCCTTTGTGTATGACCCTCTGGTGGACTGGACAGCTGGGGGCGAGGCTGGCTTCGCTGGTGCTGTCTACGGGGGCGGCGGCCAGCAGGCCGAGAGCAAGCAGAGCAAGAGAGAGATGGAACGGGAGATCACCCGCAGCCTCTTCTCCTCCCGGGTAGCTGAGATTAAGGTGAGCCCAACACACCACGTCCTCGGAATCACTGTTTGCAAGAGTAGATGGGTCTATTAAAATGCTCCGTAAGGCTGCTTTCCTAAGAATTTTCTGTCATACCCAGTAGTGAGAATGACAGTGAGAGGGTTGGGAAGAGAATACGAAGATGAGGGCCTTTGGATCCTAGCACCCTGTGACTTCCTGAGCATCCCTGGGTGTAGCCCTGGTGGCCCCTGGGTGCTGCCAGAGTGTCCATAGTGGTTTCTGGCCCTACTGGCCTCGAGCGCATCCGCTGGCCTTGTGTTGGATGCCTGACTTGACTGTTGGGAGTGGCCTGGGATTTTCCTGAGCTCTGCTTTCACACTATCGGGGTAGTCAGTGATCCAAGAAATTTGTAGTTGAAATAGATTGAAATGTGTGTATCAGCGACTGGCATTCATGATTTTAACATCCCAGTCACCAGTGGTGCTGACCTGGCTGGATGGCCTGGGAGTGACTGCGTGAGTTTCTCAGTTTATGACTCTGAACTTGAATGCTTTAGTTTCCCCTGTGACTTGTGGGTGACGCAGGGTTTTGTTGAGATTTGAATAACAGGTAGTGATCTTCTCACACGGTGCTTCCATCAGATACCCTCGTAGCTGACAGCTGACCCTATCCAATCTCCCTGCACTTCTGCTTAACAGGTGAACTGGTTTAAGAATAGAGATGAGATGCTGGTTGTGCTCCCCAAGCTGGACAGCAGCTTAGACGAGTACCTGAGCCTGCAGGAGCAGCTCACTGAAGTGGAGAAGCTGCAGGGCAAGCTGCTGGAAGAAATCGAGTTCCTCGAGGGAGCCGAAGGAGTGGATCACCCTTCTCACACTCTGCAGCACAGGTTTGAGACAGTTGGGCGCTTCTCTCTAGAGCTGACAGGGCCCTGTTCGGGCTCTTCTCTAAAGAGTTGACGTGGGGGCCTCGGAACTCTTTAAACAGATGACATGTAGCAGAACTTTTGTATTTATGTCAGTGGTGTCCATTGGGACACTTGCAGCCGTTCACGCAGTCTGAACCTCTCTCGAGACTGCAGCTTTAAAATACTATTCAGCAGAGCTTGGCTGGGCTCTGACTCGGCTAGGGCATTTGCCTTGCTTGTGTGAGGTCTTGTGTATAGTTACTGTCAACACATGTTCCCTTAAGACACACTGGGTATGTCCCCAAAATACAAAAGAAAAAACTCTTAAAATTTTTTCAGTTAATTGTATGTAATTTGGACTGGAGCGATAGCACAGCAGGTAGGGCATTTTCCTTGCACATGGCTGACCCGGGTTCGATTCCTCCGTCCCTCTTGGAGAGCCCGGCAAGCTACCAAGAGTACCCCGCCCGCATGGCCAGAGCTTGGCAAACTACCCGTGGCATATTCGATATGCCAAAAACAGTAACAACGTCTCACAATGGAGATATTACTGGTGCCCGCTTGAGCAAATCGATGAACAATGGGATGACAGTCTACAGTGCATATATAATTTAAATGTTAGTTAGTTCATGAAGTAGATGAAGAGCATAGTGGAGTACTGAACTTGGAATCAGAAAATCTGGATTTTGGCTTATCTTTATACTTTGTATCTAAATACTTACTGATACAGTGGCCATTGTTTAATCTATTCTCCTTTGTGGAGTGGCGGCATTGCGGCACTCCCATTGATGCTTAGGGATTACTCCTGGCTAAGTGCTCAGGGATCACTCTTGGCAGTGTTCAGGAGACCATATGAAGTCCTGGGGATCTAACAGGGTTGACCGCATGGAAGGCAAACATCTTATACTATTTTTTGATTCTATTTCATCTACTTTTAATGAAGTTTTAAATTATTTCATTAAATACAAAGATTTTGTAATGTAAATATGACCTTCAGCCAGAGCGATGGTATAGTGGGTAGGACCCTTGCCTTGTACCAGCTGACCTGGGTTCAGTCCTTCAGTCCCTGGTACCCAGTATGGTCCCCAAGCCCCACCAGGAGAGATCCTTGAGCACAATGCCGGGAGTAACCCCATGAGCATAGCATCACCAGGTGTGGCCCAAAAAGCGCCATCCCCCCAATGGGTTAAATGACCTTTCATCGAGTATATGCTCAATAAAAACGAGTTGACCATGTAAGTGCCAAGAAAGTGCTGCTTGACGTTCTGAAACTGTAATCAGCCAGCAGGCACCAAACTTTTACTTTCATGTTATTTAAGACCTTGTAGATAGGGTGGAGTTTTGTTTAGGTGATTGTGTTTATAAAGGCTGGCCATGTTACTCAATTCCAGAGCATGTGGGAGGTGCTGGGTTTGATTCCTGGCATCACAAAAAATTCTTTGGTATCAGTAAAAAAAAAATGAGTATTGTTCAGTAATCGCGTCCTCCTGATTGATAGATGCTCAGCGGGGAGTCCCACTCACGAGTACACTCAGGAATGTGAAGGAACAGTAATTTAGAATCTCTCCTCTCGCCCCCAAACCCCCCTTTACCTAGGTATTCCGAGCACACGCAGCTGCAGACTCAGCAGCGGGCTGTTCAGGAAGCCATCCAGGTGAAGCTGAATGAGTTCGAGCAGTGGATCACGCACTATCAGGCCGCGTTCAATAATTTAGAAGCCACACAGCTGGCGAGTTTGCTCCAGGAGATCAGCACACAGATGGACCTCGGTAAGGGCTGGCTGGCTTTCCACACGTGTGTGCATTTCGTGGCTGGGGATTTATGAGTGTGGGGTTGCACGTGGGGCTCCTTTCCTAGGACTGCTGGTCTGAAATGGCTTCGTGGTCTCTGGTTGTTTCGGGGTTTCATTTTTCGTTTGTTTTGTTTGCCAAAAGGTCCTCCAAGCTATGTCCCAGCAACAGTGTTTCTGCAAAATGCGGGCCAGGCCAATTTGATCAGCCAGTGCGAGCAGCTCGAGGGGGAGGTTGGCACTTTACTGCAGCAGCGGCGCTCCGTGCTCCGGGGCTGCCTGGAGCAGCTGCACCACTACGCGACCGTAGCCCTGCAGTACCCCAAGGCCATTTTCCAGAAGCACCGAATCGAACAGTGGAAGGCCTGGATGGAAGAGCTCATCTGCAACACCACGGTGGAGCGCTGTCAGGAACTGTACAGGAAGTAAGGCCACAGCGCTCAGTTTCCTTTAGCGTGGGGTGTGGCAGCAAACTGGTCTTTGACTTTATAATTACATAGTGATTTTTATTTTGGATTTGGGGCCACACCTGATGGTGCTTGGTACTTATTCCTGGCTCTGCACTCAGAAATCACTCCTGGTGGCCTTTGAAGGACCTTGAAGGGTGCCAGGGATAGAACCTAGGTCAGCGGCATGCAGAGCAAGTACTCTGCCCACGAACCTGTCTCTGGCTGCTGCGTATTTTATTCTTCTGCTTACTTGTTTGGTAGATGGAATTTGAATAGAGGTACTTTGTCTTGAATTTAAGAGGATAGGGCATCGTGTTTTGCTGTGAGACAGTATGTTTGAGGGTGGGGGAGATGAGAGGGTTGGGCACTTGTCTTGTACATGGATGACCCAGGTTCTATCCTTCAGCATCGTATATGGTCCCCTGAGCCCCACCAGGAGTGATCCCTGAGCACAGAGCCAGGAGTAACTCCTGAGTATTGCTGGGTATGTTCCAAAAGGCCAGAAATACAAATAAAAGGGTCTACAGGAAAATCCTTACCTTAAAAAAATAAAGTACATAGGTAAATTGACTCCATGGTTTTTACTGTAAATGATTCTCTTTTCTTCAGATTTGTGTGGGGGCAGTTTGTGTGAAGACCTGACTTCATTTACAGGCAGGGGGTGTTAGCTCCTAGTCACCCACGTCTTGTGCCTCTCCAGGTATGAGATGCAGTACGCTCCGCAGCCCCCGCCCACGGTGTGTCAGTTCATCACAGCCACGGAGATGACCCTGCAGCGGTATGCAGCCGACATCAATAGCAGGCTCATCCGCCAGGTGGAGCGCCTGAAGCAGGAGGCCGTCACCGTGCCCGTTTGTGAGGATCAGCTCCAAGAAATTGAGCGCTGCATCAAGGTCTTCCTTCATGAGAATGGAGAAGAAGGGTCTTTGAGTCTCGCAAGTGTTATTATTTCTGCCCTTTGTACCCTCACAAGGTGAGTGACTTTCTCAGAATATTAAGACCATTTTCTTTTGTTGAGAACAGCGATGTGTATTGAGATTTCTTTGATTTACTCTCAAATTGAAGGCAGCGTTACAGCTGCTCTCTTGCTGTTGAGATTTTGAGGTATCCCCTTTTGCGTGCGAGTTGAGCTAAGTCTGTTTCATTGTGTAATTCATCACATTTAGGCGGAACCTGATGATGGAAGGCGCGGCCTCGAGTGCTGGGGAGCAGCTGGTGGATCTCACTTCCCGGGACGGAGCGTGGTTCCTGGAGGAGCTCTGCAGTATGAGTGGCAACGTCACTTGCCTGGTCCAGCTGCTGAAGCAGTGCCACCTGGTCCCTCAGGACCTGGACATCCCCAACCCCATGGAAGCATCTGAGGCAGTTCATTTAGCCAACGGAGTCTATACCTCACTTCAGGTGAGCACTGTCAGGTGACCTGAGCATCTCCTATGTTCGGTGTTAGTTATTCATCTCTTTAGAAACAGCAGTTTGACTCCTTTTGCTCTGAGAGCTGCCTGCACAGTCCTGTCAGATACAGTCCACGTGAGGTTTGCAGCTATAGTTTGGCCGGGACTGCAGAGTTCTGGATTCATGGCGTTTGATCTCTCAGTGTGAAACTTAATCTAAACTCCAGGAGCATTCAAATATTTTTCTCGCATATTATAGGAGTTAAATTCAAATTTCCGGCAAATCATATTCCCAGAGGCACTTAGATGTTTAATGAAAGGGGAATACACTCTGGAAAGTATGCTCCATGAGCTGGACAGTCTGATTGAGCAGACGACTGACGGCGTCCCCCTGCAGACTCTAGTTGACTCTCTGCAAGCCTACTTAAGAAATGCTGCTATGGGACTCGAGGAAGAAACACATGCTCATTATATCGATGTTGCCAGGTAAGTAAATGTTAGCTGTGCTCTTTCCTTGGGAAAGAGATAGAGAAGTCAAGTAAAAATATTCTGAGCTCTTGTTTTTCACTTCTTTTTTGGAGGGGAAGGATGGAGGGGAGGAAACCTAGGGATTCAGAGAATCATGTGCTCTACCACTGAGCTTTATCCCTATCCCCAGTTGTAATTATTTACAAATGCTGACACTTAAGCCTTTTAAAAACATCTTTACTTTGATGAGGCTCAAAAGCTAGTATGACTTGACCACAAGCAAATAATTAGAATCCATTAGCTTTAGAGTTGTGATTATTTGAACTAATGCCATCCTTATAACAGGTACATTTTCAACTTAAGTTTTTACTCCATTACGCACACTTTTAGATAAATAAATTTTTAAAATATCCACGCTGAAAGAGAAAAGAACTGTGATTCTTGATGCTTTTTACATATTCAGGGCTTGTATTATTTCTGTGTGAAGTCAGACTGTATTACTATACATAGGTTTTTGGAAACTTTGTCATCGTGTGAGCTTACATATATGAACAGTTGCTGATACTGACTTCTAAACACTGATATCCTGTCGCAATTAGCACTACTTGCCATTTCTTTCTGAGATTCTTTTCATGTTAATGACATTCTAGAGTTAGTATCTGGCTGTGATGTGAGACTTGGTGTGACTTTCCTTGTTCCCCGGACTTCTCAATCTTGCTGAGGATTAACTCCCCTTTCTTTCTCCTAGAATACTTCATGCTCAGTATGGTGAATTAATCCAGCCAAGAAATGGCTCAGTTGATGAAACACCAAAAATGTCAGCTGGCCAAATGCTTTTGGTAGCATTTGATGGCATGTTTGCCCAAGTTGAAACTGCTTTTGGCTTACTAGTTGAAAAGGTAAATATTGACTTGGTTTGATGGATAATGAAGTTTTGCAACATGACTGTTCTGTGTGTGAGCATTGAGAGTTGTACTTTGTTTTTCTTTGTTTACCTAGTTAAACAAGATGGAAATTCCTATAGCATGGCGCAAGATTGACATCATAAGGGAAGCCAGGAGTACCCAAGTCAATTTTTTTGATGATGATAATCACCGGCAGGTGCTAGAGGAGATTTTCTTTCTAAAAAGACTGCAAACAATTAAGGAGTTCTTCAGGCTTTGCGGTACCTTTTCTAAAACATTGTCAGGTAATATTCCAAATGAAAAATTATTGGTTCAGTCAGTTCAATTGTGTTGTATTTGGAAGGGGTCAGAATGGTGTAGATTTAGTCCTCTGTTCCTAAGGTCACAGGTATTACAAAGAAGCAGAATTATTGCCTTATGATATGAAATATTTTAAGAAAATGCTCTTATTTTAGGATCAAGTTCACTAGAAGATCAGAATACCGTGAATGGACCTGTCCAGATGGTCAATGTGAAGACCCTTTTCAGGAACTCTTGTTTCAGCGAAGACCAAATGGCCAAACCCATCAAGGCGTTCACAGCCGACTTTGTGAGGCAGCTTTTGATTGGACTGCCAAACCAGGCCCTCGGACTCACGCTTTGCAGTTTCATCAGTGCCCTGGGCGTAGACATCATCGCTCAGGTAGAAGCAAAGGACTTTGGCGCTGAGAGCAAAGTGTCTGTTGACGATCTGTGCAAGAAAGCCGTGGAGCACAACATCCAGGTGGGGAAGTTCTCCCAGCTGGTCATGAACAGGGCGACGGTGCTGGCCAGCTCCTACGACACCGCCTGGAAGAAGCACGACCTGGTGCGCCGGCTGGAGACCAGCATCTCCGCGTGCAAGACCAGCCTGCAGCGTGTCCAGCTGCACATTGCCATGTTCCAGGTAGGTGTCAGTGCTGCTCGCAGCCGAGCCCGGGGCCTCGGCGTGTGTGCTGTGGACTCTGCACCAGGAGGGCGCCTTGGCTCCGGCGTTTGCCACTGCTGTGGGTGTCTCCTCGGTGCAGGAGTTTGGAAAAACTGCAGCAAATGACTGTGAAATACTAAAAAAAAGAGAAAGTTTTAAGCCTTCTGAATTGTGCCTGCTCAGGCAAATCACCCTTAACATCTAGGTGCTTGTTTTTAATGTATTTGAGATGAGTTGTTTTTTATACTTTGGACCCTTAGATTTTGTTTTTTTGTATGATTACCACTTTGGAGTATAATTTCTAATGGTTGAGTCTGTGGCCCCCCTCCCCCCCAGTTTGTGAGTGTGCTTCCTGTGTTGTTTAGATTATTTCTAAAGCTATTTATTTTCTGATGCCCTAATGATGTGAGAATGTTTTGCGCGTAAATCTGTCTTCGTTTGGGAATTGTTTTTAAAACCTGTTTTTAGCAAATGGTTTGTTTGAGCAGAGCAGTGAGGCGTCAGAGGCTTCATGAGTGAGATGAATTGGATCCCAATGAGATGTGCTATGTGAACTTGGGTTTAACTGCCCCCCAGGTATATGTTCCTTGTCTGTAGAGTGGACACAGAATCCTTTGAGGATTGGTGATCATGCAGATTTAAGTGACTGTACAGTTAAACAGCTTTTGTACATTTCATTTTCAAATAATGATTTCACCATCTTCAGCCAGCTTGTAGCCAGTTGAGTAATATACTAGAGCTGTGTTTTCCTGGGATCTGTTTTGGCTCCCTTCATAGCATTGGCAGTCCCATTGGACCACTTCCTGATAGTGGAATTGTTATCTTCAGCTCAGTGCATAGAGCTACCCTACTTTCTGCTCCCTGCAGTCTGACACTTAGCTTTTCACTTTATTTTTCTTTCGTAGAAAGAGTGCTGAGTTTTACTTTAGTGTTTGGCAGTACTTGGCTCTGAGCTCGGGGGTTCTTCCTGGCCATGCTCAGGGCTCATGTGGGACTGGGGCTGGACCCTGGGCTCCCCACATGTAAAGCATGTGCTCAGCTCCTTGAGCTACCTTATTGGCCCCATTAATTTTGTCAGTTCACAAATAATTCGTGTGAATCTTGGCTTGTTTCTGTTTGGGGGCCACTTCATGCTACTCCTAGCACATTGCTCAAGGGACTATCCCAATGATGCTTGGGTGAATCACACCGTGCCAGGATTTGAATCCTGGACTGCAAAACTTGTGCATTAGCCCTTTGCACTATCACCATAACCCTTTTTTGCAATTCCTGAAATTGCTCTTACTATATGTTAAAAAGTTCTGTTTCTAGGGGGCTGGAGCAATAGCACAGCGGGTAGGGCATTTGCCTTGCACGCGGCTGAACTGGGTTCGATTCCCAGCATCCCATATGGTCCCCTGAGCACCGCCAGGGATAATTCCTGAGTGCAAAGCCAGGAGTGGCCCCTGTGCATCGCTGGGTGTGACAAAAAAAAGCAAAAATAAAATAAAATAAAAAATAAAAAGTTCTATTTCTAGAACATTAGAACTTTTAAAAAATGTTTCATTCTGAAAAGAAATGTGAAAATGCTAATAAATTTTGTATGTTTTGGAGTTTATTTCTTTGAAACTTTGACTGGAAAACATTTAAAAAAATCCTTTGCGTTTTATTCATCTGAACACTTTGTGAATGTTATGCTATGCATATCTTTTCCGTTGTAATCTGTGGGTCATTTGGGTCCTCCGGGGTGACCTTTAGAGCATAACAGATGGCTCGATCACCTGTCACCTGTTGCCTTTCTTGGTCCATTCTGTTTGAGTGGTTCGCCTGGGACACTGCAGTGCTGCTCACGGGCACCCATGTGGCCTCTGTGTGGGCAGTTCTGTATGCCCTCCCGACCCCCTGCAAGCAGCACGGTCTGCGGCCCCCCTCACCTGAGCCTTGTCTTTGCAGAGGGGGCGGAGGGGTTGTGGACTAGATGTTTACATATGTTAGCAAACAGGTTTATATTATTTTTGTTTTGGGCCACACCTGGTGATGCTCAGGCTTACTCCTGGCTCTGCACTCAGGGATCACTCCTGGTGGGTTCTGGGGACACACGGGATGCGAAGGCTTGAACCTGGCTTAGGCGCGTGCAGGGCAAGCAGCCTGCCAGCTGTGCCATGCCTCCAGCCCCGAGAACTCTTATTACGGAGCTGAGAGTCACGCCCGCCATTATGTACCTCAGGACGTCTTTCATCTGCGTGTGACTCAGGGGGAGATGTTCCTTCTCTGCTTTCTGCTGCCTACTCCCCTGGGCTGTGTCCGGGTGTTGTTTTTTTCCTTCCCCACTTGTGACTCACACCTCTGCATACCTATTGCTCTAAAGGTGTGTGTTCTGTGGTCTAATGACATCTTTCTGTCCCTGTACAGTGGCAGCATGAGGATCTCCTCATCAATCGACCACAAGCCATGTCTGTCACGCCCCCGCCTCGGTCGGCCATCCTGACCAGCATGAAGAAGAAGCTCCACACTCTGGGCCAGATCGAGACGTCCATCGCCACAGTGCAGGTGCGTGGGGCCAGCCCCTGCTCCCCGGGAGCCACTGCTTTGTGCCACGGGGCAGAGACTCCGGCTGCTTGATGGTCAGAATCCACTTACCTACAGACTGAGCTGCCAGGCGCATGGGGGATCCCGGGCTTGCGAGCCTGTGTGTGCAAGGCAGGGCTGTTCCTCTGGACCAGGGGTATACCCCCTTTTCACTTGTTCTTTTATTTGGTGCGGGGGTCACACCTAGTGGCACTCGGGGCCACACCCAGGTCTGCGCTTGGGGTTTGCCCCTCCTGACAGTGATCAAGGGACCAGGCGGTATTGGGATCGGCCCTAGACTTGCCACGTGCAAAACCCATGCTTGGTCCTCTGAGCCAGCCCTCCAGCCCCTCGCTTGTAGTTTAGACCTTGCTTTCTTACATTTAGGGTAGTTGAATTTTCACTCGCACTGTATATTGAAACTAAATGTTTAAGGTTTGTAATGAATTGGATTATTACTGTACTTTGCAGAAAAGGAACCTGGTGATTGGGAACACTTGATTTTGGGGAGGTCGGGGGTGGGAGCACTCCTGCCTGTGGGGATCCGAAAGTCACATGCAAAGCAAATGCAGTACCCACTGTACCTCCAGCCCTTTGGGAACACTTGAACATTTACTTTGTTCCTGAAGTGCTTGTACACAGTTATAGCTGGCTTATTGTTGTTTTCATTTTGGGCTTTTTTGGTTCAGTATTATCTAGGAAGCATAGACATATCTTAATTGTATATTTTTGTCATATCAAAGGCAGACCAATTTTCCAAAGTATATTTGCATATCATATTTTTTGTCATTTTATCTACGTATTTAATTTCACTTTTAATAAGAGGAATGGATCTTTTACATATATAAATGTATGTATAGCTTCATACCTCATTCAGAAGATTTTAAATTTCATGAGACTGAAAAATACTTATGATGTAAAAATAACAAATGTTCTGTTGTTATTTTTGAGCATCTTTGATGTTAAACACCCTTATAAAGTATAATGTGGTTAGAGAAGTTAGAGAAAAGACTTTTAACTTTATTTTTTTTAGTTTATTTGCTTTTTGGGTTACACCTGGTGATGCTTAGTGGTTACTCCTGGTTCTGCACTTATGAATTACTCCTGGTGGTGCTTGGGAGGCCATATGGAATACCAGGGATCAAACCTGGGTCAGGGATTGAACCCGGGTCGGCTGCGTGAAATGCAAACGCCCTACTCTTGTACTATCGCTCCAGCCCCTGAGATTTTTAACTTGAGAATGAACTCCTGCCCTCCAGTTAAAGTTTAACTTAAGAGTGAACCTCTCCCCCATGCCTCTTATTTTGTTTTTGGTTCTTGGGCCACTCATGTTGGTGCTCAGGATTTATTCCTGACTTTGCACTTGGGAATCACTCCTGGCAGGCTTGGGGGACTATGTGTGATGCCGGAGATTGAACCTAGTTCAGCTGCTTGCAAGGCAAGTGCCCTGCCTGCTGTCCTATCACTCCATCCCTTGCTCTTTCCGATCGTACTGGTATTGGTGTGGCCATGTGAAAGAATGAGGGTAGAAAAAGAATATAAGTTCTTCCACCTGATATGTTGAAAAAGAATGAAAAAAACAACTCTCATATAAAACCTTATTGATGTGATACTCTGAATGGGATTTTTTAAAATTCATAAGCTTTTAGAGTTGGGGATTCAGATTTTTGTCTTTTATAATCAAAACTTTCAGTGACTTTTTTGTGGATATTACAGGTAGCACAGTAGAATTTGGTATCATAAGCGGTCTGGTTTAAAGACCAATTGGGGTGGCTATGGGGGGGATACCACGAAAGCTGAAACTTCCTTCTGCAGATTCTCAAGCTAATATTGCCTCTCCATGTTAGTGTACACCTCAGATATTCAGAGTGAAATCAGTATCCATTCGAGAGTTAGTGTTAGGGACGTTTTCTGAATTCTCTATGCCTGTCCCGGGTGCTTGTTTTGACCGCCAAGCACTTTGTGAGATGCTGAACAGACAGGAAATTTGTCCTTATTCTCTGAAATTCTGCTGGCTTCCATAGGAGAAACTAGCAGCTCTTGAAGCAAGTATTGAACAGCGACTCAAGTGGGCAGGTGGTGCCAACCCTGCTCTGGCACCTGTGCTACAAGATTTCGAAGCAACAATAGCCGACAGAAGAAACCTGGTCCTAAAGGAGAGCCAGAGAGCAAGTCAGGTACTGTGTGCCGTCTTTGATGCTGGCCCGGGGGCCCAGAGGGAATCAGGGCTGCTCCAGGCTCTGCTCGGTGGCCTTCCAGTGTGCTGGTGCCCCTGCCCCACGGCCATCTGTGTTTGGAGTTGCAGGGTTATGTAACTTCGTAGAGTTCCAGGGGGAGAGCAGGGCAGGAGCCGCCCTGTGGCTCCCTGAACTGGAAAGAAGGATCAGCCGACCTCAGGAGACATTCCTCTGGCTAAGTCCACAGTTCCCTGCTAGGGCACTATGCTTCCCAGTTAAACACAACAAGCACGAATTCAACCCCTGGAGTTTAACTCCAGATTGCTCTAAGAGTCTCTTCATATGAAGCAAGCTGATCCAGAGATTTGATATTAATTTTTTCCACATAGCAGTAAAATGTCTTAGTGACTTTGTGGTCTACCAGGGGTTTTATATTGAAATATTGTTATTGAGGGTGGTGGGGGGATAGGAAAAAACAAAACCATTATGTAAATTTTCAGTCAAGTGCATAATTGCACTATTAGGATGATTCTCATACCCCTTATATTGGTTACCAAAATTGGCCATTATTAAACTTACATTGTCTTATTTCTTATTCTTTCCATATTTACTGCATAACATAATTTTATCTCAATATTTCACTATGTATCTAAAGAAAAAGAACTAGTTAAGTACACAATCACGGTGTGTACTTAACAAATAATTGAGAGTACTTATAGTACTCTCAATTATTTGTTTTTGTGATTGGGAGGGCCTGGGGAGGAACATCACTTGGTGCTCAGTGGCTATTTTTAGCTTTGCATTATGGATCACTCCTGGCGGTGCTTAGGGAACTTGATAGGGTGCCAGGGACTGAATTGAGGTTGTGCTTGTGCAAGTGAGGCTCCTTAACCCCTGCATTATCTCTCTGGCCCTGTTTTGTGACCTTTATAGTTAGAGTAGGAGTAGAAGGAGAATAATTCAATAATAATCCAAATAGTGAAAGTTGGGCATAGCGTCCATTGCAGCAGAGTATGACATAGTTCTGTTATGGAGTTGTCTCCGGTGCCTCTAGCATACCCTTATGCATCTTCAGGACCAGTTTTGGTGTTGAAGCCTGGAAATAAATAGCTGGTATTTTTTCCATGTTATTAATTGCAGCATCTTCATTGCCATTATTTTCTTTTTCCTTTTGCTTTTTCACAGGTCACTTTCCTCTGCAGCAATATCATTCATTTTGAAAGTTTACGAACTAGAACTGCAGAAGCCTTAAACCTGGATGCTGCATTATTTGAACTGATCAAACGGTGTCAGCAAATGTGTTCATTTGCATCACAGTTTAACAGTTCAGTCTCTGAGTTAGAGCTTCGCTTGTTACAGAGAGTGGTGAGTCATGAATCTTGATGGGAGTAGGCACTTGATATAAGGCAGTAAGGTCTGTAGTATACCCCCAGGTCTAAGTCATACAATCACTTAATCTGCATTCATTGAGCTTGTACTATCTATACAAGGTTGCTCTGCCAGCTGCTGCGATACTTGCATTTGCTCTCAGCCAAAAATAACTCTCTATTGACACAAAACAGTACAATGATTGAAAAACTTAAAGAGGATTCTGGAACGCCCACCCCCATGGTGTTTCGAGGGTTTGGAGTGGAGGGAAAGGCTTCCTGGCAGGTGACTTGGGCAGCACTGGAAATAGGCCAGAGGACAGGGCGGTGGGAGTGGGGTGCTGAAATAGCAGTCGGCTAAACTGGCATTCATAGTTTACAGGAAGGTGTTAGGCTGTACTATTTAAGTTCGGGCTTTTAAGATAATTGATGAATCTAGTTTGGGGGGGGCCTGGGGGTGCTCTACTGTGGTGCTGGGGCCAACAGGCTCTGCCGGCCAGAGTTGGAGAGGCTGTATGGTGCCAGGGAGCAAATCTTGGCCCTGCAGATGCCAGGCATGTGCTCCAGCCCTTTGAGCTACTGTCCTGGTCTCTGTGATTGCTTTGTTTTATTTTTTGGGCCAAACCTGGTGGTGCTCAGGACTTCCTCCTGGCTCTGTGCTCATGGATTATTCCTGGTGGGGATCAGGGGGACCTATGGAATGTTGAGCTCGAACCCAGGTCAGCCGCATGCAAGATAAGTGCCCCTACCTGCTCTGCTGTCACTCTGGCCCCCTGATTTTGTTCTATAGAGAGATTTATGGGTAGGGGTTGTAGTTAAGCAGCAGAGCACTTATCTTGCATGTGTAAAGTCTTGAGTTTGATCCCTGACACCATAGGGAAAAGTGAAAAATGATTTAGCATAGGTTTAGGATTCTGCACATGGATGATGTTTGTTATTCCTGTTCTGTAACAGTGCATGCCTTAAACTTTCAATTCCCTATTCCCTCTATGGATTTGCAGAAAAGTGCCCAGAGCAATAGTATAGTGGGGAGGCACTTGCCTTGCATGCAGCTGATCTGGGTTCTATCCCTGGTACCACATACGGTTCCCTGAGTCTTGCCAGAGTTGATCTCTGAGTGCAGAGCCAAGAGTGTGGCCCCAGAACAAAATCAAAACAAAGGTTTTGCAGAAAAGTGTGTTTGTGTGTATCTAAGGACATGGTTTCAAAGGATGGAGCATATTTTTTGTACACAGGAACTCGGTTCAGTTCCCACCACCCACATAGTCACCTGAGCAAGCCAGAAGTAGCTTCCACGCACTTTTGGGTGTGGCTCCAGAATAAGCAAAAAATATTAGTATATGTTTTATAGATGGTTTAAATTGTTTTCACTATTTTACTATTCTTGTTTGTTTATGTTTTGGGGGTCACACCTGGCTGGCTCTACTCAGGGTTACTCCTGGCTCCTTACTCTGGAATTACTCCTGTTATTCCTGGCAGTTCCTGGGGGACCGAATGGGGTGCTGAATACAAGGCAAACCCACTACCTGCCGTATTCTGTCTCCAGCCCCTCAAGTACTATTTTATAAGTAGTCGGTTCAGTTCTCAGCAACTAGATTACTCTTTGTCAGAGTTACAAATATCTTTTGAAGGTGATGAAGAAAATCTTAAAATGTTTGTTCCATTTAACCAAATAAATGTTTGTTCTATTTAGGATACTAATCTTGAGCACCCAATTGGCAGCTCAGAATGGCTTTTGTCAGCACACAAACAGTTGACCCAGGATATGTCTACTCAGAGGACAGTTCAGACAGAGAAAGAGCAGCAGATTGAGACGGTCTGTGAAACAATCCAGAATCTGGTGGACAGTATCAAGGCTGTACTCACGGGCCACAACCGGCAGCTCGGTGATGTCAAACATCTCCTGAAAGCCATGGCTAAGGTAAGGCCAGTACTGACTGCCGTTTCCTCTCCCCGCTTTTATAAAAGTACAAAGTAGCTTCATTTATGGGAAAGGGATGTTTCATAAACAATGATTTCGGGTAACCTCTTCCAATATCTTTGTAACTGGTTTGTGTTTCATCAGCTTGGAGTAGTAGTATTCTTACATATACACAGAGAAACTGAGGCTTAAAAAAATTAATTCACCCAGAGTTGTCTAACTAGCTTGTACAGAGTTGAGGCTTGGACATAGGCTCAAGAGTTTTTAAACCTCCAGCCTCTCTTCTGTTAGATTTTTTTCTACCCTTCCTTACAAAGTCTTACAAGTTATCTTAAAAGTGAATGAAATCATTGTCTCTTTCTTCCAGATCCTGCATAATTTAGTTGATAAACTGAGATCTCAGAAAAGGCTAATAACTTTGTCATTGCAAAATAATGACATCTAGTTTTAGGGTTTATTTGTTCGTTGAGTTTTAATTGTATGCTCAAAACAAGACAAGGAATTAAGCTGAAAATAGCGATGCAAACATAGGACTGTTGGAAGACCATTCATATTTTTAGTTCAGAAGTGACTGTCTCAAGGTTAGTTACTGATTCTAAAAATGTTTTTTCATTCTTTAATATATTGATTCTAGGATGAAGAAGCGGCTCTGGCAGATGGCGAAGATGTTCCCTATGAGAACAGTGTCAGGCAGTTCCTGGGTGAATATAAATCCTGGCAGGACAACATCCAGACAGTGCTTTTCACATTAGTCCAAGCGATGGGTCAGGTCCGAAGTCAGGAGCATGTTGAAATGCTCCAGGAAATAACTCCCACCTTGAAAGAACTGAAAACACAAAGCCAGAGGTAAGAATGCCTTCTGGACAAAAGTCAAACATTTGGCAGAATAAATTTAGTTTAGTTCGAAAGTAGTTACTTCGTTAAGCATTTATAAATAAGCCACTTTGTTTTGTGTTTCAGTATCTATAATAATTTAGTGAGTTTTGCATCACCCTTAGTCACCGATGCAACAAATGAATGTTCGAGTCCAACGTCATCTGCTACCTATCAGCCATCCTTTGCTGCAGGTAAGAATTCCCTTTTTCAGAAGGGTCTGAATCTTAATCTCTGAATCTGCATAGAAAGTTCAGATACTGATAAATCTGAATGTATCAGATACTCATAAGTGTCTAATATCCTTCTACATCACTGTATTAAAGGACTCCCTAAGCTCTGTCACATTTCCAATGGTTTAACTTTAAAGTACTTTCTTTTGGGGGTGGGGGGCCCATTTCTGGCTATACTTGGTGCTTGCTCCTGGCTTATGCTCAGGGATCACTCCCTGAGACCATGTGGGGTGCTGAGAACCTGACCCAGGTTGGCCACATGCAAGACAAAACATGCTCTACCTGCTCCGTCCCTGAACTTGAAAATACTTTTGAGAGGGTTGCAGAGATAGCTTGAGGGTTGAAGCACAAATTGCACAGGTCTACCGGCCACTTCCCCATCCACCAGCACCACTGGATGTGGTCATCTGGGCACTGGTTGGTAGATCTGCCCCCAGCCCGCCAAAAAGGAATTTTGTGAGACAGTAAAAATGATTTGTGTTTAGGTACTCTTTAAAGGCCTATTTTGTGATTATAAAGTGTATGCCTAGTAGATAAACTTAGAAAATGATAGATATATGTGCAGGGCAGCTGTGAATTTGTTGTTGATTCTGTATACTTGCAGACAGCTGACACTGAGCCGGGGGTGATTCCTGAATGCAGAGACAGGAGTGACCCCTGTGCATTGCCGGGTGTGACCCAAAAAGTTAAAAAAAAATGATAGAAGTGTGATGTCACAACAAAATGTCCTCATTGCTTAGGCTTCTGTTTGTAAGGATGAGGACTTGGAGGTTGTAAAGTGCAGTCCATTTTCAAGATTGTATGTTTGTAGTCGATGGGTTGAGAGCACCAGTCTGCCCTTCCCTCGGGGTCACCGTCCTAGTTTTGCCTTTCTTACTAACCGAGCTGCCAACTCTTCTGCAGCTGTCCGAAGCAACACTGGCCAGAAGACGCAGCCAGATGTCATGTCACAGAATGCACGAAAGCTGATTCAGAAAAATCTCGCTACATCCGCAGATACTCCACCAAGCATCGTTCCAGGGACTGGCAAGAGTGTTGCCTGTAGCCCTAAAAAGGCTGTCAGGGACCCTAAAACTGGGAAAGGTAATAATCAGTTCAAGCAAGGATGCCTTGAAAATTTTAGCACATTTAAGTTTGACTTAAATGTTTCTTTTGCTTCATAGCTGTGCAAGAAAGGAACTCCTATGCCGTCAGTGTGTGGAAGAGAGTGAAAGCCAAGTTGGAGGGCCGGGACGTTGATCCTAACAGGAGGATGTCAGTTGCTGAACAGGTGATGCATTTTTTAAAACTTGAATTACACATCGAAATGCTCCCAACATGGTGTGGCTTTAGAGCTGGAGAGGTAGTCCAGTGGGTGGGGTAGCTACTTGACGTGCATCTGGCCTGGAGTTGATCTCTGGCACTGTCTATAGTCCCTCACACCAGGAGTGTTCCTGAGCACTGCCAGGTGTGGCTCCCAAACAAAACCAAAAAGTAGATTGCCCGAAAGTCTCAAGTGAGGGCGACATTTGGGGGAGGAACAGTACTTAATAAAAGTGCCTATCCGTTTGCCAGAGTCATTGCTCTGAATTTCTCTCTTTAAAGTTCTATATCTAAATTGGGGGGTGGCACCTTCTCCCACCCCTAGATGTTTGTTTAGGACTTTTTCCGCCTGCAGAAGAGTTGTGGTAATGCTCACATACTCTGACCTGGACTTGGTCAGTCAGTTGCTAATGTTTCCTCTAGACATCTCTCCCTGTGTTGTCTCGTGCTCACACTTGCTGCTGAGTAACTGCCTCACCCCATCCGCGGACCTGCTGGTCTCTGGATGGATTTCACCTTCAGCAGCTCAGGAAACTCAGAGAAACTTCACATGATGTGAAAGATCTTTGTTGCTGAGCCTTTTTCTAAGTGTCATCCTGGCTCTTTATCCCCCAGACAAGATCTAGTCAGGGCGGTAGCCTGCATTTCATTTATTGTCTTATTTTATTTAGACTCTTGGTATTCAGAACAGCTCCCGGTTTTTTATTATGTGCTGATTACGTTGACTTTTTTTTTTTTTTTTAAGTATGCTCAGATTTTGTTTGCGAATGGGCTTCAGTTTCTATTTATCTGACATTTTGTTTACTAGATTAAGAGTCAACTTTTGGGGCAGGACTACTCTTGACAGTGGTGTGACTTCTGTTTTTGTGCCCTACCTGATGGTGTGCCCACATACGAAACATGTAGTTTGACAAGCTTCTGTCAGAAACTGGGAAAGTGGCTGACACAGGCTGTCTTTAGAAAATTTTGTAGGTGAATGGATTGTGTACTTTTATAACTGTATACAGTCCTGTAATACCATTTATGAAATGAGGCTTGACTTGTGTGCTTTTTATTCTAGTAGTAATTAAAGTTTGTATGAAAGATATGGGGGGGGGGTCAGAAAAATCCATCCCTGGCACCCCAGGACTCCAGCTCCCCCAGGAGCCACCTTGCAGCTCTGTACTGGGCATACCCCATAGACAGTGCTGGTTAGGGGCACAGGGGATGGGGGAGGGGAAGTGAGGAGAGGAGAGAGAGCACTTTTAGGGGTGAAGTTAGGCTAGGTCTCTCTAGGCAAGCACTTTTCCACCTATAATTTAATCCAGTGTATGTAGTGAACATTTACCACTGGACGTGGGTGAATGCTCTGAATGCGGAGGGGATTGTCTTGGTATAAAAGAAGATGTAGCTGAGCATGGCCACATGGATCACGTCAGGGGGGCTTTTTCCTCGTGCTGGGGCTTTCTGAGGCTCAGTGAGGTTACGCTGTTCCCCAGATGCACGTCTTGTAGGCTCTGCAGCCTTGTGGGAAGCGTAGCTCATTTCCCCTTTGCACCCACCGAAGCATCTGTCCTTCGGGTGATAGGAAGTTTCTAGGATTCATGGGTGACGCGTGTTCTGTGGAATATTGAATGACGTGAAACACTCTCCTGCCTATTTTCACAGGTTGACTATGTCATTAAGGAAGCAACTAATCTAGATAACTTGGCTCAGCTGTATGAAGGTTGGACAGCCTGGGTGTGAAGGGCAAGCAGTAGATGAGTCTGGTTAAGCGAGGTCAGACGTCCACCAGAATCAACTCAGCCTCAGGCATCCAAAGCCACACCACAGTCGGTGGTGATGCAACTGGGGCCTTACTCTGAGGAGACCTAGGAAATCTCGGTGCGCTCGGAAGTGAATCCTGCAGGGCAGCTGCACTCAGGGATACGCCCCACACCAAGGCCTGCACCCCAGGGTCAAGGGTGAAGGAAAGCCAGCTCACCGCCTGAACACGGAGATTGTCTTTCTGCCGCGACAGAACAGCTGCACACGTGTCGGGAGGTTAGCTGCAGAAAGCGGCGGGGACGCTGTGGAGCACAGAGTGACTCGGAGCTCCATTCCACCTGACCCTGCGTGCGCGCTCCAGGACAACACCCCGCTCAGAAACAGAAAACTGGGGCCGCGAAGAAATCACAGCCAAGGAAGATTGGATGCATTCAGATTCTCGTGTAACACTTTGTTGCTTGGCAGTGATACTGGTTGGGTTGACCAGTAAGTACAAAAAAGCTACGCGATATGAATTTCAGAAATGGACTGAAAATGGAGAGTTGTGTAACAGATACACTACGTTGGAAGAACTTCTGAAACGAAGGGAGAACAACATCAGCCCACATCCACCTCCCCCACCTCCACCCCCCTCCCTGCCCTCCCGCCTTTTCCAGGATCCCGTAGATTAGCCATCTTTCAAATTCACTTTCTTTTCCATCCTTTTCTTTTTTCCACTTCTGTCTCAACGCTGTTAACAGCCTACATTTGGAGTGATCAACAGCAATTTCTCCAAACCCCACTGTTAACATGGAAAATTCAAGGATGTTAAAGGTCTGAAGATCACACACGCAAAAATCTAATTCTGGTTATTCATTTCTGTGATTCTATCATGTACAGTTTCCAGAATTGTCACTGTGCATTCAAAAGTAACAACTCTAACAGACGTTCAATTTGCTGCACGCCTCCTGTGCTTATGGTGTGCATTTGGGGAGGTCATTCAAAATTTCCCTCTTCTGTGATAGCAGTAGGTTTTTTTTTTTCCCCCTTAGAAGATAGCTAATCCAATATAATCGTTTATCTTTTGAAAAACCAGGATAGAGGACCTACTTGAGTTTCCATTGTTGATGACAGATTAATAATAAAGTGATGTTCTGGTGGAGGTGGAGAGTGAAATGGTTTTTTAATTTGGTTTTTTCATTTGCTTGTTTACCTGGATTTTAGCACATGTATGTGAAACAGCAGTGAACGTGAGAACCACCACCATCTTTTTACTGAGTTCAGTGCTTCGTCTGTGAACTGTTTTACTTTTTTGCACAATTCTAATATTTTGCTGTTTAGTAATCCGTAGTAGTGAATTCATGATCAAGATTCCCTTAAATTCAGCATTGCATTTCAGTTCTGACTGTAAGTTCAATTGTTGATCCAAAATAAAAATCCAGACTAAGATTCTGCAAGTTCCACATCAGCAGTAAAAACGGATATGATGAAAATCCTGACCGGAGGCGAGAGACAGTCCAGGGATAAGGCTCTGCTCTGCAACGCAGCCGACACCGGCTTGATCCCCGGCACCACCACAGGTCACTCCTGGGCACTGCCAGCTGTGGCCCCAAACACCACCCCCACTCCAAACCCCAAGAAAGAAATCTTGAGTACATTGTTTCTGATTTTAAAGATTAGGACTGTGGTCTCTTTCTAGTTGCCAATCTTCACCAACTTAAGAGGTATTAAGGGAAAATTCTACATAGCTCTGGCCTTTTTTTGTATTCTCGTTGCCACATGAATCTCTACCCTTCAGTGGAGAGAATGCATCTCAGTATCAGTGCTCTTCTAGGACTTGTACAAGTATTGCAGGAAACAGTGGTCTTTTTGAATTCCTGGGTGTCCAGTTTCAAGTTAAGGAGCCCAGTGCATCACATTTTCTTTCCTTCATCTTAAGCCTTATTTCACAGTCCAAACAGCCTGGCTGGAATAATAATGCCATACTGTGCTTTGCACTCCGCTGTTCATTTTCTAGAGGCTGGGGGGCCATTGCATTCATCACTTGATTACCTCTGCTCTCTCTCGAGTAAACAACTCAGCAACTCAGCAACGTTTTTTATTGTCAGATGGAACAAACTTTTATTACAGATAAGGAAACCCGTTCAACTGTCCCTGTAGGTGATATTCAGAAATTGCTTCATCTTTGATAAACTAGATAAGTAGGTGAATTCTAATGCCTATAAATTTCAGGCTTCAGAGGTACCTGGCACCTTATCCAAGCAAAAACAAAACAGCTTTATATCCAAACATGTGCCTCTGATGACTTCTCCACCACTTTCAATCAGAATGGCTCCAGTGTGGCATATCTGTGTCCGTCCTCGGGCCAGGTTGCACTTCTGAGATTGCTTTTGGCTGCACCCTACAGACCCTTGTCTGCCTGACTTCATCTGGGATGTCAGTTGGACCATTCTGAATTACTATAAGTGAGCTAAACAAATCTGATCACCGGTAAAGGGCCTGGTGATAGAGCAGACTGAGAGAAGATTGAGCTGGGTTGGAGAAATTATCATGTAAAATAGCAAGTGTGTAGAGTGGCTCTAGCTAAGTCAGGCTCTTGGGATGATACAAAATACCTGTGGAAAACCAGGGATTCTCCTCCCTTCCTTTCTCTAAGACTCACAGGGTACAGAGTCACCTACTCACAGCCTCTACATTCAGAGTACCCTTCGAAATGGAAGTTTATCCTGCTTTTTGTCTTTTATTTGCTAGAGTTGCCTGCTTTTTTGTTTGTTTGTTTATTCCTCTATTGGGTTTTGGAGGCACAGTAGTTCTTGGAGCTGTCTCTTTCTTTGGTGTATCTTACAGTATCTCATTATTTCTGGCCATGAGTTCCTTAGGTTTTGCTAGATGATTTTAAGATTCTTTTGTCTCTGACACTTGTGAGTTATTTTTGAGATAAATGAGATTTTTGTGTGAGAACTGATAATCAAGCTCTTGATCAGCTTCCCTAAATCGCTTTTTTTTTTTCTTCAATTGCCCAAACCCAATTTGGGGTGAGGGTCTGTAATACAAAGTAAAACTTCCAACACTTCTGCCCTTAACACTTGCCTCTATCACTGAAGCTTCGTAGTTTTCTTAGTATTGTTTGGTGTTTGGTGTTTGGTGTTACCTGCATTGTTTATTTTATCTTATTTTTTTTTTAATTCTTGTTCTGATGTGTGAAATTTAAGGAAAGAGCCATTTTTAAAATGCCAAGCAGGGCAATGCAAGTACAGCCAAATAATAGAGTTAATGTGCAATCTTAGGTCCTTTTAAATTGGGGGTATCATAGGCAGTCCTTCAGAGCAGAAAGTCTTCCTGGCCTATTTTCCTCCATATATTTGTAATTGCTCTGGGGCTTACTTGTTTTGGCAGTACTGAAATCAAAGGGGCTGGTTCTTCTTTTCTCCCCAATTCTTTTCATATAAAGCAAGCACCTGCAATTAGCCTGTTAGTCCTATTCAGATACATTTTTTTTTAAAAAAAATCAGTGAATGCTTTACTGTTAGCACATTTCAACCTTTGTTTCACCCAAAAATAGAACTTTTAGTCCACAACTTGTTGAGCTTTTAAAGTGCCAGTGGTTTAGAGCTAGGACTTCTCCCACTTAAATCAGAGGCATCCGAAGCGTATATGAATATGACGATCGCTAAAGGTCAACTGCTTGGCTTGTATTAGATGGTGTAGTCTTTTCCCTGCCGTCAGAGAAGGATCTAGCACTTCAGAAATGTCTGTCCGCCTTGTGGGAGGCAAAGTCACTGTCTTTTGAACCACACAGGACTTGTTGCACTTCCCCTGCTTCCGAGCTTGGGTAATCGTGTCGCCATCCCTGGTTACAAAAGGGCCAGAGAGGTCCGAGGGGAGTGGTACATGCCCCACTTGAGTCTCTCGGCTTTCTGTGGGAACTGGCTGGGCTCCTGTGGGACAGACTGTTGTGCTAATGTCAAAATGCCACACGACGAGCTGGACTTCGGAGCTTGTACACTTCAGGAATCGCATGTTGTGAAATGCAGACCTTGTAGAATGTTCTTTCAAAACAGGCTGATTTCCTTTGTTCTTTTTTGATAGCCTTGGTTTCGGCTCCTCTTTGAAATTCTTGTTTTACAGTCAGTTATTTCTCTGGTTTAAATTTCCCCTATATTTCTACTTGTAATGTCAGTGGCAATGACATCATATACTTGTTAATTTTCTTTACTCTTATAAGAGCAAATTGAGTTATGCAGACTCTTCCTTGTTCTAATAACACTGTATAGATAAAATGGCTTCTCTGTACAAAAACGGTGGTAATGCCTCCTACTGGGTATAATTTTGTGATTGTATTTAAGGTTAAAAGTTGAATCACACCAGCTTCCCAGGGAAAAAGTTCATAATGCATCTTTTGGAAAACAAAAGTACATGCCTACTTTGTGCATATTTGCATTAACATGGCAAAGATGTATGAAATACCTGTTTTTCAAAAAATAAAGTCTTGAAATATAAGCGCTTAAGCTCTTAATTTATTGGTCCAGTAGGTTATAGGAAATTTATTTTAAAAACATGGATAGCTATTGCAAAAGCGTTAATGCTAAGCTATTGAAAACTTAAGAGTTGTGTTATTGAGACAGGTGTGGGGTGGGAGTGGGGGTCACCTCCCCAGCAGCCTGGTTGTTAGCGTCCACAGCAGGTGGAGTCCAGGCCACTAGAAAGCACGGTGTGTACACTAGACCTTTGTGCTCTAATCTCTGATCCCTTAGTCTTGCTGAACAGCAGGCGATAAACGTTTAACTTCACGAGAGAAAGAGCTTAGTAATAAGGCCCAATTTTTTCAGCTTAGTTTTGATGATTTAAAAACTTCTATTCCCAAGCTTCATGTTCCCTGGTCTATTAAAAAACAAGGCAAAAAGAATCTAGCTTGTTTCAATAAACATTGCATTTATTACTTCCGATGTTGGAGGGTTTATGTCAGCTGTCATTTAGTACCCTTCAAAAGATCACATCTGGGGCTGGTGCGATAGCACAGCGGGTAGGGTGTTTGCCTTGCAGACGGCCAACCCGGGTTCAATTCCCAGCATCCTATATGGTCCCCTGAGCACCACCTGAGTGCAGAGCCAGGAGTAACCCCTGTGCATTGCCGGGTGTGACTCAGAAAGCCAAAAAAAAAAAAAAATCATCTGATGTGTAGTACAAAGTTCAAAAAAAAGCTGTATTCAGGGTATATATCTGGCAGTCATTCCTGTCTTGTGTTGGGGGTGCTCCTCTTAAACTCCATTGCTACAAAATTTTCCCAGGGCTGAAGAGAGAGTATAGAGAGTAGGCAAGAGGTCTACCTTGCACACAGCTGACCTGGGTTTCTTTCCAGGCACTGTAAATGGTCCCTGGAGCCCAGACAAGAATGATCCCTGGCAATTTAACCACAGGCTGCCACTGCCAACCTAAATAGCCTAATTCTCCCCTCCCCTCCCCCCCCCCCCCCCCCCCGCATCATTCTACAGGGTGGCGCTTAGCTCATCTCTTTCCCTCGCAACTCCTCACGGAAAGTATTTCTACCTGATGGAGTTAGTTGCCAGTACCTGCTTCCCACCCCACAACATCTCTAGCTTTTCATGAGATTTCTACGGCCCTGTGACCCTGGCTTGCTTAGGGGCCAGGGTGTGGTCTGTCTCTTAAAAACCTGATAATTATTTAAACTCAATGACTTAAGGCACTATTAGAGGACAAAAGGCTGAAACTTAAAATATTATTTGTATGACAGCAGCTAGTATCTGACAGAAATTTGTATTAAAAGGCTGAAGTGATAGTCCGGCAGGCAGAGTGCTTGCCTTGCACGTGACTGACCCATGTTGGGTCCCCGGCATATGTTGGTCCCCTGAGCACCTCTAGGAGTGACCCCAGAGCTCAGAGCCCAGAATAACTCCTGAGTGAGCATTGCTAGGTTTGCCCAACCCCCTCAAATTGTATTAAAAGGGAAAGCACTTGCTAATAATGCATTTTTGCAATCCTGAAGAGAAAATGAAAAAATGTAGAAATGTCTCAACCCTACTCTACTTCTAGTTGCTAAATTAGAGGTACTTTGCTTCGCAAGCTAATTTTCTGTCAAAACCAGTTCCTTTCTGGAGGAAAGTGCCTTGTAAAATGTGCCTAAAGACTCCGCGTTAACTAAACCAGAAAAGTCTGCGTTTTCACACTTGAACTACCCAGATTAAACCACACCCATGCCTCTTTTTTTTTTTTTTTTTTTTTTTTTTTTTTTTTTTTTGCTTTTTGGGTCACACCTGGCGATGCACAGGGGTCACTCCTGGCTCATGCACTCAGGAATCACCCCTGGCGGTGCTCAGGGGACCATATGGGATGCTGGGATTCGAACCCGGGTCGGCCGCGTGCAAGGCAAACGCCCTACCCGCTGTGCTATCACTCCAGCCCCCCCCATGCCTCTTTCAAATGAGGATTTAGTTTTGTTTTGTTTTGGAGCCACACCTGGCAGTGCTCAGGGATCACTTCGACAGGCTGAAGGGACAATACGGTATGCCAGAAATCCAAACTGGTCAGCTGCGTGCAAGGCAAATAGTACAGTACCTGCTGTACTACTATTGCTCCGGCCCCTCAAGCTGAGAATTTATTCCTGATGAGTGTGAAAGGGGAGAAATCAGCAGGAAGTCTGCAGAAATAACCGCTTGTTCTCAGTCTCACAAGGTGGTCACGAGTCTCTTAAGTTACAAAGCTGAACCAAAGGATACAGTGTTCTGGTTTAGGACAGCCAGAGCAGGAGTTAAAGGGGTCCTCTAGGGGGTACAGCAAGGACTAGGAAACAGGATCTTTAAAATATATATTATTAATTTTTATTTATTGAGTCACCCTGAGATGCAGTTACAAAGCTATTCATGATGGGGGGGAAACACAGTCTTAGCCAGCCCCGTTAATGACACCGCAGTTAGCAGGATCCTCCGTGACATCACGCAGACCCCCTTCTAATAGGTTCAGCAGGCAGGACCCGGGGCGGCTCCACCACGCCGGGGTCCGGGGCCGTTTAACCGCTCAGTCAGGTCTGGGCGGGGTAGCGGCCCTCTCCCGCGCGCTGATTGGCCGCCCCGCGGCCCCGCCCCCGCGGCCCCGGGGCGGCCGGGCTGGCCTTTGACCTCAATTTCAAGCCATGCGCCGGGCAGCGATTGGCTCCGCGCCCCTCGCAAGGGTGCTCGAGCGAGCCAATGAGGAGCGAGCCCCGCGGGGGCTGACGGGAAGGGGCGGCGGGGCTATATAAGCGGCGTGCGGGGCGGCCCCCGGCGCTGGGGTCGCAGCGCGGGGCCAACGTCTGTGCTGCGTGTGCGCGGCGGCTCGGCGGGGGACCATGGCGGAGGGCGACAATCGCAGCACCAACCTGCTGGTGAGTGCCCAGGCGGCGCGCGGGCCCGGCTCCGCGGGGGTGGGCGCCGCGGCCTTGCCGGGGCCGCTGCTCGGGGCGGCCACTGGCCACTGACCGTCCACCTCCCCCGCGGCCGCGCTGGCCACGGGCCGGGCGCGGGCTTCGTCCCCGCGAGGGGGAGCCGCGGGCACCCGCGTGTCCCCCCGCCCGCCCCGCCCCGCCACGCTCGGGCCGGGGGCGCGCGGCGGGCGCAGACCCCGGGCTGGGGCTCGGGCGTTTGCAGACGGGGCGTCTCGGGGGAGCGGGGTGGGCGCGCGGACAGCGCTGGGCACCCGAGTAAAGGTAGTGGCCTCGCGGCCCCACCCAGGCCAGGGCAGGCAGTCGCCACCAGGGCTGATTCTCGGGGCCTGTGCAGGTGCCGCCCCCACTGGACCGACCTGCACGTTGCATTCCCTCCTCCGCCCGCCCCCCCCATACGCGGCTTGCACCCCTGCACGCAGATACATAGTAGCCCTCTGTTGAAAAACACGCACAGACACACCTTTGCAGGCACACACCCTTCACATAGCCCTAGACACAGACGCACATCCCCTTTATAGCCATACACACACACTCACATGCACGTCCACAGACACACACCCCTCTACTGAAGAGACACGAACACACACATGTACACAGACACACGCCTGTTAGCAGTCACAGAGACGCACACCTACAGAGACACACCCTCTTGAAAACCACATCACATGCACACACACACACACACACACACACACACCCTCTGTCGCAAACACAGGTGCACACACACCCCTCTTATAGATACGTTCCACTGTTGGAAACACACAGATACAGACCACACAAACACACATGAAATCTCACATACCCACACACACTCTCTCCCTGTTGAGGTGACAACTCACTGCCTAGGCTGTAAGTGCTCTTTTGGATTTTGCACTTGTAATTGCACATTCCTGGGCCCACATCTGTCTGGGGACTTGTTTGCCGAGTATCTTGGAGTCCTCTTCTAGGAATATCCCCTTCCTTGGACAGCCTCCCTTGGGTGGTTAATAGAGGTCCAAGCACACACAGCCCTTCGCTGAGTTTCTGCAGCGTGGTCCATTCCCGCGTGTCAAGCAGGGGATATAAGGTCATGAGTTCTGAGGCGGGCAACGTGGTGACTCTTGCTGAGAGCATTTTGGTTCAAATGAAAGTGCGCTGACCCCTGACCTTTGCCTATTCCATCCTGGAATATTTATTTGTAGGGACACTTGGGTTTCATGTTTCCATTTATTTATTTTTTTTTCTACTACCAAAATGGGCTTATGGATGTTTGGGGCACTTTCGCATCTGTTATTTCAGTTGATGGTCAAATTTAGAGAGACATTTGACGCCTTGACCGCATGCCCCGGTAAGTGCTCAGAAGCTGTGTGTTGAGGACATCTATTGATAGATCGGACTTAAAAATATCTCAAGTAATTCGGTGAATGGAGTTTTCCTTACATCGAAAATGCTGCGGACATCCTAACGACTCCATTACGCAGAGCCATTTCGGAAATGGAAAGCTGTGGGGAGAGGGAGTTAGAGCAGTGAGATGACGTCAGAGCAAATCAGTTCCACCGATCTGAAATGAAAAAAACTGAAATGACATAATGTAGTCGACCCCGGCCCTGCCGCTGAGTAGAGCACGGCCTGGGGAGTGAGTTCACCCAGCTGGGCTCACTTTCTGCCACTGCCAGGTAGGCGCTAGTGTGCGCTCTGGGGCTCAGGCCGTGGAGCTCAGGGGCTACTCCGGGCTCCGCTCAGGGCACTGGATGCGTCCCACGGAGCCGCCCAGGGCCAGTCACAGGAGGCGAGAGCCTTCACCACTGTCCTCTCTCTCTGGGCCCTTACTGCCCCGGCTTTGGAGAGAGAAGAGGTTCTGTCTGATGGGGTCACCGATGCCTGGGAGGCGCCTCTCTGGGCTGGAGCACGTGCTTTGCACGCGGGAGCCCTGGCTTTAGTCCCCACCACCACATGGTTCCTGGAGCACTGTGCTGGGAGTAGTAGCTGTGGCCTCCAAGCCGAAGAAGAAATAGATAAGGACTCGCCCGCTGCTTCGCGGTGTGGAATGGAATGTTCTGGATTAGACGATAGTGTTTAACTGCATCAGTTTCTCCCGCACAAGGATTTCAGCCCCCAGCTTGTCGGGCGGTGACGGGGTTAAGCGCAGTCGTGCACGGCTCGGTGACAGCTCCCTGTTTGTCCCCGCAGGCCGCAGAGACCGCCAGCCTGGAGGAGCAGCTGCAGGGCTGGGGCGAGGTCCTGCTGCTGGCCGACAAGGTCCTGCGCTGGGAGCGAGCCTGGTTCCCGCCCGCCGTCACGGCCGGGGTGTCCCTGCTGTTCCTGTGAGTGAGCCTCTGTCACACGCGGGGTCTGCGAGTCCCTGTGCCCTGAGCAGCCGGTCACGTGACGTGGCCGACTGAAAAGCGGCTGGAACGTTGCCACCCTTTCCTCTGGCACAGTACCAGGGCAGGGGCGGCTGCGGGGTGGGAGTGGCGAGGGCTGGAGTGCGTTTGCACAGCGGGGAGGGCGTTTGCCTTGCACACGGCCGACCCACGTTCAATCCCCTCCGGCATCCCATAGAGTCCCCCGAGCACCGCCAGGGGTAATTCCTGAGCATCGCCAGGTGTGACTCAAAAGCAAAAGAAAAAAAAGTACTTGGTGAGGGGCTGGAGCGATAGCACAGCGGGGAGGGTGTTTGCCTTGCACGCGGCCGACCCGGGTTCGAATCCCAGCATCCCATAGGGTCCCCTGAGCACCACCAGGGGTAATTCCTGAGTGCAGAGCCAGGAGGTGACCCCTGTGCATTGCCGGGTGTGACCCGAAAAGCGGAAAAAAAAAAGTACTTGGTGAGGTGCACACGTGGGGCCCTGGGCTCAGTCCCCGAAGGGAGTCTTGAGCTCCCCGGGATTGAGGCTTCTGTGGGAGGGCGGGCGGCCCCACCGGGCCCGGGTGAGCCCCAGCAGAGAGAGAGTGTGCGCGCTGACCTGCCTTCCTGTGTCCCGCCCCACAGGACTGTCTACTATCTCGACCCATCCGTCCTGTCTGGAGTTTCCTGTTTCGTCATGTTTCTGTGCTTGGCCGACTACCTTGTCCCCATTCTCGCACCGAGGATTTTTGGCTCCAACAAGTGGTAGGTGGCGGGTGGCGGGTGGCGGGGCGGCCTGATGTCCTGGTGGCGGGTGGGCTCCGAGTGGTTATCGAGACAGTGCTCTCTTGGGGCTGGGGCCAGACCCCATGGCGGCCGGGGGCCAGGCCGTGCCAGGTGCCCCGTCCCGCCTGCATCCTGCCCCCCTGAGCTGTTCCTCCAGCCCTTTCAGGTGGCTCTCGGGACTGCGGGACAGAGGGGCAGGTTTGCATTTTACGTTTCCCGGGTCCTGGAAGGAATGCAGTTTCACAAGTTTGTGCTTGGCTTGGTCTGTTGCAGTGCAGTTCTGGGGCTCGAACCCCGGGACTCGCAGGCGGGGCGTGGCCTTCACCAGCCGCATTGTCGAATGCCTTTGCAGATTGGAAATTTTTGTTGATTTAGCAACTGTGGATCGGCATCCTTCATACGGCAGGCACTGGTGTGTGCTGTAAAATCTTGTCTGTTTATACATGTATTTAAGACTCGCAGTGTCGTTAGCTAAAATGCATAGCAAGTCCTTGAAAATAGAAATTTGTTGTTGATTTCATTTATAGCAATCTTGAGTTGATTACTTACAGGCTCCTAAGTATTCAAGTATTTAAAAATTTTGTTTAGGGGCTGGAGCACAGCGGGGAGGGCGTTTGCCTTGCACGCAGCCGACCCAGGTTTGATTCCCAGCATCCCGTATGGTCCCCTGAGCACCGCCAGGAGTAACACCTGTGCATTGCCAGGTGTGACCCAAAAAGCAAAAAAAAATTTTTTTAATTTTTTTTTTTGTGCCACACCCAGTTACTGCACTCAGGAATCCCTCCTGGCAGTAATCCGTGGCCCCTGTGGTATGCCGGGGAGTGAACCTGGCGTGGCCCCGTGCAGGGCAGGCGCCTTACCCGCTGTACTATCTCTCTGGCCCCTGACTTAGGTTAATTTCCCTCTGGATCATGACATTTCTCAGGTGCCGCCCTGCCCCCCCTTTTAAAAAAATCTTTTTCATAAAAGGTCTTTTCAGGCTGCTCCCTGTGCAGCGGGGGGAAAGCACTCGGTGCCGGGGCCAAGCCCAGAGCCCGTGTGTGCCGGGCCTCAGCCCAGCCCTTCCAGCCTCTCCGTGGCCCGCGTTTCCCACTTTTGATCCACCCACAGTGAATAAAATTAGAGGCCAGAATAAAGAAGAGGCCTCTGCTCTGTTTAGGGTGCGTGTGTGTGTTTGGTTCTTTTTTTTTTTTTTTTGCCCTCCCCCCCCCAGCAATAGCAACTTAGAAGCTAATAACGTAAACTTCAGAATTTCAGGGCCAAAGAGATAGAACAGAGGTTAAGTTAAGGTACTTGTCTTGCATGTTGCCGATCCTGGTTCCATCCCCAGGAACCTGCATATGGTCCTGATTCCCTTCCTGGAGTGATCCCTGAGCACGGACCTGAGCGCCCCTGGGTGTGGCCCCCAAACAAAAAATTTTAATGCATCCTTTTTGGCTCTTTTTCTTTCTTTCTTTTTTTTTTTTTTTGCTTTTTGGTCACACCCGGCGATGCACAGGGGTTCCTCCTGGCTCTGCACTCAGGACTTACTCCTGGCGGTGCTCAGGGGACCATATGGGATGCTAGGGATTGAACCTGTGTTGGCCGTATGTGAGGCAAACGCCCTCCCCACTGTGCTATGGCTCCAGCCTCACCTTTATGGCTCTCTGGAAGCAAACTTACACATCCTGAGAAAGTGTCCTCCGAGTGTGGGGTCATTCAAGATGTTTCCCCGTGGCAGGTGGATTAGCGGTTTCCCCAGGACAGCAGACGCTTCCCTCCCCGGGAGCTGGGCCAAGGGTTAGGGCTGTGGGAGCCGTGACCGCTTCCTTTTTCCCTCTGAGAAGGGCAGTGGGAAAGTCCGATAAACCCGGGAGCGTCTGGATCGTGTCGGAGGAACCCTCTGGCTTGCTGCGGGGCCTTCCCGGGCCACACTTCAGGCAGGGAGAGACGGTGGCGGGCCCAGGGCCGGGCCTTTGTTTCCCACGATCAGGAGGCCTGAGCTCCGAGGCTCCCAGAGCACACGGCCTGCTCGGGTGTGACCCCCACAAACCAAGCAGCCCCCCGTAAAGGGAACCAACCTCTGGCCTTGTCTTTTTTTTTTTTTTCTTTTGGGGTCACACCTGGCGATGCACAGGGTTACTCCTGGCAGTGCTTGGGGAACTTTTGGGAAGCTGGGAATCGAACCCGGGTTGGCCATGTGCAGGGCAAACGCCCTCCCCGCTGTACTATCGCTCCAGCCCCCACGAGATGATTTTCTAATCTGCAGAGTCCTAACTCGCAGTGTCTTAGTTCTGTAGCAGTCAGAATGTGGCTTTTTATCAAGAGCAGCTTCATTGTTTGCATCTCGGGAGGAAGGAAGGTGACTGCTGTAGGGCTGCGGTCTGGCCTTGCCCTTGGCCGCGGAGAGAAAGGCCTCGTTGTTTCTCGGTGGCAGGCTGCGGCTGGCTCCGCAGAAACCCTCCTCCTCCTAGCTGGCGGCGAGAGGAGAAATGGTAGCACGTTCCGCTTCATCAGAGCCGCCCCGAGCAGCTGGCCCCGCCCGCAGGCCGCGACACAGGCAGATTCTCAAAACGAGAACCTCCAAACGATAGTGCTCAGGGTTTTGTTCTTGGAGCAAACATCCTTCTGAATATATTTTCCATCTATAAAGAGTTTGGCTTGGGGGGCTGGAGCCATAGCACAGTGGGGAGGGCGTTTGCCTTGCACGCCAACCTGGGTTCGATTTCCAGCCCCTTATAGTCCCCCGAGCACTGCCAGGAGTGATTCCTGAGTGCAGAGCCAGGAGTAACCCCTGAGCATCGCCGGGTGTGACCCAAAAACTGAATAAAAAAAAAAATTAAAAAAAAAAAAGTTTGGCTTGGAACTCTGGCTGCCTTGGCCTCATCTGTCAGGGGCCCTGTCAGCGGGCGTCGTGCTCTAATGCTAGAGGCTCACTGAGCATGGCCAGGCAGAAGCGGTGGAAACGGCACATCTTTCTCAGTCAGGACAGTGGGACTCTGACGGACTCTGTCCCAGGGTATACGAGGACCTGACGGTGGGAGTAAAGAAGTTGATTTTTTTTTTTTTTTTTGCTTTTTGGGTCACCCCCGGCGATGCACAGGGGTCACTCCTGGCTCTGCACTCAGGAATTACTTCTGGCGGTGCTCAGGGGACCCTATGGGATGCTGGGATTTGAACCCGGGTCGGCGGCATGCAAGGCAAACGTCCTACTGCTGTGCTATCGCTCCAGCCCCATAAAGGAGTTGATTTATACTGAGTTGTATGCTCCCCTAGAGGGGGTTGTTATGGGCCACGCCCAGCAGTGCTTAGGGGGTCGCTCCCAGTGGTGCTAGGGAGATAGACCGCCCTGCAGAGTAAGTGCCTCAGCCCCGGGACTGCCTCTGGGGCGTTTTTACCTGGTGGTCCCGAGTCTTGTCACTGTACTGAATTAAAAGTGATTTGAGGGGCTGGAGCAATAGCACAGCAGGAGGGCGTTTGCTTGCACGTGGCTGACCCAGGTTCATTCCCAGCATCCCATATGGTCCCCTGAGCACTGCCAGGGGTGATTCCTGAGTGCAGAGCCAGGAGGAACCCCTGTGCATCGCCAGGTGTGATCCAAAAAGAAAAAAAAAGTGACTTGAGAACCTGGCTGTTCGCTTGGTGTGAGGGAAACGCGCGTGTAGACCCCACCCTCGCGGCTCAGGACCGCTGTGCTGTGTGTAAGCGGGGTTTCACGAGCACCTGTTGCTTTCGGTTTATTTCCATTTCGGGGCCACACCCGGTGATGCCCGGGCTTCCTCCTGGCTCTGCGCTCAGGGATGGCTCCTGGGAACACAGGATGCCGGGGGAGGGAGCCCGGGTCACCGCCCTGCCGTGCGTCCGGCCCCGCCTGGTCCGTCACCGTCCGAGGTAACGGCGGCCCATGGTTTTCCACTCCGGTTTTCTTCAGCAGAGGGTGTTGCCGGTTTAGAACGCCGGCGTGTTTCTCCGCGGCGGGGTGTGTCTGGAGCCCGGGGAATCGCCCTCTTTTCCAGGACCACCGAGCAGCAGCAGCGGTTCCATGAGATCTGCAGCAGCCTGGTGAAGACGCGCCGCAGGGCCGTGGGCTGGTGGAGGCGCCTCTTCACGCTCAAGGAGGAAAAGCCGAAAATGGTACTTCCGGGGCCGGAGCAGTGGCGCAGCGGGGAGGGCGTTGGCCTTGCACACGGCCAACCCGGGTGCGATTCCCAGCATCCCATAGGGTCCCCCGAGCACCGCCAGGGGTGATTCCTGAGTGCAGAGCCAGGAGTGACCCCTGAGCATCATCAGGTGTGACCCAAAAAGGCAAAAAAATAAGGTACTTTCAGTTTGGGTTTGTTTCAGGCACACGAAAGGTCGGACTCATTGTGCTCCGGCGCTAGTCGCCTTCACATGTGAGCATTTCTCATCGGCCCTGGCAACTGCCGGAGTCCGTTCACGATGTCGGTATTCGGCCGGATCGATGAGAATTAAAGCGACTGCATTCTGCACGCAATATTTTATTCTGGCAGAACAGAATTTTTCTGGCTCGTTTTTACCGGCCATGGACGTAAAAGCCAGAGTCTTGGTCTCCCTTCACCTTCGCTTGCGGTGTTCTTACTGAAAGCAGCACCGTTTACATTACACGCCGGTTCTCACACTCATGGTCAGCCCAGAACGTCCCTGATGCCCGGAGCGCAGGTCTGGTGGCGGGGCCTGTGCTGTGCAGAGGACAGTGGCCGTCGCTTACTGGGCTGTCAGGTTTCCGAGTCGCGCCGGGAGCTGAGTGTCCCTGTTTTGCCCTGTCAGTACTTCGTGACCATGATCGTCTCCCTGGCGGCCGTGGCGTGGGTGGGACAGCAGGTGCACAACCTTCTGCTCACCTACCTGATCGGTAAGTCCCCGAGGCCCCGAGGCGGAGCTGTGGGAGTTGTCGCCGAGGGCGGGGGTCCAAGGCCGAAACGGGGTACCCGGCCCTGCCTGGCAGGAAGGGGAGCCCAGTAGGACGCCCACCTCGGCCGCCCCTGCCCGGCTGAGATCCCAAGGGTCGGGCTAAAGAGCGCCGGAAGCTCCTTCTGCCCATGCTCTCCCCCTCCTCCTCCCCCCCCCTGCCCCCTCCCGCCCCTTTAGGGCACTGACTGTGCCTCCTTAATGGTGTCTGTCTGTCTGTCTGTCTGAAGTGACCTTCTTGCTGCTGCTTCCCGGGCTGAACCAACACGGGATCATCTCGAAGTACATCGGGATGGCCAAACGGGAGATCAACAAGCTCCTCAAGCAGAAAGAGAAGAAAACCGAGTAAGGGGCTCTGCAGGGCCCCAGCCCCCATGGCATGCGCACTGTCCTCGGGAAGCCTCTGCTCTGCCGCCTGGATGCCGGAATCTTCCCGAAGCAGCTCCCCGCGCCCCCTCCCCCCTCCCCTAGTTGGTAGAAAGGCAGCCCTGCAGCCTCGGCGGGGGCCGCCCCCTCCCCGCGGGGCCTTTCTCGGACCACTCCCCTGCTGTAGGACCTGTGTTTGCGTTTTCCTGCCCAGCCGTCAGCTGGGTCCCTCCTTTGAAGTCATCCCCTCCAAGGTTGGGTCAACGTCCCAGCTGGTCTTGGCTTTCGTTAGAGACGTGGTGGGGGGTCGCGGGTGCTGCTGCCTGTCCCCCCGGCCTGTGTGGGAAGCCGGGCTGACCGCTTCCGATGCCGGAGACCCAGTGAGGCATTCCTGCTCCCGTGGCTAAGGGGCAGCCCCTCTCAGGCCCCCGGGTCCCATCTCTCCCCTGCCTTCCCCCGTCGGACCTCACGTCAATCCGTGCAGGCTTATGGATAGGAAACTTCCAGAAGGGCGGCGTCCTGAGTCTCTTGACTCACGTCCAGGCCCTTAACTCGAACACCAGCCGTTATAGAACAAAAGTCTCTGTCTGCTCGGTCCCGATGCACATCAGTGGCGGACAGCCTTCCTGCTGCGGCTAGAGTCTCCTGGTAGCGCTTCCTCCCCGAGTGCCCGGCCATGCTGGGCCGCTTTGGGCCCTTCCCACCAGGAAGAGGGGGTGGCTGTGTGGGTGGGGCCTGGGCTGCCCACAGGCCCGGGACTCCCTGCAGAGCTGTCCTAGAGCCCCCCAGCCCCCCACCCCCCCCCCCCCGCCCCATCCCCATCCAGTAGCCAGACCTGTAGAGCAGGTGAAACTGTAGGAATGAGCCTCCGAGCTGACAATGTGAGGATTTGGGAACAATTCTTCAGCCCGGATTAAGTAGCTGTAATAGAGTTCTGTGAACGCGTCGCACTGAAGCCGCCAGGCCGGGCCTTGTAGCTGCTCCCTCAGCGAGCGCCGTCTCTGCCCCTCCGTCCTGCTGTGGACAGGCCCCCGCGTCGTCCAGGTTTCTCGGTGGTTGTGTTGTTTTTTTTTCCTTTTTTATGTGTCCTGTGTAAACTACCAACTACCTTCAGGGTACACGTGTCTCTCGCCATTGTAAATAAGCCTGTCTTCCTACTGGATTCTTTGTGTGTGTATGTGTGCGTGTGCGCGTGTGTATGTTTGACCAATTAACTCCTTTTGCGGTTTGATCGCTGTTACTTCTACTTGGTTTCATGTCAAAGGGGAAACATTAAAAGAGCTGGAATCCCTCTCGTGTCTCCTCCTTTGTGGCGCAGAAGACGCAGGCTCTGCCTGGCTGGGTTTCGGGCCTTGTGTGGAGCTGTCCTGGGCGCATGGCTCCAGGAGCAGAGACTTGGGGCCGGAGCAAGGGCACAGCAGGGAGGGCGTTTGCCTTGCACGCAGCCGACCCGGGTTCGATCCCCGCCCTCCCCCGAGCTGATGTGAGCAGAAACCATCTGGGCCCGGCACAGGGGGAGAAAAACCGCCAAGGAGTAGGTGAAGGCTTCTAGTTCCCGTGGCCTGAGAAGACCCAAGCCAGGACAGAGCAGGCGGAGGGGACGGTCCCCAGTGGTGGGCCTCTGTACCCCAGGGCTTGGCGTGGTGGAGGCCTTTGTTTGCATGTTCGGTTTTACGGGAGTCTCTCAAATTGGGTGTTTTTGTCATTGGGTATTTCTGTACTTGGTATTTCTTGGGGAAAGACTCAGTATTGGAGCACAGCAATAGCCCATAGACCGGAGCTTGCCCGGGGTGACTGGGTTCAATCCCCAACACTCCATATGGTCCCCTGGGCACCTCCAGGAATGATTCCTGAGCACAGAGCCAGGAGTAAGCCCTGAGCACTGTTGGGTGTGACCCAAAAGCCAAAAAAAAAAAAAAAACCCACAAACCCAAAACTATATCTCCTTTCTCTACCTCCCCCGTCTCACCTTTCCCTTCTCTAAAGAACAGGAGGAGGGTTCCTTGGGGCCCCTGGATTTGACAGAGCAAGGTCAGTCCATCTCCACAGACCCGGGCACTGGAGGCTTATGAAGAGCTGCCCCCTGCCCCCCTCCGCTGGGGGCTTCCCCCGGGCCTGCCCTGGCTGCAGAAGTCCCCTTTCCACACTTAGGTTTGGGGGGACACATCACTCCTGGTGGTGCTTGGGTTCAAAGCTGGATCCGCAGCGTGCCAGGCAGGTGCCCTACCTACTGCATTACCTCTCCGGCCTGGTTGTTTCTGTTGGGCCACACCTGGCTGTGCCCAGGACTTCATTCCTGGCTCTACGCTCAGGGGTTATTCCTGGCCTTGGGGTACCAGATGGGGTGCCCAGAATCAAAGTTGGGTCGGCTGAGCTCCAGGCAAGCACACTTACCTGCTGTACTATTTCCCTGGCCCGAGGGAACTGGTATTTTTATTCCCTCAGCCGCTAACTACAGTACATAGATAGACACGCAAGCTTTTGGTGGATGAATGAAGTGGATCAGGTGATAAAGGGTATAAAATGGTGGCTTTATTTTTCAATCGATGGAAGAAGAGGAAGTTTAGTTTGGGGAACTTCCCGCTGTAGCAAAGACCTGCCAGCTGAATTGCATCACTGTCACTGTCACTGTCATCCCGTTGCTCATCTATTTGCTCGAGCGGGCACCAGTAACGTCTCCATTGTGAGACTCATTCTTACTGCTATTGGCATATCGAATACGCCACAGGGAGCTTGCCAGGCTCTGCCGTGCGGGCGAGATACTCTCAGTAGCTTGCCAGGCTCTCTGAGAGGGGCGGAAGAATTGAACCCGGGTCGGCTGCGTGCAAGGCAAATGCCCTACCCTCTGTGCTATCGCTCCAGCCCCTGAATTGCGTATGAAAAAAAAATGTATTTTTGAAATGCATACTTTGAGTAAACAAGTGTACAGAGACCCAGTTCAAGGGAATTTCCACCCAGAAAGCAAATGATCCTTGTGTGACATAACCTCAAAGATGTCTCAGCCAGAGTGGGTTTTTCTTTTTTTTTCTTTTTGGGTCACACCCAGTGATGCTGAGGGGTTACTCCTGGCTTTGCACGTAGGAATTAATTACACCTGGCAGTGCTTTAGGGACCCTATGGGATGCCGGGGATCAAACCCGGGTCGGCCGCGTGCAAGGCAAACGCCCTACCCGCTGTGCTATCGCTCCGGCCACCAGAGTGTTTTTCTTAAGGTTCACGGAG
The DNA here is from genome assembly GCF_027595985.1 of Sorex araneus. Lineage (NCBI taxonomy): Eukaryota > Metazoa > Chordata > Mammalia > Eulipotyphla > Soricidae > Sorex > Sorex araneus. The sequence continues at coordinate 213,690,505 of NC_073305.1, forward strand.
GGTTTGAGAACTGGACGGGTGAGCCGGAGGCGAGCCTGGCTACTGCCAACAGCACTGGGCCTCTGAAATGGTTCCTTTGATGTCAGCAACTTCCAAGTGGGAGGTCATTTCATTCCCATTTTACAGATGGAGAAACTGGTTTGCCCATTCATTAATTCAGTGGGGGGGAGGGGAGAGAGGAGGAGGGAGAGGAGGGAGAGAGACAGAAAATCAAGGAAACAGATACTCGCAGACACAAATGCAACGGCTGAGACCTTGTCCAGGGTTGATGTGGGGGACCCCTGCTGGGCCGACACAAGTGTGTGTGGGGAGTGGCTTTTACAGGGGCCACGGGAGTAGGATCTGGCAAGATCATTCCGGCTGTTTGTGGGAAGGAGCACTGAGGAGGGCAGGGAGGGTGGAAGCAGGTGGTGGGTATCAGGGGAAACAGCTGGAAGTCTCTTCCGGGCACCTCTGCCAGGAAGCCATTCATGCAGCAGCAACAGCTCCTCGTTCTTGAATTATCAAAACACCTGGGATATCAGTTAAGGTGCCAGATTCCTTATCTGACCTTTGTTGTTGTTGGTCTTTTTTTTTTATTTTGCCACACCCAGAGATGCTTTGGGCTTATTACTCCTTATCCTGGGCTGGAGCATAGCACAGCGGGTAGGGCGTTTGCCTTGCACGCGGCCGACCTGGGTTCGATTCCTCCGTCCCTTTTGGAGAAGCCGGCAAGCTACCGAGAGTATCTCGCCCGCACGCCAGAGCCTGGCAAGCTACCCTTGGTGTATTCGATATGCCAAAAACAGTAACAACAAGTCTCACAATGGAGACGTTACTGGTGCCCGCTCCAGCAAATCGATGATGAGCAATGGGATGACAGTGATTCTGTGCTCCGGGATCCCTCCTCAGCAGGACTCAGGCCACACTGTAGTGCCAGGAATTGAACCCAGGCTGACTACAATGTAGGCAAGCACCTTCCTGCTGCATTATCTGTCCAGTCATTATTATTATTATTATTATTATTATTATTATTATTTTGTCCACAACCTGTGGTTATCAGGGGCTACACTTGGCTCTGTTTACAGGGGACCAGGAACTCAAAATAAAAATTTATCTGGGGGGGCTGGAGTGATAGCACAGCGGGTAGGGCGTTTGCCTTGCATGTGGCAGACCCAGGTTCGAATCCCAGCACCCCATATGGTCCCCTGAGCACCGCCAGGAGTAATTCCTGAGTGCATGAGCCAGGAGTAACCCCTGTGCATCGCTGGGTGTGACCCAAACCCCCCCAAAAAAATTTTATCTAGGGAGAAAAAATATATATACACACATATACATATAACCTATATATTAGAAGACATATCTATACGTCTTCTAATGCACTCCACCTGCTGGGGTCCTTCCAGGGACCATAAGTACATTATTCTTTTTCTCCTTAAATATGGGCATTATTGCAATAAAGCTAGCAGACAGCTGAGGGCTGGAGAGAAAAACATACCGGGGATTAAGGCGCTTGCCTTACATGCCGCTGTCCCAATTTTGATCCCTGGAAACCTTCCCAGTTTTGTAATAGAATTTAGTTTTTTCTCTTTGGGGGAGCTGCCCAAACAGTCCGTGGTGCGGGGTGGAGGCGGGGAGAGCAGGAGCATGGGCGCCCCGCAAGCAAAGCACGTCCTGAGCCTGCTGAGCAAGTTTTTCGGGTCCCAGTTTTTTTTTTTTTTTTTTTTTTTTTTATTTTGCAAATCAGCGCCAGGAGGGAAGCGAAGCCGCACCGGAGAGGTCGATGTCATCGGCTCTCGGCTGCCCATGCCTAAGCAGGCTCCGCCCCCCGCGCCCGCCCCTTCCGCCTCCTCCTCCCGTAGGGCGGCCTCATAGAGTCTCGCGAGAGCCGCCGGCTTCCCGTTTCCCTGCGCGCTCCCCGGGCCCGGCCTCTTTCCGCCATCAGCCCGTGCCGGTGAGTACGTCGGCGGAGCGCCGCGCCCCATCGGCCGGCCATCCGCGCCATCCTGCGTGCGGGCGCCCCCCTCGGCCCCGGGCGGCGCCTTCGCGACCCGCGCGGGCCGGCCGCCGCGGCCTTTCGGGGGCCTGGGCCGGCGTGTCGGCCGGAGGGTCGCGCGGGGCCGGGGCCGCCCCACGCCGCGCGCCGGGGCGGGAGGAGGAGGAGGGGGAGCAGCCCCGGCCGCTGGGGGAGGCGGGGTGGAGTGACAGCCCGGGGGGCTGCCGGGCGCGGGGGCGCGGGGCTGGGTGGTCGTGCGCGTCCCGAGCCCCCCGCCTGCCCGCCTGCCCGCAGCCACCATGGTGCGCATGAACGTCCTGGCCGACGCGCTCAAGAGCATCAACAACGCCGAGAAGCGCGGCAAGCGCCAGGTGCTCATCCGGCCGTGCTCCAAGGTCATCGTCAGGTTCCTCACCGTCATGATGAAGCACGGTGAGCAGGGGGAGGGCGTGCGGGGCCGCGTGGCGGGGTGGAGGGGGGGTGGTCGCCGCAGCCGAGCCCCGCGGAACGGGCCCCCGAGAGCTGCGGGTCTGGGGCACCGGGCAGCTTAGCTCGAGCGTGCAGGCGGCGAGGAAGAGGTGCAGGGGGGCGGGTGGGCTTCCTTATGCATCTTGGCGCGCTGGGGTGGGGAGTGTGTGTTTTTTTGATTTTTTTTTTCTTTTTGGGTCGCACCCGGCGATGCTCAGGGTTACTCCTGGCTCTGCACTCAGGAATTGCTCCTGGCGGTGCTCAGGGGACCCTATGGGATGCTGGGAATCGAACCCGGGTCGGCTGCGTGCAAGTCAAACGCCCATTCCGCTGTGCTATCACTCCAACCCCAAGTCACAGGGGTTTTGGGCACCGACTGGTCTGTCGCGATGCAAGCTGGGCGGCCTGGCTGGCATTGCCCTGGCAGCCGTGGGTGGCTGCACTGAGGCACAGGCAGGGGTGAGGGTGATGGCTGGCAGCGGCGGGCTGGCCAGCAGGAATGTTTGAATTACCCACTCACCCGTCACGGCTCTTCTCCAGGTTACATCGGCGAGTTTGAAATCATCGACGATCACCGCGCCGGGAAGATCGTCGTGAACCTCACAGGCAGGTTGAACAAGGTACGAGCCGCTGGTTTCTGACGCCTGAGAGCACGAGGGCACACACCGTGGGGTGCTGTGACTGGGCTGGTCTCGTGTGTGCAGGGTGGAGTTCCAGGTGCAGGTCTGGGGAGACCCTGGCCCACCCCGGTGGCTGGTGGTGCTGCCCGTGCGGAACTCTGGGTTTCTCCTACCCTTGGAGCTGCGACTTTCCACCTTTGCTGGTGTGGGTGCGTCTCAGGGCTTCTGGCTGCCCAGCATGACCTGGTGGGTCTCTGTGGCCCGCTGAGAGGCTTCACTGCGTGTTTGCAGGTCTGGTGTCCCCGGGCTGCTCCCCCTGTTCTTGTGATAAGGATTCTGGGATCCCGCCAGCCCAGGCCTGGGAAGGCCGGTCTGATCCGCCAGGTTCCTTCTGGCCCGGCAGCTCTTCCCCCCTCCAGTGAGCGTCCTGGTTACGGAATCCTTGAGAGTCGAGGAACTCTCCAGGGTAGTTTTGTGTTTGATTGTGGTCGTTAGTTCACCGACCCGGAAGTGGGGTTTGGATTTAGTGAGTCTCAGGTGGTGTGCGGGAACCTCAGCCCTGATTTGGGGCTTGGGTCACTGGTGAGACCTTCCCAGTGTCCCCGTGGTGACTTACCCCTGGGACTGGTGCTTAGACTGCAGAGTGGCCATCCATCCTGGCACTGCTGGTGATCGCCCCAAGACTCGGGAACTGCAGGGGATTGAGTTGATGGGTAGGGGTGGAGGCGTGCATGCTTTGTGGGCAGGGCGGGGGAGCTTGGGACATGGTTCCCCAGGAAGGCTGAGTGTGGCCCCCCAAAAAGCTTGGGCTTATGGGGGTAAAGCCCTTTGATGTGTAGCATCCAGGTGGCATTGGGGCTACGACTCCAGCTGAAGGGGTGGCTGGTTCTTGGGGCCTGGGTGGGAACTGCCGACATGCAGGCTTCACCTCCGTGTGATTGGGACACGCTTCCTGTGCGTTCTCTGGACGCCCTTTTCCTCCTTGCCTAAGAAAGTTCCCTCCTGGGTGCAGGGGTCTGTGCTGTCCCTGTGGGGTCGGAGCAGGGCAGGAAGGACGGGAGCCTCCAGGCTTTGGGGTGACATTTCTGCCCCGACTAGGAGCCCTGATGGGGAGCAGAGGCCGCGGGGACCCCTGTGGCGTGGAGAATATTAGTTCCTCCAGGGTGGGGGCGCCCTGCACATCAGCCGACTGTCGCTGCAGTGACTCTGCCGCATGGTTCCTTACTGCTGGAGTTCACAGGCAGAGCTCCTGAACAGATGTGGGCTGTGCCTCAGTGGTCCTCGGGGCTGCAGCTGGCTCCTGGGTGCAGAGCACTACCCTTGGTGGGTGTCCTTGTGTCGTCAGCATGCAGATGACCCCCTGCTTCTGCTCTCAGCAGGGGGGTAAACTAAACATTGTTCTTGTGCCTCCCGGCCACTCTTTACCCGAGAGTGGAAGCTCGCGGCCGGGAATGGTGTGGGCACTTGCCTGGCCCGTGGCGCGGGGGCGTCTGCGTCTTAGTCTGGAGAGGGGCTCCGGGAATTTTTGTCCTTTGCGTCTTTCGCTTATGGGTGAAGGAGTCGGTCTTGCTCGGTGCGGTCAGACCCGTCCTTTCCTTGGCTGTGCGGGCACAGTCGTGACTCCTCGGCCTAGTGTCTCGCGGGGGTGCCAGAGGTCGTGCGGGGCTTGTTCTGTGTCCTTCCTGTCCCCTGAGCGTCTGTTCTGCTCTTACAGTGCGGCGTGATCAGCCCCAGGTTTGACGTGCAGCTCAAAGACCTAGAGAAGTGGCAGAACAACCTGCTCCCGTCCCGTCAGTTCGGGTAAGTCGGTTCTCTGAGAGCGCGGGGAGAGCTCAGCCGAGCGGGGCTGGCGTCTCGGGGGCGGCAGTGGGTCTTCTCGGCTCTGCTGCCCCCTCCGGGTTCCCGTTAGCCATCACCTGAGGGGAGGCGCGCCTGGACGCTTTGGCCCCTTTCTGCTGCGCGCAGCTGCCCATCAGTGTCTGCTGTATGGCTGGAACTGCTCCTCAGCCCGAGGCCCCGTCATGCTCGGGGCCTGAGGGAGGGCAGACAGGAGTGTGGGGCCCTGGGCTCCACCCGGCACCCAGCCCGCCAGCTCTGAGCACCGCTGGGGCGCGGCACAGCCCCCTGCCCCCCAGTCTTCATCGCTAAAGTCTAGATCCCAGTACTTGCTGCAGCCGTAATTTCTTCCCCAGAAAACTCAAAGGGACCATTCAGCACCCAGTTCATTTGGGTAGGGGAACTAAGGTTCTATTTGAACTGATTTTTGGTAAGAACATTTTTGGTTTTTTGGCCCACCTTTGCAGTGCTCAGGGATCACTCCTGTGCTCGGTGCAGTGCTCGGGAAGGCCATAGGGTGCCGGGGATCAAGCCTGGCTCAGTTGTGTGCGGCCAGCCCTCCTGGGGAACAGGCGGAGGACGAGGGGCCTCCCTGCCTCCCGGGAGCGAGCTGCCCTCTGCCAAGGTTCTGAGGGCCTTTAAAGCGTTCCTGCTCCGGTCATTGACTCTGAGTTGAACTATCTGGGGGAAACGCACTGGCATTCATTGTTTTCTTGTTTTGTTTCAACTCCGTAGTTTCATTGTACTGACCACCTCAGCTGGCATCATGGACCATGAAGAAGCGAGACGAAAACACACAGGAGGGAAAATCCTGGGATTCTTTTTCTAGGGATGTAAAACTGAGCAAATAAAAAGCCTCACTGGACTCTGAGCGCCTCGCTTGTTTCAAGCCCCGAGCTGAGGAGCGGGCTGGGCGCCTCCGCCTGTCCCCGCACGGACCAGGGGCCCAGCTGGAGTCTCGTCCAGCTGGTGTGCGGGTGGGGGCTGGCTCCAGAGCGGCCTTTCCCGGGAGTTGGACGGCCCCACACCAAGTGGTGCCTTCCTGCTTTCCTCCTGCCTGCTGTGCTGAGTGGCGCTGATGTGGCCCCGTTTCCCGTCGCCCCCTGCCCACGCCCCCCCTGTGCTGGCAGGGAGCGGATGGCCCACGGCACGCCACAGCCTCTCTGGTCCTGGAAGGTGCTGTGTGGCCTGGCCCGGGGCTTTGTGAGGGGCCTTCTGTCCTTGTGGTTCCTGGCCGCCCCAGCTGTGCCCGGGTCTCCTGCTGCCCTGGGGTGGGGGGTGGGGGTCGCTCCTGCAGGCTGCACTGTGGCTGCCCCCGAAGTGTCTTCTGGAAGAGACCTGGAACGAGCCTCACCGGCAACCCTCCGTGTAGGAGCCGAGGGAGGCTTGCTTGGGGTCGCTGCGGGAGCTGCCTGAGGCCCGGGGTGAGCGCCCTTAGGCCGCAGTGCAGAAGGGCTCTGTCACACGCTGTCCAACTCGCCTGTGTTTCCTGACGCCACGCCATCTTCCTGTGCGCCTGTTCCACTCCCGGCTCTGCCGAGGGAACGCTCACACTTGCTCAGGATGGACCCTACGGGGCCCTGGGGGGACCTGGCCTGCCGTGTGCTCGGGGCGCCCTGCCCGCTGCGCTCTGAAGCCGTGGCTGCTGTCCTGTGGGCGGCCCCGGCCTGGCGGGGGGTGAGGGCCTGGCAGTGCCCCTGGGAAGCGTCTGTCAGAGGGAGCCCGTGGGAGAAGGCCTGTTGGGGCGTTGGGCGGCCTTCAGGGGGCGGGGACCGTCAGGGACGCCGTGGCTGCTCCACTTCCTCTCCTGGGCCTGTGGCCAGGCCGCTGTGGACACGTCCTCCCGGGCACTGGTTTCCAGTGCCGTCAGGACCCTGGCCCCGCTGGCCGTCACAGTCAGGAGTGGACCACTGAGGCTGGGGGAACCCTGGGTCCAGAGAAGGGGTGACCAGCAGGGGCTCGGAGGAGGCTGAAGGCTCGCCGGACACCCCCAGGGTTTTGCCCCGGGTCTGGCCAGCACTCAGCAGTGCTGTGATCCTGGGTGTGACTGCCACAGGCCGAGGTGGGACCCCAGAAACAATCTAGAAAGAGCCCTGGGGCTGGGCTCGGTTTTTGAGATTTTTGGGGGGGCCACACCTGCCAGTGCTCAGGGATTATTCCTGGCTCTGCTCAGGCGTCACTCCGCTTGGGGGTCAAATCCAGCTCTCTTTGGCCCCATCAGGCTTGTCTGAACAGGCAGGGTGGCCCTCCCCAAGAGCTAAGTCCTTGGGACCCAGGCCACGGGCGTGGGGTCTGGGCTCTCCAGAGCGCGGGTGTGGCAGGGTTCCTGGTCACGGGGAGAGGGCCTTGGGTTTGGGTTTGGATTTGGGGGTCACCTGGTAGGAACTCTAGGTTGTGTGTGGGGTGGAACCAGTTCTGGCTGCATGCATGGCCAGCGCCTAATGCTGCCCCTCAGTCCTGCTGCGGGCAACCCAGTCTGGCCTAAGGTGGCGTGCCTGTCCCGTGCCCCCCCACCCCCCGCCGTGTCCTAGGGGCTCTGGCCTTCCCGCAGGCAAGCTGGTGTGGGGAACCCTCTGCTCACGCCGGGACAGTGGGGCTGGTCTTGAGACAGGCCGACGTGGGGCCAGCGGCTTTGCCCTTGCCCTTTTCGCATCCTCCAGGAGTGCCCTACCTGCACCCTGATCCCGGGGAGCCTGCTAGAGAGACGCCCCCTGTCTGCCCAGGGCCTGTGCAGTACCAGGCGGGGGCCGATGCCCGACGTCCGTTCCGTCTCGAGTTGACCCTGTGTCCTGCTGCCACTTGCAGGACCCATGGTTTAGGCGAGTGAGGAGTGGGGAGCTGTTGGGTCTCGGCCCTGCTGGACAGTCCAGTCCGGCTTACGTGCTTTTTTTTTTTTTTTTCTTTTTGGGTCACACCCGGCGATGCACAGGGGCTTCTCCTGGCTCTGCACTCAGGAATCACTCCTGGCGTTGCTCAGGGGACCATATGGGATGCTGGGAATCGAACCCTGGTTGGCTGAGTGCAAGGCAAGGCAAACGCCCTACCCACTGTGCTATCACTCCAGCCCCCCCCACCCCCCGCCTACGTGCTTTAAACCAGAGGTGATCTGCCCTGTCGTGTCCTGCCGCTCGCTCTTGGGGCAGTGGCTTACCATATCAGCACTCGGGGCGCAGGGATGCACAGACTGCCCCTCCCCTGAAATGTCTGTGTCATCTCGTGGCTGTTGGCTCGTTCCCAGACCCTCTTCCCCAAGCGGGGCCCTGTGCTGGGCACGGCATGGAAGTGAAGCAAGGAGGTGGTCAGGGTGGTCCCGAGCAGACAGGAATCAGACCTGGCCGCCCCCCGTGGGTGCCGGGGCAGCTCTGCCCACCCGCCCTTTCCCCGGGGCCAGTTGTGGCCACAGAGGGAGCTCGGAGCTGAGGTGGGTTGGAGCCTGGGCCTGCCGTGGGGCCTCCGGACCCCTCTGTGCCCAGGCCTCCGGGTGAGGGGACAGTGCCGGGTCCAGCCAGGGGAGTCCCCTGGGTTCTGCAGACCCCTGGAGTCCAGCCCCGGCTGAGTAAGTGACAGAAAGGAAAGGGGAACAGATGGGAAAGGGATTCGCTGCCTCTGGGCGTGTGTTGGTGACCCTCGTAGGGTCCATGCCAGGACACGCCGGCATGCTGGCTGAAGGCACCGTGGCGTTGGAGCTGGGGGGAGCGGGGGACAGGTCTGTGGAATAGCCAGCAGTCTCAAGATAGAACAGCGCTGGAGGAACCGCTTCCAGATTCAATATGACAGCTCTAGTACCAGTTGTATGGTGTTGACGCGTATCCGTGGAACAGAATAGAAAACTCAGACACCTGTGAGTATGTGCTCATTTACTGGATGGCAGGACGCAAGATCAGGAATGGCGGGAGAGAGTCATTCTCCAATAAGCATGCTGGGAGAACTGGACCTCCGTCCCAGACTATGCACACAAACGAACGTGGATTCCAAACTATTGTAAGACCTGAAACAAAAGCCCTGGAAGAAAACCTGCGTAGTAAGCGCCTTCGCATAATTTCCTGGTGATACTTGGAATTTGACGCTAAAAGCAAAAACCTCAAAAGCAGAAAGAAGTAAGTGGGATCACATCAGACTAAAAAGCCACCTGCGTAGCAAAGAAAACCAACCGGCAGGATGAAAAGGCAGCCGGGGCGTGGGAGGCGTATTTGCAGATACATCGCGACGGAAGGGCTCGTGTCTGAAAATCTACAAGGGACTTCGACACCGGGCAGCGAGTGAAACAAATCCAGTTCCGAACACAGCTGGTACCCATGAGATGGCTCTGGGGCAAAGTGCTGCTTTCCACGCGGGAGACGCGGGCTCTGTCCCGGCCCTGCCTGCGAGGAAAGTGAGTGAGATGGGCAGAGAGGAGACCCCGTCCCTGAGCATCCTGGAGGCACAGTGGGGGCCTGGGGCAGAGCCATCTGACACCTGTTAGAACAGCGGCTGAGTGGGAGCGGGTGTGTTGTGAGTGAATGCACTCAGAGTAGAGAACCATAGGGAAGGCCGGTTCGGAGGGCCTCCGAACGGAGCACTGTGGGATGAGCCACACTGTCACCTTTGGGTACCCAAAGAAAGCGAAGACCCTTAACTGGAAGCCTCTGGACCCCATCACTCATGGTGGTGTTGGGAAAAACCCACGATGGGAAACCAAGTGATGAGTGGAAAAGGTGGAGGGACGTGCAGACAGACAGGCACAGGGGCCTCAGGGTTGCCACACTCGAGGGGAGTGGGACTCGAGAGGATCGTGTTAAGTGACATGGTCGAGTGTGACTCGGGTGAGCCCCTGTGAAGTTAGGGAAAGTGACGATCACGTCATATGTAGAATCTTGAGTAGCACCAGCAACCCTCCCCCTCCCCCACACCCCTCCAAAGTTCTGAGACACTGAGGAGCACTCCAGATTGCAGGGGCAGTGAGTGGCGGGTAGCAGGGTGGGTGAGAGGGGCCAGGGGGCCAGAAGGCTCAGAACTTAGAAAATAAGTCACGGCAACGCCGCGTGCCTCCTGGGGACTGTCAGTAATTATCCATCACGTGTTTGGAAGCTGGTCAGAGCGTTGTGGGGAGGATTCTCATCACCAGAAAAACGTCTAAGGTAACATGTTAACTCCTCATCAGGCGTTGCATATCAGTGCCTCAGTCATTGTGTTGCACCCCCTGAAGCTAATCGCGCCCCCATTAAAGCTTGTGTTTAGGAAATGGCTTAAACGGGGGAGAACCTTGTTCATCTCGTGTGATGGCTTAAACGAGATGTTCGTGTCAACCTAATTTCTAATAAATAAAAAAAAAAAGTGAACAGCACTCCTCCATTCTGTGTCTGGATTCTGTGTGAACACTGGCTTCCAGAACAGTTTAGATTGTTTGCTGTTATGGGCGGGGGCTGTGGCTCATTTGTAGAGCCCTGCCCTTGGTGTGCGAGGGCGCTGAGCGGTAGGGGTGGGGGAGAGGGTTTACGCGGGTGCTGTAAACCAGGCCTGAGCTGTGAGGAAGATGGGAGCCCAGCGCCCTGGGGAAGTAACCGTCCCGCTGGAGTTGCATACACGCTACTTGGAAGTTAATGAAGAAAATTAATTTGTCCTTTTACTTAAGCGTTCAGTTCGAGTGTGTGGTACAGGGGACCGAGCCCGTGCCTCCTGCATGCAAAACATGCACCCTAGAGCTTAGCGCACACACACGAGCCCTTAGAGGGCCCCCTCTAGCCCCTCGCGTCTGTGAACACTCAGGGTCATGCAATCTGCAGCCTCCACAGTGGCCTGCTCGTAAGTGCCCGTGACATTCAGATAACGTTGCCTGAGTGTGTGTGTTTGTATGTGTGTGCACATGTGTGTGTATCTGCATGTGTGTATGTCCGCACATGCATGTTTGTGGGTGAGTGCATGCCTGTGTGCAGTTGTGAGTACATGTCTTTGTGCCTCTGTGTGTGTGTGTTTGGCCTTGCCTGGTGGTGCTCAGTGGACTCCTAACTCAGTGCTCAGGGCCCCTTGTGGTGCCAGGTCTGGACCCCGTGGGCCTCCTGTGTGCAGACCCCACACCCCACCTCCTGAACTCTCCGCAGTCCTACAGCTGCCTTTGTCTGGGGCTTACTCTCGGCTCTGTGCTCAGGGATCACTCCTGGTGGGATTATAGAGACCATCCACGGTGCGGGGGATGGGCAGGCACGCTCTGCTCTGTCTCTCTGGCCCAGCAAACCTTTTTCCCACTAAGCTTCCTGATGGTTATTCCTACAAGGCGTCTCCTATAGTCAGACTCCGAGTCGGTCCCGGTATAAAACTGACTCCGCAGGGGCGAGACCTCTGTGGCAGTCTCAGCCGGACGTTTGCAGCTCACGGCTGTGTCACCCACCGTCTGCACAGAGCCTTTCTAGTGGGGGGAGGGGGGACAGGCTGGCTCCAGACACTTAACGTCACTGTCGAAATAAGCCGAGGGAAGCGCTGGCTTTGAGCTCAGTAAACAAACAAGGAGCAGCCCCTGCCTCGGGCGGGGAGGCCGCGTGGGGAGGGTGGGGCATCTGGTTTGCAGGGCGCCCACGTTCCCGCGGGTCCTCGGCCCCATCCGTGCAAACCGTCACAGCCAGGGGGGGAAGCAAGACAGGCCAGCCCCTCGGCGGAGGGCCGGCAGGGGTGAGGACCACAGGGCAACCAGGGCTTAGTAGCAGAGGTGGGGAGGAGTCTCGTCACCAGAGAAACGTGGTGATGCTTGGGTGATGCTTGGGTGTGCGCCGGGAGGAAGAACAGGGAGAGAAACCTGGTCCTAGGCCATGATTCACCCTCACAGGAGCCTGTCGGGAAAGTCGGAATTAAAAAAGAACCGGGGCGGGAGCAATAGCACTGCGGGGAGGGTGTTTGCCTTGCATGCGGCGGACCTAGGTTCGATTCCCAGCATCCCATAGGGTCCCCTGAGCACCGCCAGGAGTAATTCCTGAGTGCAGAGCCAGGAGTGACCCCTGTGCATTGCTGGGTGTGACCCCCCCCCCCAAAAAAAAGAAAAATAAATAAAATAAAAATAAAAAAGGAACTGAAGGAAAATTCTGGATGGTTCCACCTGGTGGTTTGCAGCTTAACAACACTGCGAGGGCAGCGGCTCTAGTGTCCATGCTGCCGAGGACGGTGGCCAGCAGCAGGGTCCAGCCAGCGTTTCCACGGGGCGCTTTCACCTGACGGTGGGTTTAGCAGGCGGTGACCACTTAACTGGAGGAAGATTGTGATAATGGGGGCAGGGGGGGCGGGGGGGGGACCGTCATGGAAGAATCGAGGAAAAGGTGATAGGAGACAAATACCAAAATGGGGGGCCAGAGCAATAGCACAGCGGGCAGGGCATTTGCCTTGCACGTGGCCAACCCGGGTTCGATTCCCAGCATCCCATATGGTCCTCTGAGCACCGCCAGGAGTAATTCCTGAGTGCAGAGCCAGGAGGCAATTCCTGTGCATTGCCGGGTGTGACCTAAAAAGAAAACAAACAAACAAACAAAAAACAAAATACCAAAACGGGAGGGAAAAAAAATCCTTTTTTTTTTTTTGCTTTTGGGTCATACCTGGCGATGCTTAGGGGTCACTCCTGGCAGTGCTGGGGGATCATATGGGACGCTGGGGATTGGGGATTGAATGCTTCGTGCAAGGCACAGCTCCCCAGAATCCCTTTCTTGTTTTTTTTGTTTTTGTTTTTGGAGGGATCACACACAGTGATGCTCAGGGGTTACTCCTGGCCCTGCATTCAAGGGTCACTCCTGTCAGGACTCTACATGGGATGCTGGGATCAAACCCAGGTGTTTTGTTTGTTTGTTTTTCAAATAATAACCCAAAGAGAACTGAGCTGGCTAGCCAATATCCAAGTAGACTTCAAGTGAAAATTGGTACGAGACAAGGGTTGGTACGTGCTGGCGAAAGGTCACTCCGGGAAGATGCAGCTACTCTAAGCATATTTATCCCTCACAGCAGAACCCCCTGATGGACAGAGCAACTCTGACAGAATTGGAAAGTAGTTCTTTTTTTTTTTTTTTTTTGCTTTTTGGGTCACACCCGGCAATGCTCAGGGGTCACTCCTGGCTTTGCACTCAGGAATTACACCTGGCGGTGCTTGGGGGACCCTATGGGGTGCTGGGAATCGAACCCGGGTCAGCCGCATGCAAGGCAAATGCCCTCCCCGCTGTGCTATCGCTCCAGCCCCTGAATTGGAGAGTAGTTATTTCACAAAAGTTGGCCTTTCAGTAATCCACTCGTGGTAACGGAGAAGAGAAAATATCACTCAGGGAATAAAGGACTTGACCCATGTGGTGAGCTAGTTGACCCATGAGGCCTGTCCAGACTCTTGGGGGGCCACATCCAGCTCAGGGCTTTCTCCTAGCTCTGTGCTCGGGGACCTCCCTGGCGTGGCTCAGAGAACCACACGGGATGCTGGAGATGGAACCCAGCTGGCAACGTGCAAGGCAAGCCCCTTACCTGGGGTACTGTCGCTCCAGCTCAACTCTTTTTTTTTTGGGGGGGTCACACCTGGCGATGCACAGGGGTTACTCCTGGCTCTTCACTCAGGAATTACCCCTGGTGGTGCTCAGGGACCATATGGGATGCTGGGAATCGAACCTGGGTCAGCCGCGTGCAAGGCAAACGCCCTCCCCGCTGTGCTATCGCTCCAGCCCCGCTCCAGCTCAACTCTTAGCAAATTAAAAAAGATCCAAACCCTAAAGAGTATCCTCTCTGACCACAAGTCATTCACCTAGTCAGTAACAGAAGGAAAACAGGATTTGTCATTGTATAGAAATCAAAGAACACAGTGGATCAGAGAAGAAATGACAAGTGAAAGTACTTTGAGATGAATGAAAGAGGCACGACAGAACCAAAACCTTTGGGAGGTAGTGAAAGGGAATCTGTAGCCAGAAAAATGCTTACTAATAATTTATAAAAGGACCCAAAATCAATATACAAACTTTATATCTCAAGGAATATTTTTCTCAAAGAAATATTTTTCTCAAAGAAAAGAGAAGAGAAACCCAAAGCAAAAACTAGTGAAAGGACATAAGAGGTATTACAGGCAAGAACATAACAGGGATAAGCAAAACAGAATAGGAAAAACGGAAGAGAATCAACAAAACCAAAGCTTGTTCTTTGGGAATAACAGACAGGCTATTAGCTAAACTTACCATGAAGTTTCAAATGACTAAAACCAGACATCAAAGTGGGAAATAGTGTAGTAATCTTACAGAAGTAGGCTTATAAAATTACAAGCAATGCCACGGCTCCCAATTCATTAACCTAAAATAATCAAATTCCTTGTAATACTCAACTAACCAAAACTGACTCGAGAAGAAAAAGTAGGACAGACCTCTCGAAAGGACACAGAGCAAACTCCTATGAAGAAAACCCTAGGAGAAGATCGCATCATTGGTGAATTCTTCCTAATGTTTAAAGAATTGTTACTGGTTTCTGTTTCGTTTTGTTTTGGGGCCACACCCGGTGGTGCTCAGAGGTTACCCCTGGCTCTGCACTCAGGAATTACTCCTGGCAATGCTCAGGGTACCATATGAGATGCCGGGGATTGAACCAGGGTCGGCCACAGACAAGGCAAATACCCTACACTCTGTAACTATCTTTCTGGCCCCCAACATTAGTTTTTCTTAAACCCCCCTCCCACAAATGTAAGAGGTGTAATGACAACTAAGAAACCGTATGTAGTGAGAACCATGGGACTGTAATGAGAACGAAGGGAATGTGATGAGAGCTGGGGAACTGAAACAAGAGAAGGGAGGAGCAAGCTTTCCTTTTTAGGACCCCAGTAAGCGGGATAAGGGCCCCCCAGATCTGTGGGAGTGTGTGGGAGACGCAACATGAAGGCCGCACCAAATGGGCAGGATATTCTGACACTGGGACTGATTTTGTTGTGTTTTTTTTTTGGGGGGGGGCACCTGAAGTCCACACCATGTGGGAAGGATGCATTGATTGTTTTTTGTTTTTTTTTTGCTTTTTGGGTCACACCTGGCGGTGCACAGGGGTTACTCCTGGCTCTGTACTCAGGAATTACCCCTGGCCATGCTCAGGGGACCATATGGGATGCTGGGATTTGAACCCGGGTCGGCCGCGTGCAAGGCAAACGCCCTACCCCGCTATGCTATCTCTCCAGCCCCGATTTTTTTTTTTTTTTTTTTTTTTTTTTGCTTACTGCCTCTGTATCCCTGCCGTGCTGGTAAGGATGCTTGTAGATTGTAGCGCACTCTTCGGAATAAAAGAGAGACCCTCTCAGCAGACAGGGCTGCAGGTCTCCTTCACTTTTCACTTGGGGTCCTCTGACGCTGAGCTTCCAATGAACTCACTATCTTATCCTGAGTGCTCTCTCCCTCCCCCTCCCTCTCTCTCCCTCTCTCTCTCTCTCTCTCTCTCTCTCTCTCTCTCTCTCTCTCTCTCTCTCTCTCTCTCCATTCCGTGCTAACGCAGTGCTCGACTTCAGCCATCCTCCCACAGAGCATCACAGAGGCAGACGGAGGCATAACCAGACCAGGTAGCAGAGGGATTTCAAGTCTACAAAATGCGCAGGACCCGCAAATGCACAGACCGAAGCGAAGGGGAGGAGAGAAGGGGAGAGAGAGAGAGATGGTGAGTGGGTGAAGGCCGTCTTTGGGTTTGGTTTTTGTTTAGGGGCCACACCCAGAGGTGCTTTGGGCCTACTCCTGGCTCTGTGCTCAGGAATTACTCCTGATGGTGCTCACGAGACCATGTGTGGTGCTGGGCATCAAACTGGGGTGGGCCACACGCAAGGCATGGGCACCCTAGCCCCATACTATCTTTTTAAAACATTTAAAAAAATTATAAGGTAGTTCACAATATTTGATTACATTTAATATTAAAACACCAATCCCACCATCATGACACCTTCCCACCACCATATTTGGGATGTTTCCATCTCAAGTCCTGTCCCAAAGTAGAACTGCAATAATATATTTTATTTTATATTGTTTGTTAGAAGAAACCACTGAAAATGCAACAAAAAAAGTGTCCATAGAGGAAAGAATGTGAAGATTGTTCTGTTTGGGCAGGGGCCATTAAGACCTTCTATAAGATATCACTAACTTGTTCAAAGTTGAGCATTATAAAGTTTCGTATGTGTATCTGTAAATATATATATCACCGTATCAGTCATCCCGTTGATCATCGATTTGCTCGAGTGGGCCCAGTAATGTCTCCATTCGTCCTAGCCCTGAGATTTTAGCAGCCTCTCTTTACTCGTCCTTCCCCATGGTGCTGCATTAGAGACTCTCCAGGGTCAGAAGAATGATGGAATGAGACCCATCATTGTTACTGTATTTGGCATATGAATACACCAGCCAAGGGGAGCTTGACAGGCTCTTCCCTGTGTGGGCAGTAAACTCTCGGTAGTTTGCCAGGTTCTCCGAGAGGGAGAACTAGGCTATCAGATGTTGCTTCCAGGAGCTTGGTTTTATAGTCTCTGGATGTTGGCCACTGGTGGGATTACACAGCACCGGGGGCAGTTTGTGGGTGTGACTGCCTAGCTACTGGAAAATAGGGAATCTGGGTGGAAGAGGCCGAGCAGCCTTAGAGATCTTGGCCCCAGGTCCCACACACCTGGGTTCCTCTGCTGGTTCCTTCATATGCATACATATATACATATATATACTTCCCTCTATGACTGGTTGCCGACTATTTGAACCCCATCAAATGCAGTGTGGTACCTTTGGAGAGTGGATAGGGAGTGTCTTATGACTTGTCCAGGAATAGATTCACTCATGCGTGTGACTTGGCCCGAGCGTGTAACTCCATACTATCTTTCCAGCCCTCCACTCCCCACCCCCTGGTCCGACCATCTTTTGGGGCTGAAGAGGTCCTAATGTTGCTGAAGAGGTCTGTGCAGTTTGGGGAACACCGAGCAGGCCAGTGAGTGGGGGTGGGCTTGGCTCTTGATGGGCCCGTCCTGGGGGCGGTCCTGCCTGTGAGTCTCCGCACCCTGCGGATCCAGGATCTAGCAATAGCTCCGGAGCGCACACCCAGCCAAAGGGCAGACATCATTCTCGGCTGGTCCAAGGCCCCGGGGCGCGCGCAGGGCTAAACGCAGCCGGGTTGAGAAACTGCAAGAATTCTGGTTTGAAATCGCGTTTCCCTGCAGTTCCCCGGAATGACCGGTAGGTGGCAGCATTGGCCAGCAGGTGTCCCGCGCGGTTGTTCTGCGTTCCCAGCGGGACTGTGGGGTCTTTGGGGTCCCTGGCATGGATTCGCCTGTCCAGGAGGAGAGCTGGCCAGGGCTCTGGTCTCAGGGCTGGCGAAAGTTGGTCTGAGGTTCAGAAATCCCTGCTGATCTCTGCGGCTGTGGGGGACCCAGCCCATCTGCCCAGTCGCACGAGGCTTTCAGTGGGTATCAGCTGACCAGCAGCGCCACGCATGCACACGGGCGTACAGGCACACACATGTGTCACCATATGCTATAGACATGCATGCACATGTGTATGCACTACATTCCCCTGGGCTGACACCTAGCCAACACGCGTGCACAAGATGTACATTATACATGTACGTCCCTGAATCCCTGCAGGCCAACATACAAAAACAGGCATGCACATGGGCGTGTAGAATACATCTACATATATGTACACCTGCGTGTTAACATGCACCAGAGACACACATGTGCACAAGATCTATGTCATGCATGTATGTCCCTGTGCCCGCAGGCTCACATATAACCCCTGTATGCACACAGGTGTATAGGTTACATGCCGTATGTGTACCCTGCATGCAGGTGTAGCACAGGCACACACACATACACATGTTACACGTGTGGACATGTCAGGGTGGCGTTGCCCTTGCTAGCTGATGGTGAAGACCTTTGGGCTTGCCAGGGGAACCCGTTCCAGATGTCCCATTTCTGGTACCGGTCACCTCTGCCCCACCCTTCTGAGCACAAGCCCTGTGACCTTTCGTGCCCCCGGCTCCTCCCGGGCCCTCACCTCTGTCTCAGTGCAGAGGGCTCTGGGTTCCCGTCACTCTGGGCTCTTATCCCCAAGGCTGTGTGTCTCCTGGTGGGGTGCCCTGATACTCTGTAGCACAGCCTCTCTCTCTCTCTCTCTCTCTCTCTCTCTCTCTCTCTCTCTCTCTCTCTCTCTGTGTCTCTGTCTCTGTCTCTCTGTCTCTCTATCTCTGCCTCTATCTCTGTTTCTCTGTCTCTGTCTCTGTCTGTTTCTCTCTGTGTCTCTCTGTCTCTGTCTCTGTTTATCTCTCTGTCTCTGTCTGTCTGTCTGTCTGTCTCTCTCCCTCTCCCCTCCACACTGTCCACACTCTGGGTTTCTGGGCCCCAGTAAACCTGCGGAGAGACGGGGGAGCCGATAGAGGCTGAGCTCACCAGGTCCCGCCTCCTTCCCTGCCTGCAGATTTGCCTGCCCCGGGCCCTGCCCCAGGCCCTCCATGTCCTTCCCCACCCCGGGGATCCCTGGGGGGCGATTCACCTCCTCAGGTGTGGAAATCAGGCCAGCCGCGGGCAAAGGCGGGCGGGAGGGGGCAGGAGGCATGGCAGGAAGTTATCTGGAAGCCCTTGGAGTCTTCGGGAGCCTTTCAGAGTCCAAGGAGTGTTGGGGGAGGCTGTGTGAGTGTGTGTGTGTGTGTGTGTGTGTGTGTGTGTGTGTGTGTGTGTGTCCATCAATGCCCAACAGGGCCTGTGGGGGGCCCTGCCCAGGCTCCTGCTCGGTGCACCCCAGCCCTCTGCGTCCAGGGCCCCCGATGGCTCACAGGATGTGGGAACCTCAGGCCTCGTGTTCTGGTGTTCGGGGGACCAGGGGGTCCATTCCGGGCACCCCACGTTCGGGGCGTTCTCTGCGCCCTTTGAGCCTCTCCTGGCCTTGGGGCTCTGTGATTAGTTTGGTTTTATTTAATTTTTTGGGTTTTGGGTTATGCCCTGCAATGCTCAGGGCTTACTCCCGGCAGTTCTTGGGGGGACCACGTGGGAGGCCTGGGTTCAAGCCCGCGCTGGCCCTGTGTGAGGCCAGTTCCCTCCCCGCTGCTCCATGGCTGCTTTGTGCCTCCCTGGGGCCATTGAGTGCCCAGAGTCCCAGGACTGGCCCGAGAGGGGCTCCCTTGGCAGCAAGGCAGAAGAAAAGGCCCTGCAAGGACACCCCAGCATGGGGACCCCCCTGTCGGCCTGTCTCAGAGGGCGGGAAAGGGGGGAGGGGAGGGAAGTGATGCTCAGCTGTGCCCACAGGAAGTTCCAGAGCTTGGTCAGAAGTTGGAAAGTACCAGCACTTTCCGTCTCCTCTGCACCCAGGTGTCGGGGGGGGGGGGGGCGGGGGGGGGTCTTCCTGTTTAGAACAGAGACGGACTCCGCAGCCAGGGCCAGAGTCTCCCAGGCACAGCGCTACTTTCCGGATTCACTTGGAGGGGGTTCGAGCCCAGAGTAGTTCCTAGTGGGGGGGGGGCTCCCAGAGGGAGGGGCCAGCAGGGCACAGGAATAAAGATGACCCAAGACGGGGAGAGAAAAGCATGACAGCTCAACGCTCCCCGACACCCCATTATATAACCCCCACCAGAATCACCCCTTCATCCCCCAATAAAATCACCCCATTAACCCCCCTAGAATCGCCCCATTATCCCCCTAGAATCGCCCCATTATCCCCCCTAGAATCGCCCCATTATCCCCCCTAGAATCGCCCCATTATCCCCCCTAGAATCGCCCCATTATCCCCCTAGAATCGCCCCATTATCCCCCTAGAATCGCCCCATTATCCCCCCAGAATCGCCCCATTATCCCCCTAGAACCACCCCTTATTGGCACAGCCGCCATCGCCAGCCTTGCCTGCAGCCAGCCCTCATTCAATCCCGGCACCTCCTAGGGTTCCCCAGACACCTCCAGGAGTGACCCCTGAGCACTGAACCCCACCCCAGCCCCCACCCCGTCTCCTCTCCCCCAGTGTAAAGCCTTCTACGCTCTGATGTACCCCGGCACCTGGTACTGAGCCAAAGACCCCATCAAGGGTCCCCCCCTTTTTTTTTCTTTTCGGGTCACTTCCAGTGATGCACAGGGGTTATCCTGGCTCTGCACTCAGAAATAACTAACTCCTGGCGGTGCTCGGGGACCATGTGGGATGCTGGGAATTGAACCTGGATCGGCCATGTGCAAGGCAAATGCCCTACCTGCTGTGCTATCGCTCCAGCCCCACAAGGGTCCCTTTTTAGTGAACTATTATTGGGTCTCTTGATTCCTCCCCTTGGTCGCTGACGTGGCCGTGAGTGGGGGTCGCCTCCATCTGATTGGCACAGCCGGAGGTGGTGCTCCCTCCCTCTGGGCTGTGGTGCTCACAGGGATTTGTGCTGCTTTACTTTAAATTTTTTAAATTTTATTATTATTTTTGAGTGGCAGGGAACTGGGGGTGTGCTCAGGGCTTACTTCCTGGCAGTGCTCGGGGCCGTATGTGTTGCTGGGGGTGGAACCCGGGTGGCTTTGTTTTGCTGTTTTGTTTTGTTTTTTTGTGTCACACCTGGTGATACTTAGGGCTTACTCCTGACTCTGTGCTCAGGGATCACTCTTGGTGGTGCTCGGGGGCCCTTACGTGTTGCTGGGGATGGGACCTGGGGTGGGTTTGTTTTTGTGGGGTTTATCTTTTGCTCTTTGGATCACACCTGGTGATTCTCAGGGATTCCTCCTGGCTCTGCACTCAGGAATTACTCCTGGGAGTGCTCGGGGACCATATGGGATGCCGGGGATCGAACTTGAGTTGGCCGCGTGCAAGGCAAACGCCCTCCCCACTGCACTGTCACTCCACCCCCACCCCCAGTGGCTTGCTGTCCAGCTCTGCCCACTCTGCTACAGAGCGGCAGATCCTGGGGGCGGAGCCTGGCCTGACCTGTCCCCCCCAAGCACCCCTTCTCCTTCACTCCTAACCATTCCCGCAATGCTGGGGAGGCCATTAAATTAATTAAAATAGAGTGACAACAGGTGTTGGGTGTTTTTGGTTTGGGTTTGGGGTTTTTGGGTCACATCTGGCGCTGCTCGGGGATTACTCCTGGCTCTGCACTCAGGAATTACTCCTGGAGGGACTCGGGGACCACATGGCTTGTCAGGGATTGAACCCCGGTCGGCCACATGCAAGGAAAATGTCCTACCTGCTGTACTATCTGGCCCCTGGGTTGGCTTTTCAAGCCCCTCTTGTCATTTGCTGTGGACTTGGCCAAACCGAGAGAGCTGACTGGCTGATGTCCGGGTTTGGCGTGCAGGTTTGGGGTGCGGGTTTGCGGTGCGGGTTTGGCATTGGCCCATCCGAGGGGTCAGGAATTGGACATGGGAATCTGAGCAGCCTGGCTCAGCTCTGTCCCTTGACTTCTTTGTCTCGAAACCGTGACATGGGTGACCCGCTTACGGGATTCTGTGTGGACGTGGCTGAGTGAGGGTGGATTCGTCCCGGGGGGTGGGGCGAGTGCCTCCCCTTCACCATTTTATCTGATGGAAACCCAGAACTTCGTGACGGGTGTAACACCCAGTGAGGGGTCAGATTCTCTCCTCCTGCGATATAATCACAACCACAGGTAACAAGATACTTCCAGAAGCTTCCATAGTTCTGGGCAGCCAAGCTCTCCCAGACCCTGTTCCATTTCACACTGTAGAATTTTTTTCTTCCCAAGAGAAAAAGAAATTCAACTTGATGCCAATTGTCACTTCAAAGCCCAGGACACCGGGGAGCGGGGGGGGGGGGGAGGGGGGAGGGACGGCAGGAACAGGTGCCTTTGGGAGCGTTCTTGGCCCAGTGGGGGACAGTTGGGCTGGGAAGCCGTGAGGCAGGGCAGAAGTGTGGCCCACCCCGATTCCAGCTCTGGTACCTCTGCGGTTCCCTGAGCACTGCCGGAGAGCCAGGAATAGCCCATGAGCACCACTGGGTGTGCTCCCCCCGTGTCCCCCATAAGCACACTCTGACATGGTGGGCCCATCCCATCTGACCCTCTTCCTCTCAGCCCTTCCCTACAGGGCCCTCTGTCTTTTTTTTTTTTAATTTTTCTTTTATTTTTGCTTTTTGGGTCACACCCGGCACAATGCACAGGGGTCATTCCTGGCTCTGCACTCAGGAATCACCCCTGGCGGTGCTCAGGGGACCATATGGGATGCTGGGATTCGAACCCGGGTCGGCCACGTGCAAGGCAAATGCCTTACCTGCTGTGCTATCACTCCAGCCCCAGGACCCTCTGTCTTTTTAATTTTTTTTTCCCCCTGCTATTTGGGTCACACTCGGCAATGCACAGGGGTTACTCCTGGCTCTGCACTCAGGAATGACTCCTGGCGGTGCTCGGGGAACCCTATGGGATGCTGGGAATCTAACTCGGGTTGGCCTCATGCAAGGCAAACGCCCTCCCCGCTGTGCGATCGCTCTAGACCTAGACCCTCTGTCTTGAGTTGTGTCCCTCCTCGAGTTGTGGTAGTTTATGACAGTGGTCGGGTGGCCGCCTTATCCCCTTTCACTCGCAGTGTTTGGTGGCAATCACACTCTTTCAGAGGGCACCACCAGGGACCCCCGAGGGCCATGTTATGTTGCCGGCTGGTACTGCACATGGCTTCAGGTGGTGTCTGGGGTCAGGCTCATGACATCGCACCCACAGGGGTCGGGCTCTCCCCGAGGGTCAGTCCCGGCTCCTCCCGGTGGGCTTCTCCTTCCCCGCCTGTTCCAGACAGCCGCTGGCTCACGGCGCCCCTGTTTCCAGCCTCTCCGGTTGTGCTGTGTGTTTGAGAACTTTAAATAGAATCCCGCTGCACACATCATAGCGGGACTTGCTTGTTTTTGCTCATCATTATTTTCCCAATTCATCACAGCCGCGTCTCCCAGATCTTCCGCCGCGGTTAGTGTTAATTTGCTCGGGCGGCATTCCGCCGCACCACTCGGTGATTTATTTATCCATTCTCTTGTAAATGGCCATTTAGGTAGTTTGTGTTTTTCCGTTATTACAAACGGAGCTGTCAGAAATATCCCCCAACATTTCTCTCCGTGAGAGCCGGTGGAGCTTCTCCGGGCCTGGAGTGTGCGCCCAGGAACGGAGTTGCTGGCTCTGCCTCACGGGGCTCTGGGGTCCCTGGGCGGGGGGTTGCCTGCGACCCCAGTCTCTCAGCAGTGCACACTGGCCTGCCTGCTCTCCTAGCTGTTGCTTTTTATTTTTTTTTGCTTTTTGGGCCACACCCGGCGATGCTCAGGGGTCACTCCTGGCTCTGCACTCAGGAATCACCCCTGGCGGTGCTCAGAGGACCATATGGGATGCTGGGAATCGAACCCAGGTCAGCCGCGTGCAAGTCAAATGCCCTACCCACTGTGCTATCGCTCCAGCCCCACCAGCTGTTCCTTTTCGCCAGCCGGCTCCTCTGGCCCACCTGATGGGTGAAGAAAGCAGAGGGGTCCGACCAGCAGCGTTTGCCCCTCCTCCCCACGGCTCACGGCCCTGAACAGCTCCTGGAACAGAAGCAGGCACTTGCTGCGCATGCAGCCGCCCCGGGTTCAATCCCCAGCACTGCATGTGGCCCCAGAGCACTGCCAGGGAGCACTCCTGAGCGCAGAACCAGGAGTCAAGGAAGAGCACCCACCAGGTGTGGCCCCAAACCCTCTCGGGGGCGGGAGGCTCAGTACTTGAGCATTTTCAGCAGACCGTCTGCAGTCAGAGAGCTTTGTCCTTAACCTACAGAAATGTGCAGGTATTAGCAGGAGCTCATGCACACACACACACAGAGACACATACATGTGCACACGTGGTTGCACACATGCACACTCTCCCCTAGAAAGTCTGTTAATTGGCTCGAATCGTGAACGGAGGGTAGAGGCTGAAGAGACGGCAGGGGGGGCTCCAGTGTCTTGTTCTTTGTTTGGGGGCCACACCCGGCGGTGCTCAAGGCTCACTCCTGACCGCCGGGGCTGAAACCCGCGTCTCAGGCAAGGCCCCACCTGCTGTCCTAGCCCGCTGGCCCGTTGGGGCTTCTTTCTGTTGACCAAACAGCGTAGTTCTCTGGTTCCTCGTGGGCCCGTTCCTTCGAGCGGTTCGCTGGGGGAGCAACTCATTCATTCCCAGGGGGTCTTTGTTTCTTCTCACTTAAACATCAGTCTTCCTGCACTCATTTGTGGGATATAAAGTAGCATAGTAGGAGACCAACACCTCAGGACAGTAGAGACGAGGGCCAGGAGGATCACGCCGTGGTTTGGGAAGTCGGCCCGACGTGCCGGGGGTGGGGGGGAAGGCAGTTGGGATGGAGAAGGGACCACTGAGTCAGTGATGGCTGGAGGGATCGCCCGGGATGGGAGGTGCGTGCTGACAGCAGACCAAGGACCAAACACGGTGGCCTCCGAGTATCTGTATCGCAAAATCATAAGGCCCAAAACTAGAGAGAGAGAAAGAAGGATGGTCCCTGCCACAGAGGCGGGGAGTGGGGTGGGGGTGGGGGTGGGGGTGGGATACGGGGAACAGTGATGGTGGAACATGTGCACTGGAGGAGGGGTGGGTGCTCGAGCACTGTGGGACTGAAATATAATCGTGCCAGTTTGCAACTGTATCTCACGGTGATCCAATACAATTTATTAAAAATGAAAATTAAAAAAAATCAGTCTTCCAGGGAGCAGGTGAGAGGGAGAAGGGAGCGAGCCTAGGTTAGTGGCCCTCACCTGGCCGTTAGGGGTGCAGCCCTGCGATGGGGCTGTGGTAGGGACCAGGGAGCTGGGACAGAGTCGGTGCTCAGCGTGTGTTCCTGCCGCCGCCCCCCCACCTCCTCTCCTTCACCCCAGCCCCCTCTTCACAGATGGGCAAGAACTGGAGCGACCAGTTCCCGCCCACAAACAGGCCTCGCTCTGCCCTTCCAAGGACGGCCTGGACCGGCCAGAGCAGTAGAGCAGCAGGTGTGGTGCTGCCTTGCACACGGCCGGCCCAGGGTTTGATCCTTGGCGCCCCTGATGGTCTCCCCAGCCCCAACAGGACTGACCCCCGAGCACTGCTGGGTATGCCCCAACCCCTGCCATTCCCCCACAAAAAATAAAAGGGCAGGTGCACACTTGAGCTAAGTTTCATTTCCTTGGCCTTGGCAGGCAAGAGAGTCTCTTGCTCTCCTTTGTCTCACCACCCTCTGATTTCTTTCTTTTTTTTAATTTAAATTTTATTGACTCACCGTGAGATAGTTATAAGCGTTCATGTTTGAGTTACAATCTCACAATAATCAACACCCATCCCTCCACCAGTGCACATTCCCCATCACCAATATCCCCGGTATACCCCCCCTCTCCCACCCTCCCCCTGTCTCCATGGCAGACAATATTCCCCAGACTCTCTCTCTACTTTGGGGCATTATGGCTTGCAACACAGACACTGAGAGTTTATCATGTTTGATCCTTTATCTATTTTCAGCACACATCTCCCATCCCAACTGATTCCTCCAACCATCATTTTCTTGGTGATCCTTTCTCTATTCCAGCTGTCCTCTCCCTGCCCACTCATGAGGCAGGCTTCCAGCTAGGGAGCAATCTTCCTGACCCTTGTATCTACTGTCCTTGGGTGTCAGCCTCATGTGATGTTATTCTATACTCCACAAATGAGTGCAGTCCTTCTATATCTGTCCCTCTCTTTCTGACTCACTTCACATAGCATGATACTCTCCATGCCTATCCACTTACAGGCAAATTTCATGACTTCATCTCTCCTAACAGCTGCATGATATTCCATTGTGTAGATGTACCAAAATTTCTTTAACCAGTCATCTGTTCTCGGGCACTTGGGTTGTTTCCAGATTTTGGCTATTGTGAACAGTGCTACAATGAACATATAGGTACAGATGTCATTTCTTTTTTTTTTTTTTTGCTTTTTGGGTCACACCCAGCGATGCTCAGGGGTTACTCCTGGCTTTGCACTCAGGAATTGCTCCTGGCAGTGCTTGGGGGACCATATGGGATGCCGGGGATCGAACCCAGGTCGGCCACATGCAAGGCAAACGCCCTACCCGCTGTGCTATTGCTCCAGCCCCCAGATATCATTTCTACTTTTCTTTTTTGCAGCCTCGGGATATATTCCCAGAAGTGGTATTGCGGGGTCATATGGAAGCTCAATTTCTAGCTTTTGAAGGACTGTCCATACTGTTTTCCAAAAAGGCTGGACCAGTTGTCATTCCCACCAACAGTGAAAAAGTGTCCCTTTTCCCTCACATTCACGCCAGAACTGGTTGCTTTTGTTCCTTTAAATGTGTGCCAGTCTCTGTGGTGTGAGGTCGTATCTCATTGTTGTTTTGATTTGCATCTCCCTGATGATTAGTGATGTGGAGCATTTTTCCATGTGTCTTTTGACCATTTGTATTTCTTTTTTGAGGAAGTTTCTGTTCATTTCTTCTCCTCATTTTTTGATGGGGTTGGAGGTTTTTTCTTATATAATTCTACTAGTGTCTTGTATATTCTGAATATTAATCCCCTATCAGACGGGTCTTGGGTAAATATTCTTTCCCATTCTGTGGGCTCTCTCTGTATTTTGGTCACTGTTTCTTTTGAAGTGCAGAAGCTTCTTAGTTTGATGTAGTCCCATTTGTTTATGCCTGCTTCCACTTGCATGGTCAGTACCGTTTCATCCTTAAAGATGCTTTTAGCTTCAGTGTCACGGTGCCCTCTGATTTCTTGCCGTCCTAACCAGGATCTCAGACTATGGGTGTTTCCGAAGACCCAGGCCATGAGGCAGAGCCTTGGGGAAGCTTATTTTCCTCCTCCTCCTCCTCCTCCTCCTCCTCCTTCTCTCCTCCTCCTCCTCCTCCTCCTCCTCCTCCTCCTCCTCCTCCTCCTCCTTCTTCTCCTTCTCCTTCTCCTTCTTCTTCTCCTTCTCCTTCTCCTTCTCCTTCTCCTTCTCCTTCTCCTTCTCCTTCTTCTTCTTCTCCTTCTCCTTCTCCTTCTCCTTCTCCTTCTCCTTCTCCTTCTCCTTCTCCTTCTCCTTCTCCTTCTCCTTCTTCTTCTTCTTCTTCTTCTTCTTCTTCTTCTTCTTCTTCTTCTTCTTCTTCTTCTTCTTCTTCTTCTTCTTCTTCTTCTTCTTCTTCTTCTTCCTCTTCCTCCTCCTTCTCCTCCTCCTCCTCCTCCTCCTCCTTCATTTTTTTTTGGGCTTTTTGGGTCATGTCCAATGATGCTCAGAAGTTACTTCTGACTCTGCATTCAGGAATTGCTCCTGCCAGTGTTTGGGGATGCTGGGGATCAAACCCAGGCCTGCTGCATGCAAGGCAAATGCCCTCTCTGATCCCCCACAGACCAGTAAGGGGGTGCTGTGGGCCCCAGGCAGGAAAGCACTTAGGGGGCAAAGAGAAGAGACTTTGCAGGCCTTTGCCCCTGCAGCGAGGGAGGAAGAAGGTGCCGCTGTCCGCTCTCGCGTTTTTCTCGAGCCTCGGAAATGCTGGAGAACCTGGAGAGGACAAAGCTACGTGCTAGGAACCCGGGCCCCCCTCTGCGGCATTTTCATCTTGGAAGCCTTCGACTCCCGCTCCCTTTATTTATTTATTTATCTTTTAAAATTTTATAACCTTTATAACCATGCACCTCTTTGTCCATAATGAAAATCAGAATTTCTCATAGCTGTTTTTATTTATTTATTTTTATTTTAAGCGAATCACCGTGAGGTACAGTTACAGACTTACAAACTTTCGTGCTTACGTTTCAGTCATACAATGACCGAGGACCCATCCCTCCACCAGTGCCCATTCCCCACCACCACTGTTCCCAGTATCCCTCCCATATACCCCCATCCCCCCCACACCCCCGGCCTCTGTGGCAGGCACATTCCCTTTTGACTCTCTCTCTCCTTTAGAGTTGCTGTGGTCGGCAGTGCAGGTACTAAGCGGCCATCATGTTTGGTCTCTGTCTACTTTCAGCACACATCTCCCATCCCGGGTGGGTCCTCCAAGCATCCTTTCCTTGCTGCTTCCCTTCTCTATCTGAACTGCCTTTCCCCCCATCATAGCTGTTTTTATTTATTTTTTATTTTTTTGCTTTTTGGGTCACACCCGGCGATGCACAGGGGTCATTCCTGGCTCTACACTCAGGAATTACCCCCAGCAGTGCTCAGGGGACCATATGGGATGCTGGGAATCGAACCCGGGTCAGCCATGTGTAAGGCAAGCGCCCTACCCGCTGTGCTATCGCTCCAGCCCCATCATAGCTGTTTGGTTTTTTTTTTTGCTTTTTGGGTCACACCTGGCGATGCACAGGGGTTACTCCTGGCTCTGCACTCAGGAATTACCCCTGGCCGTTCTCAGGGGACCATATGGGATGCTGGGATTTGAACCCGGGTTGGCCGAGTGCAAGGCAAACGCCCTACCCGCTGTGCCCATCATAGCTGTTTTTAAAGAGGTGGGCACGTTGCACCAAAAGCATCTAGACAACCAAGCTGCGTATGTCACTGAGGCACAAATGTGTGTCATTCTGATGTCGGGGGGCCCTACGGGTGGCTCGTGTGAAGTGGGGAGGAGAGAGACGGTCACTTTCTCCCGATCCGCCTCTGCCAACCGGGACCCAGGGTTACTGGGTTCTTGTCTCACCTCGCAAAAAAGGAATTTCAGGAGTAGATGGGCAGTGAAATGACACAGTCTTTATTCGGAAGTTTTGAAGGGAAAGAAGGAGAGAAAGCGGGAGAGAGTGGAGAGTAACGCACTCAGGAGAGAACCCGGGCTTCCCCAGGGGCGGAGAGAGCCTCTACAAACACCCCAGCAGTAGACAGGAGAGCATGAAAGTCCGCATCTCAAGAGGGGAGACGCGGGTGACACATGTGCTCGAGCAACACATGTGCTCAGGCACCACATGTGCTCGGCCACATGGGTGCAAGCAGCACATGGGCTCAGCAGCGTATGTGCCTCCAGCTCCCTTTAGTGGCTTCCTTTCCCTTATCCCCCTCCCCAGGAGAGGGCTGAGACCTCCACCAGCATCGGTGTCGCCCCCACCCGAGTGGGAGAGGCCTGTCACTGCACACACAGCGGCGGAGGAGGGAAGGGTCGAGAGCAGACGGAACAGTCCCTGCCTCGACTTCGTGGGACGCACACTGGATTCCAGCCTCGGCCTGGCTGTAAGTGGCCTTTGAACTCTCCCTGGGCACGTCAGCTCCTGGCCAACCTTCTGACTGTGGCCAGGGCCCCCCTCTTAGGCCCGAGTTGTCCGTTTTCTTCTCTGGGGAGAGAGAGGGCATCATGAGCAAATGCCCTTCGGCCCTGGGCGCGGAAGGAGGGAATGAAACGCGATTTGGAGATTGTCCGCCTGGTATCTGGTGCATATTTGCATGATCTAATCAAGAGCAGACGTTTCTCTTGTTTGGGGGCCAGACTCTGGTGGGTGGGGGGGAGACTGTTCTCCACTGTGTGCTCAGAAGTCACTCCTGGCAGTGCCTGGGGGGGGACCCTGCATTGCTTGGGGTGGAGTCCTGGCTCTTGGCAGGTGAAGCATTGCACTCTGCCCGTTGAGCCTCTTCTTCACCCCAAGAGCAAACATTTCTTTCTTTTTAAAAATTTATTTTAGCTAATTAAAAAATTGTTAATGGAATCACTGTGAGATACAGTTACAAGTTTTCATGTTTGAGTTACAATCATACAATGATCAAGCATCCATCCCTCCACCAGTGCACATTCCCCACCACCAATGTCCTCAGTGTCCCTCCCCTTTCCCACCCTCCCCCTGCCTCCATGGCAGACAGTTTCCCCCACACTCTCTCTCCACTTTTGGGCATTATGGTTTGCAACACAGATACTGAGAGGTTATCACGTTTTGGTCCTTTATCTACTTTCAGCACACACCTCCCATCCCGAATGATCCCTCCAACCATCATTGACTTAGTGATCCCCTCTCCATCCCAGCTGCCTTCTCCCCCAGCTCATGAGGCAGGCTGCCAACTATGGGGCAATATTCCTGTCCCCATGTCTACGGTCCTTGGGTGTCCGTCTCATACTATGTTATTCTACACTCCACAAATGAGTGCAGTCCTTCTATATCTGTCCCTCTCTTTCTGACTCATTTCACTTAGCATGATACTCTCCATGTCTGTCCACTTATACATAAATTTCATGACTTCATCTCTCCTAACAGCTGCATAGTATTCCATTGTATAGATGTACCAGGGTTTCTTTAACCAGTTGTCTGTTCTCAGGCACTTGGGTTGTTTCTAGATTCTGGCTATTGTGAACAGGAGCAAACATTTCTTACAGTCTGAACTGACTTTGAAGGCCAGTGAGATAGTGCCATGGGCGGGGTTCTTGGTCTTGCATGCATCCGACTCGGGTTCAACCCGTGGCACCCCATATGGTTCCCTGAGCGTTGCCAGGAGTGACCCTTGAGCACAGAACCAGGAGTTAGCCCTAAGCACTGCTGGGTATGACCTTGAAACCAACAGAACAAATCAACACCTGTGTTTGGAAAGGGTGCGAGGCTGACCCGGCATGCCGGGGAAGCAGAATCCCCCAGCTCTCCGTCCGTCAGTTCTGGGAGTTTGGGAGAAGCATTTCCCTCCGTGGCATATGGCTTTCTCCGGATTTGTCATGCATGGGAGATAAACCAGACAGACCGAGGCGGTAGTGAGTGATAACTAATATATAATGTATGAGAAATAGGCGCTGTAGCAGACGGCCAGTGTGAGACACTCAGCCACTGTATCCCCTGTAGCACCGCACTATGCATCATACACTGTGTTACTATGTGTCAGCTCCGGCTCCGCCTCCCCATCCTGTTACTATGTGTCAGCTCCGGCTCCACCTCCCCATCCCGGCAGTGCCTGGGAGTCTGCCTTAGTTCAGGGGCGAAGGGCGCTTGGCACCCTGTGGCTGGCACCCTGAGAAACGGGGTGGGGGGGTGCAGGCGAGGCCCACACTGACGCCTTCTGGAGCCCGGTGGGGGCGCAGGGCGGGCACTTTGGGAGGGGAGCCCCTCCCATCTGTTTCTTTGAAGCCGACGCCTCAGCCAGGGCCCCTTCTGGACCACCACGTGCTATTCCCCTGGGCCTGGCGGCTTTCCTCAGCGCAGACCCAGGGCCCAGGGACCCCGGCACCCCGCCTCACCCTGCCACCTGTGCCTCCACCTGTCCTGGCGCTGGGGATGGATCTAGGGCTCAACCCAAGCCTGGGCCCTGCGTGTGGATCCCAGTGTGTGGACTCCAGCCCCACCCCCTCCACCTCCCTCTGTCGCGCAGGGCACTGACACCCATGTGTGCCCTTTTA
The DNA here is from genome assembly GCF_027595985.1 of Sorex araneus. Taxonomy (NCBI): domain Eukaryota; kingdom Metazoa; phylum Chordata; class Mammalia; order Eulipotyphla; family Soricidae; genus Sorex; species Sorex araneus. The sequence continues at coordinate 213,721,562 of NC_073305.1, forward strand.
TTTTTTATTTATTTATTTATTTATTTATTTATTTTTGCTTTTTGGGTCACACCCAGCAATGCTCAGGGGTCACTCCTGGCTCTGCACTTAGGAATTACTCCTGGCGGTGCTCAGGGGACCCTATGGGATGCTGGGAATCGAACCCGGGTCAGGCGCGTGCAAGGCAAACGCCCTCCCCACTGTGCTATCCACTCCAGCCCCCTATGTGTGCCCTTTAAAAAAATTTTTTTTTGGCTTTTTGGGTCACACCTGGTGATGCACAGGGGTTACTCCTGGCTCTGCACTCAGGAATTACTCCTGGCGGTGCTCAGGGGACCCTATGGGATGCTGGGAATTGAACCTGGGTCAACCGCATGCAAGGCAAATGCCCTCCCCGCTGTGCTCTCGCTCCAGCACCCCCTTTTAAAAAATTTTAATGAATCTCAGTGAGGTACAGTTACAGACTTACAAACTTTCATGCTTGCGTTTCAGTCATACAGTGATCGAGTGCCCATCTCTCCACCAGTACCCATTCCCCACCACCAGTGTTCCCAGCATCCTTCCCGCCACCCCCACCCCACCCCACCCCCTACAGCTCCCTGCCCCCCTCTGGCCTCTGTGGCAGGCACATTCCCTCTTACTCTCTTTCTCCTTCCTGCTGTCCTGGTTTGCAATACAGGAACTAAGCGGCCATCATGTTCGGTCCATAGTCTACTTTCAGCACACATCTCCCATCGCAGGTGAGCCCCCCAACCATCACTGATTCAGTGGTCCCTTCTCTGGTTCCCTGACCTTTCCCCCAGCACGTGAGGCCGGCTGCCAAGCTGTGGAGCCATCTGCTTGGTCCTTATCTCTACTATCCTTAGGTGTCAGTCTCCTCGTCTGTTACTTTATACTCCACAAATGAGTGCAGTCCTTCTGTCTGTCCCTCTCTCTCGGACTCATTTCACTTAGCATGATACTCTCTGTGTCCATCCACTTATAAGCAAATTTCATGACTTAATCTCTCCTAACAGCTGCATAGTATTCCACTGTGTAGTTATACTGGGTGTGCCTTTATTGATGACTCATGTTTTTGTTCCGGGGCCACCCCCTGCGTTGCTCAGGACTTACCCCTCACCTTGGGCTCAGGGATCAGGTGAGGGATTTCATGGGGGACCCTGTGGGATGCCTCAGATGGAGCCTTGGTTGGCCGCGTGCAAGGCAAGCGCTCTCCCCACCTCGCTCTCCCTCCAGCGCCCTGGGCGCCAGCCCACCCCCTGCTGCAGGCTCTGCAGAGGCTCAGGGCAGCGGCTGGGGGGGGGGTCCCCCACCTCCTGGAGGTTTTCTTTCCCACAGGAGGAAAGCCACATGTGGGAGGAGGTTCCGGAAGCGTGGGTGTGCATGCCCTGATCCTGGGACGCGCTTTGCAGTGGTGTTCCTGGTTTCTGGGGCAGATCTTTTTTTTTATTTTAATTATTATTATTTTTTCAAGTTTTATTTTTTGAATCACCGTGAGAACAGTTACAAAGCTTTCCAGTTTAAGTCTCGGTCATAGAATGATCAAACACCCATCCCTTCACCAGTGCACATGTTCCACCACCAAGAACCCCAGTATACCCCCCATGCCACCCCTCCCCCTGCCTGTGTGGCAGATGATTTCCACTTTACTCTCTCTCTCTACCTTGATTACATTCAACATTTCAACAAAAGACCCACCATTATTATTTGGAATTTGCCCCAACAATCAGACCTGCCGAAAAGGTCTGATCATTAGATAATTTTTTTTCTTTTTTTTTTTCCCAGATAGAAGGATTTTTTTTTAGTTTTAATTTTTATTAGTGAATCACCGTGAGGTCACTGTCATCCTGTTGCTCATCGATTTGTTCGAGCGGGCACCAGTAACGTCTCTCATTGAGAGACTTATTGTTACTGTTTTTGGCATATCCAATACACACGGGTAGCTTGTCAGACTCTGCCGTGCGGGCGGGATACTCTCGGTAGCTTGCCGGCCTCTCCGAGATGGACGAAGGAATTGAACACGGGTCGGCCGCGTGAAAGGCGAATGCCTTACCGCTTTGCTATCCTTTTTTTTTTGTTTGTTTTTAGTTTTATTAGTGAATCCCGTGAGGTACAGTTACAAACTTATGAACTTTCATGTTTGCATTTCCTTTACATCCCTCCACCAGTGCCCATTCTCCTCCACCAATGTTCCCAGTAGCCCTCCCGCCACCCCCACCCCAACCCCCACCACCCCACCCTGCTGATCTTGGCCGAGGCGCAAATAGAACTCGAGGCTGGCCCTCGGCCCTGGGATCTGGGCGACTTTCTCCAGGCGCGTGGGATCCTGGTGGGCTCGGGTCAGTCCCCCGCTCGGCCCTGGATCTGTCCACAGCTCCCTCCTTGCTCCCCTGTTTCCCAGAGGGCAGCAGTGGGCAGGCCGGAACCGAGGCGCCCTCTGCTTGGCTGCAGCTCCCTTTGAGGGTGCACTGCACCGAGCCGGGATGTCAACGCAGGAGCCTCTTTCAATTCTGTGAAAACTCATTTATTGTTATGTATGTTTTTTAAAATAATTATTTATTAGAGAATCACTATGGTGTACAGTTACAAACTTAGGAACTTTTGTGTTTGCCTTTCACTCATGCAGTGTGTGATGTGTGTTTTAAAGAGGAAAAAGAAAATTTAGGTCATCCCCAGAGGGGCTTGATGGGGGGCTGTTTCCGGCTCTGTGCTCAGGGGGTCACGCGGTGCCAGGGATTGAAGGGGGGGGGGCTCCAGCATGCAGAGGCTGCACTGCCAGCCCTTTGAGGGGTCCCCCACCCCACAGCCCTGTTTCTAGGATGTTGTAGGAAATGTGGGAAGGGGCGGAACCGTCAGAGTTCCTGCCGTCCCTCCAGGATCCCTGTGCTCGTTTGAATTCACGCTCCCGCCTAGCCCCAGGCAAACCCGCCAACCTCGGGGTGTCCCGATGCAGTACACCCCCCCAGTCCCCCCTAAGACATTTCACATAAATAGAATCATGCGGGATGGGGGCTTTTCATCTGCTTCAGCTGGGCTGCTTGGGTGAGGACTTAGTTCATTTATTCTTATTACTGTGTCTCGTTCCTCTGTGTGTGTGTGTGTGTGTGTGTGTGTGTGTGTGTGTGTGTCCTGCATTCTGTCTACTCGTAGAGACATGGACTGTTCCTGTCCCCTCCCAGGAGCACCCTCTGCTAGTCTTCGTGACACATCCATCCCCTTCGGGGACCTTCTTGGGGAGGAGCAGGTGGGAAAGTTTTAGTTTTTTTAAATTTCATTTCATTTTTATAAAATTGTTCACAGCGATTTATTACATTCAATGCTCCAGTATCAATCCCACCACCATCACACCTTCCTGCCACCATTACTTCCTATTTTCCCAACCACTATCGAGGCCTGCCCCAATTGCAGGCCCGAAATAATTTCTTTTGTATTACTTGTTATGATTAATTTGCTGAAGTGATATCGGGCTGGAGCCATAGCACAGCGGGTAGGGCGTTTGCCTTGCACATGGATGACCAGGGTTCGATTCCTCTGTCCCTCTTGGAGAGCCCGGCAAGCTGCTGAGAGTATCCTGTCCACACAGCAGAGCCTGGCAAGCTCCCCGTGGCATATTTGATATGCCAAAAACAGTAACAAGTCTCACAATGGAGATGTTACTGGTGCCCGCTCGAGCAAATCGATGAACAACAGGATGACAGTGTGACAGTGCTACAGTACAACAGATTAATTTGCTAAAAATGATCAAAAAAGATCTCTTTAGAAAAGAGTGTGTGAAGATTGTTGTGTCTCACCCTGGAGCCATTGAGCCCCTGTGTAAGAGATCACTCACCTGCTTTCACAGGGTAAGCCTTGTGTGTTGATATTTTCTTAATCGAGATCGGCTGCCTTTTACTTTACATCCCATCGAGTGTGGTGTGCTTCTCCGGGTCTATCAGTGATGCGGAGTCTGCGATGTCACGGGAACCACTCCGGGAATTCTAAACCTTTGATGGGGTGATGCCACTGGGCTTGAATTTCTAACTGGACGGTGACTTTTGGAGTCTGGAAGCATCTCTGCAGCTCGCTGATCTCTCTTGAGATCTATGTAAGTTCATGTTTGTTTATTGATTTATTTGCTTATTTGGTTTGGGGGCCACACCCAGCGGTGTTCAGGGCTCACTCCTGGCTCTGTGCTCGGGGACTGCTCCTGGCAGTGCTCGGGGCACCCTATGATACCTGGGAGGGAACCTGGGTCGGCTGCGTGTAAGGCAAGTGCCCTACCTGCTATACTATCGCTCCGACCCCTGTGTGCGTTTATTTTTACAAGGCGACTGGCCTCACGCTAGCCATGCCTTCGCCCTTGACGGCAGGCCCTGGGGGCTGTAAGGTTCAAGTTCTGCCCTTTTTGTGTGGGGTGGGCACATCGGGCGGTGTGCAGGGCTTGCTCCTGGCTCTGTTCGAGGGACCCCTCCTGGCGGTGCTGGGGATCGAACGGGGTCAGAGGTGTGCAGGGCAAGTGCCTCCACCCCGGTGCTATTTCTCCAGCCCCTCTAAAGTCAAGTTCTGAAATGTGGCATCACTTCACGGTCTCACGTTGCTCCATGCTACCCCGGGAGGCTGCTGCTGTCTGCTCCGGCTGGCAGGGAGGGAGAGAGGGAAGAGGGAGAGTTTGCATTCTCTCGCCGGTCAGAGGCCTAATCCCACTTCTGCTGTCCAGTGTCATGGGGCGCTCACGAGCTGAGTGGGTCCCCCGCCCTGCCCCCTTTCCCCCAAGCCTGGGTGTCGGGCACTGTGGCCAGCTCGCTTATCCTAGCTGGCCGCATCAGCGTGGACTTGAGCCCGGAGCCTTCCTCGCTGGGAGATGAGGCCCTTCCAGGCCCCTTCTGGGCCAGCGGCCTCGGGAAGGAATGATTTGCTCTGTCCGTGGCCTGGTGTGCAGAGGGTACTTCCATGCTCCACCGAAACGTGGGCCTCCGTGGCCTCCCACACCTTAAATGTGGGTATCTCCGCCCCACACCTTCCTGTACTTTGGTGCCCACTTTGGCAGCCCATACACTAGAAGTGGCACAACACACAGATCAGCAGGTGGCTCCCGTGCAAAGACTCGGCGGTGCGGGCCCACGCAGATCCAGGGAGCGTCCCATCTGCGAGGGAACGGTGGTGCGGGTAGTCAGCGAAGCACAGGGCAGAATGAGAGCAGGGGCGAGAGCACTGCAGACAAGCGACAGGACCAAGGCCTCGGTCAGGGAACTGAAAGACTCCGCGGAGCCTGGCACCAGACGGCAGAGGAGAGACTCCGCAAGCGCCAAGGTGAGATGCAGAAAACCCCGAGAAAACCTTTCTGTGCTCCGGGCCTCGGGCGGGTGGGGTGGTGCTCCTTGCAGCACGCAGTGGGTGGGGGAGTGTTTTGCTGACTGTGGAATGGCCGGGCGGGGGGTGATGCCCGGCACGGTGCTGGCTCTTGCGGCCTCCGGCCCCCTTCTCGTGCTGTGAGAGAGCCCCCCGGAGCCTGGTGGGTGTGGGGTCTGTTCTCAGGGGCTTCCCCTCATGCACTGTCTCATTGTCTCTGGCTGAACTTTTTTTTTTTTTTTTTGGTGATGGTGGGCCACATCTGGTTGTTCTCAGGGCTTGCTCCGACTCTGCTCCGGATCACTCCGGCAGAACTCTGGGGGCTGTGGATGGTGCTGCGGACGGAACCAGGTCAGCTGCGTGTGAGGCGGGTGCCTTTCCCCCTCTAGTCTCTGCACCCCCTCACTGCCTTCACCTTCGAACTTATTTTATTTTATTTTTCTTTTTGGGTCACACCCAACAGTGCACAGGGGTTCCTCCTGGCTCTGCACTCAGGAATTACTCCTGGCAGTGCTCAGGGGACCCTATGGGATGCTGGGAATCGAACCCGGGTCAGCCGCGTGCAAGGCAAATGCCCTCCCCGCTGTGCTATCGCCCCAGCCCCTTCACCTTTGAACTTTGACCGTCTTCCCGAGATGTTCTGTCCTGCAGCGTGGCCTGGCCACCCGGTGAATGGGGAAGGTTGGGTGTGGCCAAAAGGACGTGTAGCAGATAGTGTCAGAGACCCTCCTGCTCCCTCAGGAGAGGAATCGCGGATGCAGAGGGCTACAGGGATGGCACGGGGCTTACGGCACTTTCCTTGCATGTGGCCAACCCCAGTTGCCTCTCCAGGCACCTCATATGGTCTCCTGAACACCACAGGGCCAGGAGTCAGCCCTGAGCACTGCTGGGTGACTCAAAACAAACACCAACAAAACCCCGTATATGTGTGTGTGTGAGTGTGTGTGTGTGAGTGTGTGTGAGTGTGTGTGAGTGTGAGTGAGTGTGTGTATGTGTGTGAGTGTGTGTGAGTGTGTTTGAGTGTGAGTGTGTGAGTGTGTGTGTGAGTGTGTGTGTATGAGTGTGTGTGAGTGTGTGTGTGAGTGTGTGTGAGAGTGAGTGTGTGTATGTGTGTGTGAGTGTGTGTGTGTGTGTGTGTGAGTGTGTGTGAGTGTGAGTGAGTGTGTGTATGTGTGTGAGTGTGTGTGAGTGTGTTTGAGTGTGAGTGTGTGAGTGTGTGTGAGTGTGTGAGTGTGTGTGTGAGTGTGTGTGTGAGTGTGTGTGTATGAGTGTGTGTGAGTGTGTGTGTGTGAGAGTGAGTGTGTGTATGTGTGTGTGAGTGTGAGTGTGTGTGTGTATGGGGGGGTGAGGACAGAGGCAGAGACCGAAATAGACGAGTAATGCCTTGTAGAGACCAGTAGAATATAGACAAGAAATACACTGGTGACTGTTTTAGGGTACAGGTGGGAGATGCGTTGGCAGATACTGGTAGGGCACAGGCCGGGGGGGTGTGTTGGTGGCTGTCGTAGGGCAGAGGTGGGCTGTGTGTCTATTGCGTGGGTTCTCCGGCTGCCTCTCAGCAGTGTTCCCGTGGTGTCCGCACCTATTTGCAGTTCCAGGTGGCGTGTTCGGTTCCCGCCGGGGCCTTTGGGGGTCTCGGTGCCCGGCTGCTGCCTCCTCTCTTCCCCTCCCAGCCCGCGCGCGCGCGCGGCCGTTGCTGTCAGGGGTCTTCTCGGTCCTCCCGTCTTGGCCACGATGCCCTCTGTGTTGAACCGCTTATGCATGAGTTTCACTTTTTTGTTTGTTTGTTTGTGTTTGGGCCACACTCAGGGCTCAGGGCTTAGTCCTGCATCTGCTCTCAGGATTCACTCCTGGCAAGGGGGCGGGGGTGGGGGGGACTCAGGGCACGGTCTGGGATGCCGGGGACTGAACCTAGGTTGTCTGCGTGTAAAGGAAGCGCCCTCCTCTCTGCACTAGCACTCGGGCCCCCATTTTATTAACCAGAACTCTCCGTGTCTCCCTCGTGCTCCCTGGGGACTGGAAGTTAATTGCGAGCACAGTTCATCTTACAGCCCATGTCTTGCCTACAAATCAAGAGAAACCAGTGTTCGGAAAATAGTTGGAAATTAAAAAAATAAAATCAACTTCTGATGCTGCTGTAATGTGAGCTACATTACAGGCGGCAAGTCAAGAAGAGAAATCAGGGGATGCCAGAGGGATAGTACAGCGGATAGGGCACTTGCTTTGTTCAACCCCTGGCACCCAGCACCCACCAGGAGGGATCCCAGAGCACCACTGGGTGTGGCCCCCAAATAAACAAACAACACAAAACAAAACGAAAAAGGCAACAAATTAATTGCTCCCAAAGAAAGGGAAGTGATGAAATAAATTTTGAGCTACCAGTGACAGGGGCCAGAGCCTGGCCAGCTCCCCGTGGCGTATATGACATGCCAAAAGACAGTAACAATAGCAGGTCTCATTCCCCTGGCCCTGAAAGAGCCTCCAGTTGTTGGGAAAGACGAGTAAGGAGAGGCTGCTAAAATCTCAGGGCTGGGACGAATGGAGACATTACTGGCGCCCGATTGAGTAAATCGATGAACAACGGGATGACAGGGATACAGTGATACAGTGAGTGACAGGGGACCATGTGGTGTCAAGGATCCTCCTCCTCCTCCTCCTCCTCCTTCTTCTTCTCCTCCTTCTTCTTCTCCTCCTTCTTCATCTTCATCTTCATCTTTTTCTCTTCTTCTCCTTCTTCATATTCTTCTCTTCTTCTCTTCTTCTTCTTCTTCATCTTCTTCTTCTTCTTCTTCTTCTTCTTCTTCTTCTTCTTCTTCTTCTTCTTCTTCTTATTATTATTATTATTATTATTATTTTCTTTTTGGGTCACACCCGGTGATGCACAAGGGTTACTCCCGGCTCTGCACTCAGGAATTACTCCTGGCGGTGCTCGGGGGACCCTATGGGATGCTGGGAATCGAACCCGGCTTGGCCGAGTGCAAGGCAAACGCCCTCCCCACTGTGCTACCACTTCAGCCGCCCTGTAGATTATTTTCCTTTCATGGCCTTGACTGGGCAAGGACCGGCTTCCCCCCAGAAAACCCCCCAGCTGGGCTTTGCCACTTTTCTCCTTCCCTCCCCCCTCCCTCCCTCCTGCACTGAATCTGCATCTTCTCCGAACCCCAGCCTCGGGCAGACCTTGAGCCGGAGCTGTGGGAAGGGCGCCCTGGGTCCACCTGCCTTCCTCTCCTGCATTTCCGCGAGCTCGAACGCCAGTCAGACGTACCCTGGACAGAACGGTGCCCGTTTTATCGGTGAGGCAGCTGCCACCGTGGGAGCCAGTGGCGCAAGGGCACTTCCAATCCTGCACGGATGCCACCGTCTGTCCCCACGCCCGCCCCCACGGGTGCCTCACAGATGGGCGTGCCCCAGGGCATGTTCCACTGAACCCTCCGCTCCCCTTCGGAGGACTTTCAATATCACCTAATTAGGGAACGTGGAAACTGGGCAGCCATTACTTATAATAGACGTAGGGTTGTAAATTATTCCATTTAATTAAGAAGCGCACGTTTCCTATTAAAGAAAAGCTTATCATAGGTTAGTAAATTTATTGGGAACACTTAACTTTAGCTAATTAAGCTGTTTGAACTCAAGGCAAGGGCATTCATTAATAATCGCGCCCAAGCAGTTAAGGGCAATTAGCGAAACAGCTGGTTTGTATCTCCCCGATAAAGGATGGTTTAATGGAGATGCTACAGCTGTGAGAAACTCCCCCCCCCTTCCCGCCCCCCAAGCCAGAGCCTCCTCCCGAGTTGGCGTCTGTGAAGAACCTGGAGGAGCAAAGTAGTTGAATAAGAAAGAGCACAGCAGTGTTGCCCCTCGGACTCACCCCTGCCGGGGGTTCAGTGATCCACCCAAATAAGGAGGTGGTTGTGTTTCCACTGGAATCTGCCTTTTCCCGGGCCAGGGGGTGGGGGGGCGACGCGTGGCTATCCCTCTTTTATTTTTTTTTTTTTTGCTTTTTGGGTCACACCCGGCGATGCACAGGGGTTACTCCTGGCTCTGCACTCAGGAATTACCCCTGGCGGTGCTCAGGGGACCATATGGGATGCTGGGATTCGAACCCGGGTTGGCCGTGTGCAAGGCAAACGCCCTACCCGCTGTGCTATCACTCCAGCCCCGGCTATCCCTCTTTTAGTTTTATTATTTTATTTGGATATTTTTTGGGACACATCTGGTTCACTCCTGCAGGGCTTTGGGGGACCTTGTGGGGTACAGGGGAGTGAATCGGGTCAGCCGCATGCAAGGCAAGTGCCCCATGAGCTGTGCCCGCCCCTCAGCTATCTTTTTAGAGATTATATTTTCTGTTTTTTGTTTTTTTTTGTTTGTTTGTTTTTGGGTCACACCCGGCGATGCACAGGGTTTACTCCCGGCTCATGCACTCAGGAATGACTCCTGGCGGTGCTCAGGGGACCACATGGGATGCTGGGAATCGAACCTGGGTCGGCCGCGTGCAAGGCAAATGCCCTAGCCGCTGTACTATTGCTCCAGCCCCGAGATTATATTTTCTGAAGGGAAATGAGGAAGACAGTATGCTTAAAAAAAAAAACTTGGATGTTTTTATGTTGAAAATCTCATTATAGATTTTTTTTTTTGGTTGCTGTTGGTTAATGATAATCAGCTTAAAATCCTTCTTTGCCCTGGGCTGGGAAGAGGATCACAATCTTTGCACAGGGGAGGTCCAGGCTGGATCCCTAGAGCCACATGATTCCCTGAGCGCAGAGATGGGGGCAACTCCTGAGCACTGTTGGGGTGCCCCCAACACCCAAATAACACCTCAACATGCAAATGTTTTCCTATTTCATGGAAATCTCCGATGTGGACTTTTGTGGGTTTTGTTTGTTTACGGGTCACATCTGGTGATGCTCAGGGCTTGCTCTGCATTCAGATATCACTCATCCGGCAGTGCTCAGAGGGACCATCTGGGATGCTGGGATTTAACCTGATTGGCCGCATGCAAGGACGGAGCCCTCCCCATGGTTCCAGCACCAACCTCCCAGTTCTTGGATATTCTCCACCAACTCTGAGCTAGGCAAATGCCGTAGTGTTTGGATTTTATAAAAAGTCAACACCAAACCACCCAACCTACTCGATCAATTTTATTTGAGCTATTAGCAGAGAGTATTTTGCACTGGGGACTTCTTACATCATAACGGAATGTTAAGCAAACAGATCATCAATTATTAAAATGTAGCGGCGATTAACGTAATCCTTCACATTTCAGTTACACCCAGGTTGGGAGGGGATGCAGAGCTAGTTAAAAGCGTTTGAGACTCCATTCAAGAATTGCAGTCACATTTCCTTTGCGATTTTTTTCTTTTTTTCTTTTTGGTTGGGAAGGAGATATCTCTTAATTTCTCCATTAGGAGTGGGCCTTGTGCCTGGGGAGGAGAGATCTAAAAATCCTGTTGGTTGTAGGAATATCCAATCGAGATGCTAGAAAAGGCAGATTTGCAGAGTTTAGAACTTGTGCTGACCCCAAAGAGCATTGATCTGGGTTCTGGACCCTTTTTTGCCAAGGGGGGCAGGTGGTGCGTCGGAGCCCCTGGGGGCCACGTGTCACGTGGGATGATGTTGGATGTCTGGGTTCAGGGCTGTGGAGACCCCTAGGGCCATCACTGCTGGTGCTTGGCGACCTCCAGGACCCCCACCGGGGTGGGGCAGGCAGTGCTGGGGGTCGATCTCGTTCTTGTGCATGCAGGGCGCGTGCTGCTGACCCCTGCGCCATCTCCCGAAAGATTTTTTTCTTTTATTGGCCTAATTCAGAAACAGTTCATCTTGTAAATACATTTGCTTCTATTTTATTTCTGGAAAGTAGATAAGAGAGTCACCTGGTTTAAAGAAAAAGCGTTGGAGTGATAGTACAGCAGGTAGTAGGGCACTGGCCTCTCACACAGCGGGCCTGAGCTTGATTCCTGGGCCCCAGAGGGTCCCCGAGACCGTCAGGAGTGATCCTTGAGCACAGAGCCAGGAGTCAGCCCTGAGCACCTCTGGGTGAGGCCCCAAACAGTGACAAGAATACAAAAGCAATGGGGCTGGAGTGACAGCACAGCGGGTAGGGCGTTTGCCTTGCATGCGGCTGACCCGGGTTCGATTCCCAGCATCCCATATGGTCCCCTGAGCAGCGCCAGGGGTAATTCCTGAGTGCAGAGCCAGGAGTGACCCCTGTGCATCGCCGGGTGTGACCCAAAAAGAAAAAAAAAAACAAAAACAAAAAACCAAAACAAAACAAAGAATACAAAAGCGACAGTGGATATTCTTCCTGTCCTCTTGGCCTTCACTTGCTGCCCCCGAGGGTCACCTCTGCCATTGTATGTGTGTGGGTGTCTCCAGAGGCCCATGAGTGAGGCCAGCACGTGCTAACTGCAACTCTAACTTCACACAACTGAGCACCTGAGCATGTGTGCGTATGTGTGTGTATGTGTGTTTCTATGTGTATGTGTGTCTCTATGTGTATGAATGTGTGTGTCTCTGTGTGTGTTTGTCTTTTGTTTACCAAGAACCACTTGAGATTATTCCATGTCAGCCCGCTGAAAATGGTCTCACTCTTTGAGGGAAGTAGGGAAGTAGGGAGGGAGGGACGGAGGGAGGGAGGGAGGGAGGGGAAAGAGAGACAGAGAGATACAGAGATACAGAGAGACAGAGAGAGACATACAGAGAGAGAGAGAGAAAGAGAGAGATGCCATCGAGGCAGGCAGGTGGGGGAGGGAACCTGGGGACATTGGTGGTGGGGAATGTACACGGGTGCGGGGACCTGTCGGAACATTATCTGACTGAAACCCAATCATGAGCAACTTTGTAACTATCTCACTATGATTCAACTAAAAAAAAAAAATCACAAAACAAAACTGGAACGCTGGTTTGTGACACTGTCGTTGACTCAGGCTTTTCAGGCCTTCTCAGAGCGCTGACACCACAACGCCCCGTCCCGTGGCCCGCCGCCCCACCCCTGCTGACACCACACCGCCCGTCTCCTGGCCCTCCGCCCCACCCCGCGCCTGGCAGCCGGGGTCTAAGGCCCAGCCTTGTCTGTGAGCCCAGGGAAGCAGAGACCCGGCAAGCCGGTGCCTTCGAGGGCGCGGGCACCCCAGCCCTGTCTGCAGGACGAGCGTCTCATCCCTGGGGCCTGCCCGGGGCCCCTCCACCTCGAAGTGCACCCCTGGACAGCCACAGGTCTAGAACCCCTGGGCTGGGGAGGGGCCGGAGGAGTTTGCTGCTCGAAGCAAAGCCTTCGGGGGGTCTGAGGGGCACCCCGGGAGAATCCCGTTTCTCAGTGGGAAAAGCCAAGCGCTGACGTCCTAAGACCAGCAGGGTGTGGGGTCTGGATCTGGCCAACAACTACAAGGACTTGGCCTTGAATCCTTCCCCAGGGACCCCCGCTCTGCCTGACCCCCTTGCCTGAACTGGGGGCCAGCACCGGGGTGACCAAATTCCTGACCCGGAAATGAAGATACAAAGTGGGTCAGTGAGTTCAGCAGCAGTGGTAGAATTTGGGGGCATTACCAGGCAGCAGTTAACAATTAGCACACACACATACACACACACACACGCACACACTACACACAGATACCTGCACACATACATACACACAAACACCCACACATACATACACGCATAAACACAAACACACTCATGCACACACATACACTCATACACATGCACATACCTGCCCACACATATACACACATGCACACATAAAGCAAACATACATGCACACACATACACATATATACATACACACATATACACACATACACGCACACACACATACATACACACATACACATGCACACAAATGTACACACAAGCACACATCATACATACACACATACACATGCACACACACGTACACACAAGCGCACATCATACATACACACATACACATGCACACACACGTACACACAAGCGCACATCATACATACACACATACACATGCACACACACGTACACACAAGCGCACATCATACATACACACATACACATGCACACACACGTACACACAAGCGCACATCATACATACACACATACACATGCACACACACGTACACACAAGCGCACATCATACATACACACATACACATGCACACACACGTACACACAAGCGCACATCATACATACACACATACACATGCACACACATGTACACACAAGCGCACATCATACATAGACACATACACGCACACACACATACACATACACACGCTCACGCACATACACCATCCCCGGTGACAACAAAGAATGTGGTGGCGGGGCGCCCCCCGGAAAGAACACTTCTGGAAGGTAACAAAGTGCCAAGGAGCTCCGGCTGCTCGGCTGGTGGCCGGCCACAGCTCGGGGCAAGGGGAGGGGGTCAGGAGACGCTGCGGCAGGCCCGTGCCCAGCAGGGCTATGGCCTTGAGAAGGCTTTGGTTCAGGCGACGGAGTGAGGGGAAGGGGGATCAGACTGTGCAAAGGCTTGGGGCTAAGAGAGCGCCTCCCGTCACGAACCCGAGCAGTTGGTCAGGTGGTGAGTGCGAAGAAACGGGAGGGAAAAGAGCTTTAAAGCCAGAGGAGGAACAGTTGGCCAAACCCAGGCACACTTTCCCCTCACGGCCTCCTCGGTACATTACTTATCTATTAAAACAAAATAGATGAAAGCAGAAAAAAAAGTGAAAATAGAAATGGATTTCTTTTTTCCTTTTTACGAACCGGAGTGATTAAGATGATTTTCTACCGGCACAGCCAGTCAAGTGGTTACCGCTGTATCCCCCGGCAAATCTTTCCCGCATCGCTGGAGAAAAGGGCAAAGTTTTTATCTGTTCCGTCCACGTGACTCTGCTCATTTTAATCTATGCCGCAATAATTAGCCACGTAGCTCCCAGCATTTCCTTTGCTTTATTAGGGATATGAAAAAAAAAATAAGCAGAAGATGTGTGTTTGTTTAGAGACGCTTGGCTGTGGTTTGCCGATGAGTTCACAGTTAATTACGGCGAAGCTGAGACGGCTCCAGGCAGGTTTAATGTTTAGCAGAGAAGTGAAGAAAACGCCCGGAAGTGTTCCTTCTGGAAGGCGCCCAGCTACCTCACCCTTTGAAGTTGCTGGTGATGGTGTGTGTGCATGCATGCATGCGTGTGCACATGTGTGTGAGTGCGTGCATGTATGTGTACACATGTGTATATGTATATGTATATGTGTATTTGTATGTGTGTATGTGTATATGTATACATGTGTGTATGTGTGCACTTGTGTTTATGTGTGTATCTGTGTATTTGTGTTTGCACATGTGTGCATGTGTATGTGTTCATGTGTACATCTGTGTGCATGTGTGTGCTCATGTGTGTATTTGTGTTTGCATATGTGTGCACATGTGTGTACGTGTATTTGTTTGAATGTGTGTGTGCACGTATGTGTATGTGTATATATGTGTGTCTGTGTGTATTTGTATATGTGTGTGCGTGTATGTTTGCATGCATGTGTGTATGTGTATGTATGTGTGTATCTGTGTGCGTGTGTGTGTGTGTGTGTGGTTGTGTGTGTACACATGCTAATTGATAATTAGCTGTCTGATAATCCCCTCTAAATTCAACTACTGCTGCTGAACTCACTGACCCACTTTGCATCTCCATTTCTGGGTCAGGGATTTGGTCACCCCCGTGCTGGCCCCCCCAGTTCAGGCAAGGGGGTCAGGCAGAGCGGGGTGTCTCTGGGGACGGATCCAGGCCAAGCCTGACCCAGGCTTGTTGCTGGCCTGACCCAGCCCCCAGGGCTGCTGGGGCTGGAGGGGACCCCCGCCCCCCCACCTTTCCTCAAGGGCCCGGGGCGGGGGCCTAACTGCCCTCGCTGTGCCCAAGCAGGTGACAAGACCATGGCCATCAGGGCCCCAGGATGGAATCAGCACCCACCACATTTTCCTTTTTTGTTTCGGGTGCTGTACATCCGGCAGTGCTCAGGGCTCTGTGCTCTGGGATCCCTTCTGGTGAGGCTCAGGGGACCCTGTGGGGTGCTGAGAATTGGTCCATGTCGGCGTCGTGCAAGGCAAAGGCCTCCCCACGGCTGGACTGTCATTTCAATCCAGCCTTTGCAGAGTCCTTCGGCTCCAAGAGTCAGACCCGCCTCTTGCCTGTTCCGAGGCGGGGTGGGGGGTCTGTCTGAGGACAGAAGTGGGGATGGTTGGGGGCGTGTGACTGGGGGGAGGCGTGTCTGTCTGGCCGCCCACGAGGAAGCCCATCCCGTCATGCTGGGCCGCTGCTTTCCCGAGGGACAGTGCCGGCTGCCGCGGGAAGGGGCCCAGGGGGCAGCATCTCACACGCAGACCCGACACTCCACCTGCTTTCTGGGGAATTGGGACGGCGGGGGCACCGTTCAGTCTCATTAAGGCTGAACTCGGGGGGAGCAGTTACGGCCCTTTTGGCAGCCGGCCACAGAGCGCCCACAGAGCTGGCACTCACGGAGGGGCAGCTTCTCGGCCCCTCCCACCAGGGCGTCCGGGAGCGTGTCTCTGTGCTGCAAAGAAATAGCTTTATTATTATTATTATTATTTGCTTTTTGGGTTGCACCTGGCGATGCACAGGGGTCACTCCTGGCTCTGCACTCAGGAACCACCCCTGGCGGTGCTCAGGGGACCCTATGGGATGCTGGGAATCGAACCCGGGTCGGCCGCGTGCAAGGCAAATGCCCTCCCCGCTGTGCTATCACTCCAGCCCCTATTATTATTATTTTTTTTGATAAGAATGATTGCAATGCAATTAGGGAGGGGGAACAATTCACTCTGCAAAGCATCTGATTCAGTGAATTTTCTTTTCTTTGTTTGGGGGCCACACCTGGCGATGCTCAGAACTGACTCCTGCCTGGCTCTGCTCTTGGGAATTAATCCTGGTGGTGCTCGGGGGACCCTATGGGCTGCTGGGGATCAAACCTGGGTCTGCCGCGTGCAACGCCGATACACCCCCAGCTATACTATCGCTCCTGCCTCTGATTTGGTGAGATGTCGGGAAATATGTTGAAATGTGTGTGTGCTGCCAAGTCGGGGCAGAGAACATCTCCACCCCAGGCCCCGCATCCCCCCAAATTCCTCAGGGTCATTTCTGGCAAGCATCTTCTCCTCTGTCTAGTCCCTCACCATCATACATCTCTTTAGTACATTTAATTAGCTCTTTTTCAGAGTATCTTTCAAATATAGCACATCCGAGATTGGAGAAATGATTCAGGGGTTTAAGGGGTTTTACCTTACCAATAACTAACTCTGGTCATGATCCCCAGACTTCACATTTCCCTGAGCACTGCCAGGAATGACCCCTGAGCACAGAGCCAGGAGTAGCCTCCAAGGATCTCTTGTGTGTGGTCAACGCCCCCCCCATTACAGCATATAACCCTTTTCTTTTTTTCATTTTGGGGCACATACCTGCCTAAGATGGAATATTACTCAGCTGTGAAAAAGAGAGAGACGTCGACACACAGTACCATGTCGAAAGCCAGACACGAGGCATCATGCTGCTTGTTTCCTTACGGGAAACATCTAGGATAGTTTCTCTGTAGGGACAGAGAGCGGGGCTTGGGGAGGGAAGATGATGGAGAGGAACTGTTTAAGGAACCATGAAGGAACCATGCCTGGGATTTTCAGTTTGGGCTGATAAAATGTTCCGGAAATGCAGGCGGTGGCTCTGTAACCCTGGGGATGAACAAACTGCCACTGATTCACTTTCAGATGATTCATTCGGTATTGAGTAAATCCAGCCACTTTCAAAAAAAGAGCAACTTAAAAAAAAAAAAGGCAGGTCATCCATGAATAGATGTTGTAGGGAAAGATGAATGGTCGGAGGGTGAGTGTGTGGGCCACGGAGGACAGCTTATGTTCCATGGGGGTCCGGGCATGCTCAAAGGGTTCAACTTTGTTGGTTTTTTGTTTTTTTTTTTTGCTTTTTGGGTCACACCTGGTGATGCACAGGGGTTACTCCTGGCTCATGCACTCAGGAATTACTCCTGGCAGTGCTCAAGGGACCCTATGGGATGCTGGGAATCGAACCCGGGTCGGCCGCGTGCAAGGCAAACACCCTACCCGCTGTGCTATCGCTCCAGCCTCAACTTTGTTGGTTTTGTTTTGTTCCGTTTTGGTTATTTTGGGGTCACATCTGGTGATGCTCAGGGCTTACAGCTGGCTCTGTGCTCAGGAGTCACTCCTGGTGGGGCCCCCGAAGGCCAGATGGGATGCCGGGAGCCACCTTGCCTGCTGTACTATCCCCCGACCCGGAACGCCACAACCTTTGATGGCACCACCTGAGCCCTGCCCAGCCCTGCGGGGGGTGGCTCTGATTGTGCCCCAGCACCTCTCAGCCCGGTCACTGAAACTTGGGGCACAGTTGACGGAATGTCCCCAGGAGGGGGCCCGGGGCTACCTGAAGAGAGAGAAAGAGCCGTGAGGAACGGGGAGTCTCTGGGCAAGTATTTCTGGGTGTCTGTGGCCCTTGACCGTCCCCTCTTAATCCAGGCCGTTTGGAGGTGAGTGAGCCGGCGAGCTGGTGCGGGCTGGGATGGGCTTGGGGGGACCAGGGGGTGCTCTGACCTTTCTCCGGGGGTCTCTGCGTGCTGAGTTTGATCCCCCTGCTCGGGAGCGCCCAGAGGCAAAGGCCCGAGAGCTGCCAGGGAGGAAAGAAAGACTTCCCGACTTGGAATTTCCCCACCAGCTGTCTCCCGGCATGGGACACCTCTGACGGCTGGGGGGGGGGTCCGGAGAGCGGAGAGTGATTCCCAGGCCCGGGCTCAGGGTTCGAGAGATTCCTAGCCTGTCAGGGAGCCCCCCCCCCACCTTGGTTGACCCTTCCCTTCTTCTGCTCCCCTGGGGAACCTCCACTTTAGGGCCCCTATGGAGGAAAATCACTGCACCGTCCAGGGCTGCGACTCCAACCAGCCAGGCACACAATAATAATAATAATAAAATAATAATAATAATGCGAGATCTCCTTATTAAATTCCTAATTGTTGTGAAGCCGGGAAATCTGCCTTTAGGCCTCCCGTACCTCTCTTTCATCCGGAGTAGGGGCTGCTTGCTTCCGGATTCCTCTTTTTTTTTTTTTGCTTGATGGACAATTTCTTTTTTAGCATTCTGAGCATTTAACCTTGAAGGGGGAGGGGGTGGGCCATGGGGGTGGGGTGTGTGTGTGTGTGGTGGGGGGGAAAGAGTGTTATTTTGCGGCTGCATTTTCTGATTGTTAGTCTCCAGGCGTCTCCGTGGCATCTTTATAAATCTGCGGGAGCTGGTAAATATTTCTTGCCGACCAGCAGCTGAAATCTGAAAATACCAGCTCACTCTTTCGCTGTCAGGCAATTAATGTAATTCAAAGGAAATGAAAGGTGTGGGCAGCCGGGGCTGCTTTTAATAACACGGGGGCTTCTGGCGCGGGCGGACACGCGGGAGAGGGGGATCAATAAAAGGCAAACGGGGCGGCGGGGGGGGGGGGGCGGGGGGCGGGGAAGGGCGCAGAGTTCTCCAGAAACATTTTGTCAGCATCCCGGCCGGCCGCACAGCTGCGCGCTGCCCGAGGTGCCGAAGCGCAGCCCCGGCGGGCGGGAGGCGCGAGAGCGGCCGAGTCAAGGCCGAGCCGGGCACAGCCCCGGGTCCAGGCGGCGCCTTCCTGGGAAGTTGCAAGAAGGGGCCCTGGGATGTGGCCGGAAGTCTCGAGGCCCGGGATTCTGTCCTGGGGACTGCAGAGCCCCCCGCCCCCCGATATAGGCCTAGGGGTCCCGGAGTGTGCCTGGGCCCCCACGCGCCCTGTGCAGCAAATGAAGGGGGAGCATCAGTCTATCTGGGGGCGCCTGCTGCCGCGGCCACAAAGGGTCTGGTCTCGGGCCTCTGGCTCCACTCACCACCCTGTTCTCCCCCGCCACGGCAAGAAGCCGGGGGTTAGCTCTGGAACCAGAGAAGAGACAGAGACAGAGACAGAGACAGAGACACAGGCACAGACACAGACACAGAGAGAGAGAGAGAGGGAGAGGGAGAGAGAGAGGAAGAGAGAGGGAGAGAGAGGGAGACAGGGAGAGAGAGGGAGAGAGGAAGAGAGACAGGGAAAGAGAGAGAGGGAGAGAGAGAGGGAAAGAGAGAGAAAGGAAGAGGGAGAGAGAGGGAGAGGAAGAGAGAGGGAAAGTGAGAGGGAAAGAGAGAAAGAGAAAGAGAGAGAGGGAGAGAGAGAGGGAGAGAGAGGGAGAGAGGAAGAGAGAGAGGGAAAGAGAAAGAGAGGGAGAGAGAGGGAAAGAGAGAAAGAGGGGGAGAGAGGGAGAGAGAGAGGGAGAGAGAGGGAGAGAGAGAGAGTGCTGCCATTTCTCAAACTCGCCCCCGTTCTGTAGCCAGGGAGGTCAAAGGGCGGCTTTGCTCAGCACCGCGCCCCCCCCCCCCCCCCCGGGAGAGATCAGGGCCCACGCGGAAAGAGGTCGCTCTGGCAATGGCCTTGAGGCGGCTCGGGGACACCAGCCACCTGCAAGTCTGTGGTGGCTGCTGGCTTTGTCACGGCGGGTGGCGCAGTCACTGGTCCTCACGCGGTTAGTGTCTCTCAGAGAGTTCACACGTCCCCCTGCCTCCTCCCTCCCCAGAGCCAGCCAGCTCCCCGAGCCCAGCCCAGAGAGAGAAATGCAAACGGCATCAAATACTTTTTTCTTCTTCTTTCTTTTTGAGTCACACCCAGCGATGCACAGGGGTTACTCCTGGCAGTGCTCGGGGGACCTATGGGATGTTGGGAATTGAACCTGGGTCAGCCGCGCGCAAGGCAAACACCATGACAGCTGTGCTATTGCTCGAGCCCGGCTTTTTGTTGTTGTTGGTTTGGGGTCATACCTGGCAGTGCTCAGTGTTTATTCCTGGCTCTGAGCTCAGCAGTCACTCCTGGCAGTATACCGGGGACCATAGGTGGTGGGGGGGGGTCAAACCTAGGTTGGCCACATGCAAGGCTAGTGCCCTATCCACAATACTATCTTTCTGGCATTTTTTCCTATACCAGAAAATAATAAGTCTATTTATAACAATATTTTATTAAGTATTGTTTTTTGCAAAAATAGACTATTTTTACCAAAAGTCTATTTCTAGCAATTAAAAGGAAAAGCCATCAAGTATCTACTAAAATTAAACTTAGCAAAATACAGTAAGTCTGGTACTTGGAAAACTCTGAAGTGTCATTGATAAAAAGTTTTAAACCCCCAGATAGACGGAGGAATAAACCATGGTCATGGGCTGGAGCACTCCATATGGCCGGAACGTCAATTCTCTGTAAATTGATCTATAGATTTAACACAATTCCAGTTGAATTCCCAGATGGTGTTTTTATGGAAATTGAGAAGCGGATCTGAAAATGTTTATGTAAATGGAAAGGGTTTAGACTAGCTAAGACAGACTTAAAGAAGAACAACAAAATAGAAAAGCATATGCTGTCAGGCATTATGACTTATTGGGATGACAGAAGAGGAGAGTAATGTTGGTATTGGAACAGGCAAACGAATGAAAGAGAAATAAGTCCAGAAACAGGACCAGCACCTAACATTTATGCTCAAAGCACATCACAATAAAGAAATCAGTCTTTTTCAATAAACTGTGCTGGGTCAGTTGGACTTTATTTTTCCATAGTGACCTGTCTCACACTGTATGTAAAAGTAAACCCCAAAGCTTGTAACTCTAACATAGCAGAGTTTGCTTTTTCCTCCTCCTCCTCTCCTCCTCCTCCTCCTCTCCTCCTCCTCCTCCTCCTTCTCCCCTCCTCCTCCTCCTCCTCCTCCTCCTCCTCCTCCTCCTTCTTCTTCTTCTTCTTCTTCTTCTTCTTCTTCTTCTTCTTCTTCTTCTTCTTCTTCTTCTTCTTCTTCTTCTTCTTCTTCTTCTTCTTCTTCTTCTTCTTCTTCTTCTTCTCCTTCTCCTTCTCCTTCTCCTTCTTCTCCTCCTCCTTCTCCTTCTCCTCCTCTTTCTCCTCCTCCTCCTCTTCCTCCCTCTCCTACTCATCTTCCTCCTCCTCCTCCTCTTCCTGCTCCTCCTCCCCCTCCTCCTTCTCTTCCTCCTCCCCCCTTTCTCCTCCTCCTCCTCTTCCTCCTCCTGTTCCTCCTTCTCCTCCTTCCTCCTCCTCCCACTTTCTCCTCCTCCTCCTTTCTTTCCTCTTCCTCTTCTTCTTTTTTTTTTTTTTGGTTTTTGAGCCACACCCTGCAGTGTTCAGGGGTTATTACTGGCTCTACAATCAGATTCTCAGGAAACCAGATGGGATGCTGGGGATAGAACCCGGGCCAGTTGTGTGCAAGGCAAATACTCTCCCTGCTGTCCTATTGTTCCAGCCCCAGGACTTTGTTTTAGAAATGAGTGAGATGGGGAGCGAGCCGAGAGTGGGCACAGTGAGGCTTGAATTTACAAGTGATGTTTAAGAAGAAGCCATTTGACCAGAGTCCAGGCGAGAGAAGATAGTGGTTCCGACCCGGGCGGGGGGAGCAGTAGGGACTGAGACGTGGTCAGGTCCTAGATAGTTTGAAGACAGAGCCAAGGGAATGTCCACGTGAGTCAAAGCGGATTGTACGTGCTGGGGACAGAGTCAAGGTAGCACTGGGGCGGGGGCGTTATCACCTGCAAGCTGGAATCACCATCACTTCTGCACAGAAGAGGGTTTTTTCCCCCAGGCAGTCAGGGAGGGAGAAGATTAGTTTTGATGTATTGTATTTGAGATGCTTCATCCACCCTCTATATCCCCTCAACACTGGTCATGGAGAGAGAGAGAGAGAGAGAGACAGAGAGACAGAGACAGAGAGAGACAGAGACAGAGAGAGACAGAGACAGAGAGAGAGAGGGAGAGAGGGAGAGAGAGAGACAGAGACAGAGAGACAGAGAGACAGAGAGAGAGGGAGAGGGAGAGAGAGAGAGAGCGGGCAAGGAGGGTTGGATCTCATGTGGAAGCCCCACTCCATAACTTTCTCTTGGGGTCACAGAGATTTCCCCAGGAACTCAAGATGCTAGATAAAAATACGGGATGGTGGGGCTGGAGCGATAGCACAGCAGGGAGGGCGTTTGCCTTGCACTCGGCTGACCCGGGTTCGAATCCCAGCACCCCATATGGTCCCCCGAGCACTGCCAGGAGTGATTCCTGAGTGCAGAGCCAGGAGTCAGCCCTGACCATTGCCGGATGTGACCCAAAAAGCAAAAAAAAAAAAAAAATACGGGATGGTGGGGCTGGAGCGATAGCACAGCGGGTAGGGCGTTTGCCTTGCACGCGGCCGACCCGGGTTCAAATCCCAGCATCCCATATGGTCCCCTGAGCACGGCCAGGGGTAATTCCTGAGTGCAGAGCCAGGAGTAACCACTGTGCATCGCCAGGTGTGACCCAAAATGCAAAAAAAAAAAAAAAAATACGGGATGGTGGTGGTGGTGGTGGTGGGGAAATAAACAGGCATTGCCTAAGGGGACTCAGTTCCAGCTTAGAGATTTTTCCCTTATGTGAGCATCCAGTGTCAATGATTATAATTAGGGTCATTCCACCTTCAGAGTTAAAATCTGACTTCTAACATGAGATTTGGAAAGCAAAGTAGTTCGCAGCTCTCTAAGACATTGCTTTTGTCCTGAGGGGGGCGGATTTGAATATGAATCACACTTTGCATAAAATTATTGTTTATTTTCCTACGTGTCATGTTGATTTTGTAGTATGCTCTTCCATACTAGAGCAAGGTATTTTGTTAGCTGCAAATAGTTCAGAAAAAAAGTATGTGTGCACATGTGTTTGGGTTAGGGGGTCTGTGAATATGAATATACTGTGACGAACCTTTTTTTTTTTACTTTGAAGGACTTTGAAGAGAAGATGGTTGTGCATGGAGATGGAAACAGGGAATATAAACCCAACCAATAAGTAAAGGAAATATTTACCTGAAGGGACTGCTAATTTCTATTTTATACAATAATAATAATAAATAAAAATAATAATAATAATTATTATTATTATTGGGCTGGAGCAATAGCACAGTGGGTAGGGCGTTTGCCTTGCATGCAGCCAACCCAGGTTCGATTCCTCCATCCCTCTTGGAGAGCCCAACAAGCTAGCGAGAGTATCCCGCCCACACGGCAGAGCTTGGCAAGCTCCCCGTGGCGTATTCGATATGCCAAAAACAGTAACAACAAGTCTCATAATATAGATGTTACTGGTGCCTGTTCGAGCAAATCGATAAGCAACAGGATGACAGTGATACAGTGCTACAGTGATGATGATGATGATGATGATGATGATGATGATGATGATGATGATGATGATGATGATGATGATGATTAACTTTTTGGACCACTCAGTGGTGCCCAGAGGTTATTTATTTTTTTTTTGATGGGGTCACTCTGGCAGTGCTCAGGAGTTACTGTTGGTGGTACTCGGGGACCATATGTGGTGCTAGGGGCTGAACCTTGCATATAAGACAAGCACCTTCACCCCGGGGTGCCCCCGACCTGAGGTGACTCTTAATAGTGTTTAGGGGACCATGTGATGTAGGGATCGAATGGCAGTGGGGTCTCCCGTGCCGAACATAAGCTTCAACCCTTCCAGTCATCCTCCCAGGCCCTGGACAGTCACTTTTTTTGGTTTTGTTTTTGGGTCACACCCAGCAATGCACAGGGGTTACTCCTGGCTCTGCACTCAGGAGTTACCCCTGGCGGTGCTCAGGGGACCATATGGGATGCTGGGAATCGAACCCGGGTCGGGCGTGTGCAAGGCAAATGCCCTACCCGCTGTGCTATCACTCCAGCCCCTGGACAGTCACTTTATAATGACTGGCCTAACAAAATATTTTTTTTCTTTTTTGCACACCCGGCGATGCACAGAAGTTACTCCTGGCTCTGCACTCAGGAATGACCCCTAGCAGTGCTCAGGGGACCCTATGGGATGCCGAGGATCGAACCCAGGCTGGCTGCGTGCAAGGCAAACGCCCTCTCCACTATGCTATTGCTCTGGCCCACAAAATATTTTTCTAATCATCTTACCTTTATTATGAAAAGAGCCTTTTAAAGAAAGTATACTGCATTACATTTTATTTTAAATTTGTGTCTCATTATGGTAATAATCATGTCTTACCTGTCTTCAAGAAAACTATAAAAAGCAATTCTGTGCTAATATATTTTGGAGTTTACATGGAATAGGTAAGGCCTACATATGTAAATCCCCTCCCCTCCACACACACACACACACACACACACACACACTTACTTTATACAAACACTGTGGTTTGCGCAGTTGTCCATGATGATTTGTTATGGCATTCAGTATTCCAACACCAACCCCGTCACCATTATCAGCGTCTCTCCCCCACTGTCTCCAGTGGTCTTTATTTATTTATTTTTTAAATATAGCTCCAGTTTCATCTGGACTGTCCGTGTCCCCAGGGCATAGGAAATAAATTCTTTCTTGAATAACTTTGGTCTCAATCCGTGGGGAGGGAAAAACAACAACAACAACAGCGATGGCTCCTCCTGACAGACACGTGTCTTTCCGGGACCCAAAGGAAGAGATACGGTTTCCTGCAGAGAAAACCGACAAAAAAAACAAGCAAACAGACAGACAAAAACGCCGCCGGGATGTGATGAATGATACTGGCTCACAGGAAAAACTCCACCTTGAAGGGTGGCCGTGAAGAACTTGCGAGCGTGGGTGCGTGATGGGAATACAGAGCGCGTGGCTGTCTCCCACGGCTCCTCAAGTCCCTCATCCCTCAGACCTCGGGATGCCCCGGACCCGGACAGCCTCTGTTGGCCGTTTTGTTTCAGCACCCGGACAGCGCCCAGCACCCCTGCAGGAGGCTGAGTGACCATTCCCCCACCCCCCCTGCTTCTGTCCCTTGCTGGCCCTGACTGTGCGTTTTACTCCCCGTCTGGTCTCCCTGGGGAAGGGGCATGTAGCCCGAGTCTCGCGTGAAACTCTGAGCTTCTATTTCGGGTATTTAATCTTAGGCCCCCCCCTCCCTTCCTCCCGCAAGGGCCCCCTTATGGGCCCATCTTAAGGAATATAGATTTTTTGGGGGAAAAAAAAGCAGTGTTCCGTCTCCAGGTTGCCCATAAATCAGCTCCTCGAATTATCATTTTTTCTTTAGATCTGCCAACTTTCGTCTCCCCTGGGTTAGCCTTGCCTCGGCAATGATTCACAGCGCTGGGGCTGCCGAGGGCTCCCTGACGCAGAGTGCCATTTCAAACCCCCTCACTTATAACAGTGGTGGGGGGAGCTAGGTGCGGTCTCCAGGGATTTCGGGGATTTTGCAGAGATCAACTTTTGTCTTTCACTTTTGCCCATTTTTCAAACACTCTCTCCCCACGTCTCGGAGAGCTGTTGTCCTCCCAGGACACATTTCTCTTTGGCCTGACATCCTTGGTGCCCTGCCCCTTTTCATCCCCCCCGCCCCCGGGTGCTGGACCCATGGTAGCGTGGGGCTTGGGATGGAGAGTCCTCCCCTGCAGCGTGTCTGTGAGAGCTCGGGGTCCCCTAGGTCGGAAGGAGCAGGAACCATCAGCTGAGACACGACGGGTTGTGCCGTCTCCCCTGGATTTGCACGGGACACCCCAACCCCCCGCCCAGACCTCCGGAAGTGAGGGGGCTTGGAGACATGTCTCTGGGTGGCTGGTTGGGTGAAGTCCTGCGGGAGTCAGGCGGGGGGTTTCCCTCAGTGTCACGTGTCCTCACGCCGGAGGGGGGCACAGGCCAGGGCATGCAGGAGGGGCGCCCTCCAGGCCCAGGGGGAGGAGGAGGATGTGGAAATTGCAGATGCTGAGCTTCCCTCGGAGCCCCCAGGAGCCAGCATTCCTGAGCCCGTTCCCAGAAGTCTGAGCCAGTGAATCTGGTTCAAACCCCTGACTTGTGGCGCCTGGAATAGCACATTTGTGCCCAGGGTGGGTGTTTGCTGGGGGCCGTATGCACAGCGGCTCAGCTCACAGAGTGTAGGCACAGTGCTGGCTAGGGATGGAGAGAGAGAGAGAGAGTAGGGGTGGGACGCCACAGCTCAGAGGTAGAGTGTGAAGATGCAGTGGAGAGGTGCAGAAGGGCATTGGTACATGTAGGAGAGAGACAAGGTGGGAAGAGACATGTGGTACAGAGACACAGTGATGGATAGATACGTAGGTGTGTTTATAAAGAAAACTAGGGATAGACGTGTTTACAGAGCAACAGGAGAGGGATATAGTGTAGTGGATAGGACTGGATAGAGTACATGTGGTATATATGCATAATGTTACATGTAGATATGAACAATGTGGCAGAGTCGAGAGAGGTGTAGTTACAGAGATGCAGAGTAACATGGTACAGTATAGCGTAGCATATAGTATGGAACTGAGCAGAGATACAATACGGAGACATGGAAATAGGGATTTAATATAGACATGTAGAATAGTGGGGGGCGGGGGAGGGTATACTGTGATTCTTGGTGGTGGAGTATGTGCACTGGTGAAGGGACGGGTGTTCGAGCATTGTATAACTGGGACTTAACCCTGAAAGCTTTGTAACTTTTCACATGGTGATTCAATAAAAGAATAAATTAAAAAAAAGTCAAATAAACCCATTATACTACCCCTGTGTGTGTGTGGGGGGGGGGAAGAAATGTAGAATAGTATAGTTTACTATCAAATATATATGGTCACAGTATCATAGAGTGATAAACTGTAGATATAGGACATAGTATTATGGTATATAAATACAGTGTCGAATTTATATATGATACTGTACAGTATACAGATATATAATATATGTAATATATATTGACATAGTGCATAGTATATAGAATTTTATATGCCTTTTATTATCACTGTCACTGTCATCCCGTTGCTCATCGATTTGTTTGAGCGGGCACCAGTAACATCTCTCATTGAGAGACTTATTGTTACTGTTTTTGGCATATCCAATATGCATGGGGAGCTTGCCAGGCTCTGCCGTGCAGGCTCAATACTCTTGGTAGCTTGCCGGGCTCTCCAAGAGGGGCGAAGGAATCAAACTCGGGTTGGCCACGTGAAAAGTGAATGCCCAACTGCTGTGCTATCCCTCCATTATATATTATATATTATATTTAAATATAATAAAATATAATAAATGCCTATTATTATATTTATGTATATTTTATTACATGGAGAATTTTATGTAGAATTCTATATATCTATATAGAATTATAGATATATATAGCATATAGTGTATAGATATATGTATATATCTATGACATAGTATTATGTTATAGAAATACAGTATAGTATGTGACAGTAGAACATATAGTAAAGAGGTCTGTACAGATCTGTACTCTGATATACTCTGCTATCTATACAGAGATATACTCTGATATAGTTGTGGTATAGAGGTCTGGTATAGATACATACTCTTATATCTATACAGAGATATACTATGATGTATATAGAGGTCTGTACAGATATACTCTGATGTATATAAAGGTATGTACAGAGATACTCTGATGTAGCATAGAGGTCTGTACAGAGATACTCTGATGTAGTCTAGAGGTCTGTACAGAGATACTCTGATGTGGTCTAGAGGTCTGTACAGAGATACTCTGATGTGGTCTAGAGGTCTGTACAGAGATACTCTGGTGTGGTCTAGAGGTCTGTACAGAGATACTCTGATGTGGTCTAGAGGTCTGTACAGAGATACTCTGATGTGGTCTAGAGGTCTGTACAGAGATACTCTGGTGTGGTATGGAGGTCTGTACAGAGATACTCTGGTGTGGTATGGAGGTCTGTACAGAGATACTCTGGTGTGGTATGGAGGTCTGTACAGAGATACTCTGGTGTGGTATGGAGGTCTGTACAGAGATACTCTGGTGTAGCATAGAGGTCTGTACAGAGATACTCTGGTGTAGTATAGAGGTCTGTACAGAGATACTCTGATGTGGTACAGAGGCCTGGTTCAGAGCTACACTCTGATATAACTGTCCGCAGAGACAGAGCCCATCATACACTGTAGTGATGCCATACCTGACTTTTTAGACCCAGATGCCTTGAGTTGAGATTCCCGCTGGTCACCTAGGAGAATGCCATAGCATCTCTGGGCTTGCAGCTTCCTCCAACTAAAACAGAGATGAATCGAGGCTGAGGTGCGTGTCCGAGCATCAAGAGAGCCGGTGTAGGGAAGGCACTGAGCACGACTCAGCCCCAGGAGTGCTGACTCTTACTGGCAGCCTGGTGAGCGTTTCCTGACACCGGAAGCTGCGGGTGCTCTGAATATTCTCCTAGGCCCTCCCGCCCCTTCCCCAGATGAGCCGGGCCCTCTTTCTGCCCCTGCTCTCCAGATGCACGCTGATGGGTGCTGCTCTTCCCCTGCTCCTGCTGGGGACCGAGACGCCGTGAGAGAGACCCACCAGCCAGGGGAGCGAGATGGTTCTGGAAGCGGGCTGGGAAGTGGAAGCAGCCTAGCTGCCCCTCAGCTCCTGTGTTTGCCCTCTTGTAGCCAGAGGGTGGGGCAGGATGAGACCCCCGCAGGCCATGCGCTTTTCTCCTGTAGGCAGGGTAGGGGATGCCGCCTGAACGCCATCCACGACAGCTGCCTCCCCATGACAGCGTGGCCCCCAGACCATCCTTTAGACTTAGGTAAGTGGGCAGGGTCACTCCCCTGTTATAGACAAGGATGCTGGGGCCGAAAGTGATGACAGAATCACTGAAGGCCACGAGTGATTAACGACCAAAGGAGCATTAAAAAAATTTTTTTATTGAAGCACCATGAACTACACTTACAAAGTTTTCATGTTTGTGTTTCAGTCAGACAATGATCAAACACCCATCCCTCCACTAGTGCACATTCCCCACCACCAATGTCCCCAGTATCCCCTCCCCCCTTTGCAGCCCTCCCCCTGCCTCCACGGCAGAAAATTCCCCCCCATACTCTCTCTCTACTTTGGAACATTATGGTTTGCAATACAGATACTGAGAGGCCATCATGTTTGGTCCTTTATCTACTTTCAGCTCACATCTCCCATCCTGATCAATCCCTCCAACCATCATTGACTTAGTGATCCCTTCTCTATCCCAGCTGCCTTCTCCCCCAGCTCATGAGGCAGGCTGCCAACCGTGAAACAGTCTTCCTGGCCCTGTGTCTACTGTCTTTGTGTGTTAGCCTCATACTATGTTATTTTATATCCCACAAATGAGTGCAGTCACTCTGTGTCTGTCCCTCGCCTTCTGACTCATTTCACTCAGCATGATATTCTCCATGTCCATCCACTCATAAGCAAATTTCATGACTTCATCTTTCCAGCTGCATAGTATTCCATCGTGTGGATGGACCAAAGTTTCTTTTTTTCTTTTTTAAAATTTTTTATTAGAGAATCACTGTGATGTACAGTTACAAACTTATGAACTTTTGTGTTTGCATTTCACTCATACAGTGATCGTTTACCCATCCCTCCACCAGTGCTCATTCTCCTCCACCAATGATCCCAGTATCCCTCTCACCACCCCCACCCCATCCCCCATCACTCCGCCCTGCCTCTGTGGCAGGGCATTCCCCTTTGTTCTCTCTCCTTTTGGGTGTTGTAGTTTGCAATAGAGGTAAGGAGTGGCCATCATGTTTGGTCTGTAGTCTACTTTCAGCTTGCATCTTCCACCCAGAATGGGTCTTCCTGACATCCTCTACTTGGTGTTCGCTTCTCTATCTGAGCTGCCTTTTTTCCCTAGCATGTGAGGCCAGTTTCCTAGCTGTGGAGCAGACCTCCTAATCCTTATCTCTACAACTCTTGGGTGTTAGTCTCCCACTATGTTATTTTATATTCCACAGATGAGTGCAATCTTTCTATGTCTGTCTCTCTCTTTCTGGCTCATTTAACTTAACATGATACTTTCCATGTAGCACCACTTATATACAAATTTCATGACTTCATCTTTTCTAACAGCTGCATAGTATTCCATTGTGTAGATGTACCAGAGTTTCTTTAACCAGTCATCTGTTTTTGGGCACTCTGTTTTTTTCCAGATTTTGGCTATTGTGAACAGTGCTGCAATGAACATAGAAATGCAGATGTCATTTCTACTCTACCTTTTTGCCTCTCCAGGATCCAAAGTTTCTTTGACCAGTCGTCTGTTCTTGGGTTGTTTTCCTATTCTGGCTATTGCGAACAGTGCTGCAACGAACACACAGGTGCCGATGTCATTTCTACTGTGCTCTCCAAAGAGTATCTGTAGCCCCAAACCTGCATGGTCTCAGGACTCCCCGGCCCTCGGTGTATTGGGGACAGATTGTGGGTGACACAGAGGAAACAGGTTCTAGTAGCCGTTGCTGGCCTGAGAAGTACACAACAACAACAAAAAAGCAGAAGCAGACCCCAAACCTGTCACGAATTGATAGCCGGAGACCAGCCCTGGTGTCCCCAGGTTTCCAGTTCTCTGGCTGCGCCCGAGGCTGGTTCTAATCCCAGGATTGCCGCCCTTGGTCTGCCTTGCGTCGAGCGGCAGGTGCGTCCTGCCCAGTCACTTCCCAGTGGTATTTTTATTAAGATCCTAATCACAAGTGTGACCCCCGTCCTCGTGTTCTCTTTATTCCCCATCATTTCCCGTGATGAGCTGCATCTCTGGAGTTGGCCAACCTCCTCGGTGCTTGTTTGTTTGGCGAGAGGGTATTAATTACCGATGCGAAGGAGAGCGTGAGCTGAGGAGGAGATTTTGGATAATGGAATTCTTGAGATCGTCTTGGCCCACCCCTCCCCGCTCCCCACCCCGCACCCTCTACTTAAGTAGTCCAATCGAAGGTAATTATTAACATAAACAATAATAATAATAATAATTAGCCTGGCTTTCTGCTTCACTGGCAATTCGTGAAAAATTGCAAGCTCCCTTCCATCTGTGGGCCCCCGTTGAAAGGGAAAAATGGATTTTTCAGTGTCTGCTCCATTTGCCCTGCATTTTCCCTTTGCTCAGCTCACCCTCAGCCCGGAAGCTGGTGATCACGGTTCCGGTAATCGCCCTTCTAGAACGTTCTTTCCCCCCCCCCCCCGCCCTTTTTGGGTCATACCAGGCGATGCACAGGGGTTCCTCCTGGCTCTGCACTCAGGAATTACTCCTGGCGGTGCTGGGGGACCCTATGGGATGCTGGGAATCGAACCCAGGTTGGCCACATGCAAGGCAAATGCCCTACACACCGTGCTATCACTCCAGCCCCTTCTCGGACTTTCTGTTGGGAAATGAAAGCAGCTTGCTCCTGTCTGAAGGGGTGGGCTGTGGTGCTCTAGGGCTGGAGGGCAACCTGGCCTGGCCCCGGGCCCCAACTTCTAGCCTGGGTGCTGCTGGGTTTGAGCATTGAGTCGGGCTCTGCATCACGCAGCAAGGAGCCCGTGTGCCCTTGAGCACTGGTTAAGAGGCCCCCGCCTCCAAAAAGGAGGGACCTTGGGTGTAGGGACATTTCCTTCCTTTTTTGTGTGTTTACACACTTGGGGGCTGGAGCAATAGCACAGTGGGGAGGGCATTTGCCTTGCACGCAGCCGACCCGGGTTCGATCCCTGGCATCCCATATGATCCCCCGAGCACCGCCAGGAGTAATTCCTGAGTGCAGAGCCAGGAGTAACCCCTGAGCATCGCTGGGTATGACCCCCCAAAAAAGAAAAAATAATAAAAAGGGAGGGTTCTTATCAGAAAACCCCCGAATAGGTCAACTTTTCTTTTCCACGAGACATTGCCTCTGAAGTCTGTGTTGCTGTAAACCATTGAGGTTTTCCGTTTCCCTTGCTCCCTCCTGCCCGCCCGCCCGAAGCTTCCTAGTTTATTTATTTATTTATTTATTTATTTATTTATTTATTTATTTATTTATTTATTTATTTATTTTGGCCACATCCAGCAGGAGCTCAGGGGTTCCTCCTGGCTCTGCACTCAGGAATTACTCCTAGTGGTGCTCCGGGGACCGTCTGGGATGCTGGGGATCGAACCTGAGTCGGCTGCAAGCAAGGCAGGCGCCCTCCCCACTGTGCTATCACTCCGGCCCCCCAGCTCCCTACTTCAGTGGCTCTTTCTTTCCACGATTGTCAGGGGCCACACTGAGCGGCATGCTTCCCGAGACCACATCAGGTTACCCACTGTCCCCCAGGATGCAATCTGGGACTGAGGCACTTGCCTTGCATGCCACTGACCCCATATCAACCCCAGCCCCACAGAGACGTTCCAGCACCCCAGAGTGTGGGCCAACACCCTCAGTCCCAAAATAAAACCCGAATTTCTTTTTTTTTTTTAATTTTTTGTTTTCTGTTTTTTGTTTTTGGGTCACACCCGGCGATGCACAGGGGTTATTCCTGGTTCTTCACTCAGGAATTTCCCCTGGCGGTGCTCAGGGAACCATATGGGATGCTGGGATTAGAACCTGGGTTGGCCGTGTGCAAGGCAAACGCCCTACCCGCTGTGCTATCGCTCCAGCCCCAAAACCCGAATTTCTGATCTTATCTTTTTTTTTTTTCTTTTTGGATCACATCTGGCGATGCACAGATGCTCAGGGGTTACTCCTGGCTCATGCACTCAGGAATTACTCCTGGCGGTGCTCAGGGGACCCTAGGGATGCTGGGAATCGAACCCCTACCCGCTGTGCTTATTGCTCCGGTCCCCCTGATCTTATCTTAAGCCTGTGACTTTTTTACTTATATTTTCGGGGCGGTGGGGACAGACATCCAGCACTGTTAGAGGCAACTTCCCGCCCTTCGCTTGGGGGACGGCCAGTCCCAGTCGTACCAGGGAACCGGCTTGAGGTCCTCACCCTTTGCACCCCTAACCCTCTGCCTTTTGCTTCTCCGTCCTGCCTTCTCTGTCCTCACCACCTCTTGGTGCCACCCCAGTAGGTGTCTTTGGTTTGGGGGGCCCTCGGCTAAGCTGTTTCACTAGGGGCCTTTGGGGTGCTTCAAGCAGAGTGCCCCACCTCCCGCAGGGGCCTCTCGGGAGGCTTTGAGCCCTGGGGTACTGGGGTCCTTGCTTCAGCATCAGGCGGGGGTCAGCAGCTCGTTTCGGGGAGGCGTGAGCCTAGCCAACTCCCTGCCCCCCACCCCACCCCCCCACTCACACCCCCGGCACGCTCTGGGTCACGCTCTTTCCTGGGCGTGTTGGCTGGGAACCAGAGCCAAGGGGGTAACGTGTTTTTCTAAAGTTTTTTTTCATTTCCCCCTTTTCCAGCGCGGGCAAATGCTCCTAACCTCAAGCGAACTATTTTCAGCTGCACGTTTGGCCTCGTTCCCAATTTCTGCTTTCAGAGCTTGAACAACACGGCTCTATTTTTATCCCACTCTCCCCTCCCCTTTGTTTGCTTTCCATCTGGGGGCGTTACCCAGCGGTGCGGGGGGGGGGGGGGGGGGGGGAGGGAGGAGGGGGCGCGTCTTCCTGTGCGCAGGCAGCGCCCCTTGGTGGGGCTCAGGGGACCCCACGGGGCGCTGGGGATCGAACCGGACTCAGCCGCACCCCAGGCCACCTCCCACCCCCCCTCTGCTCTTGGTCATGGTGGGGATCATACAGCTGGGGTGCTCGTGCCTGTGTAGCTGGGGGTGCTCAATGGGACTCACTCCTCAGTGCTCCCTGGTCCCTCCTGCTGCGGAGTTCACCCTCAGGAGACCAGTTACCTTTATTTATTTATTTATTTTTAATATAGGAGTACTGCTGTTTATTCAGACATTGATTAAGCTGATTGAATTGGGCAGGAACTCCACATTACTTTTTTAAAATTCAGAATGTTAATTTTATTATTATTATTATTATTTTAATCACCGTGAGATACAGTTACAAAGCTTTCCTGTTTGAGTGTCAGTCATACAATGATCAATCACCCAACCCTTCCCCGGTGCACATCTCCCACCACCAAGGTCCCCAGTATCCCCCCATTCCACCCTCCCCCTGCCTCCATGGCAGACCATCTCCCCCATACTCTCTCTTGTGTTGCTTCTTATAAGCAGCATAATATGTACTAAAATTCTAAAGTTCCAGATAATTCAGGTCTGGAGAAATCCCTATAGTGAGTTGCTTGGGGAAGGGGGGGGCGAGAGGAACCGGCCCATCCCTATCCCTTGAGGCCTGGAGTTTGCCGTCATTGAACCCGGGCACCTGCACTTCTCCCTGGGTTCTGGAAGTTGGAGGCTGCCGGGGTTTTTAGGGGGCAGGTGGGGGGACGATGCCTGCTGCTGTCTGAGGCCCCCCGGTGAAGTCAGCCTGGCTTAAAATCCACAGGCATCTCTGCAGCAACCTTTCAAAACAACTATGGGTGAACCTTCTAGAACAGGGGAATCCCCCTGCCCGTGAGCCGGGGTGGAAGTTGGGCTGGAAGGCGCTGTGGCCATCTGAAAAACACTTAGGATGGCGACTTCCACACATTGCCCCATCCGGGCAGAGGCCCACAGCGCGTGAAACCAAGACCTCGAAGCCATCTCTGCCTCTCTCACGTTCACCGTGGTCGTATGTGCCATGGCCAAGAGGGGAAACAATGGGGCCATCCACGTCGGGGTGAGTCGGTCCCAAGGATCCGTCTGTCTGGACAGGCAGCACCACGGGGCACTACTGAGCCACAAGGGACGAAGTCCGTGTCACAGGCACCCACGCCACAAGCCTCGAGGGCGTCGTGCTCAGTGAGAGAAAGCAGAGAAAGGCAAATAGCAGATGGTGCCACTTACATGCAGATCAGAAGGAAAAGAAGCCGCGTTCCAGGGACAGAGTTAAAGGGCGGGCACTCGGAGAAGAGAAAACTCGGGGGAAGAGAAAACAGGTGACATGGGCAAAGGGCAAAGGTGCACTTTTCTTTCTGGCCACCCAAGGAGCAGATTCTGGGGTCCCATGGTTCATGGGGTTGAGGGACCAATGGCAGTGATGGGAGGTGACAGGTGAGATGTTCACTAACAAGGCCATGCTTGACACACATGTGTCAAGTCACCATGCTTGACACACATGTGTCAAGTCACCATGCTTGACACACATGTGTCAAGTCACCATGCTTGACACACATGTGTCAAGTCACCATGCTTGACATACGTGTGTCAAGTCACCATGCAGGACCCTAAAAACTGGCGGTGTTTTGGGGCCGGAGCGAGCATTTGCCTTGCACGCGGCTGACCTGGGTTCAATCCCCAGCATCCCAAATGGTCCCCCAAGCACTGCCAGCAGTAATTCCTGAGTGCAGAGCCAGGAGTAACCCCTGAGCATCGCCGGGTGTAACCCAAAAAGCAAAAACAAAAAAAACCCCAACCCCCCAAAAAAAACCTGGCAGTGTTTTATGTCCATATCGCTGAATAACACAGAAGAAAAAGACACTGGAAAAGACAAAGGCTGGGGCCGGAGTGATAGGACAGTGGGGAGGGCGTTTGACTTGCACGTGGCTGATGCCAATCGATCCCCAGCATCCCATAGGGTCCCTCGAGCACTGTCAGGAGTGATCCCTGAGTGCAGAGCTAGAAGTAACCCCTGAGTATCACTGAGTGTGGCCCCCAAAGAAAAAAAAGACCAGAGCATTTTGGGTAACAGCAGACTCTGGTGTCAGATCTCCAGGGCCAAGCTTGTAGGACAAGTCCTTTCTGCACCTGCTCCAAAGATGAGCCAGTTTCTTCTCTGGCAGGAGGGGGTGAGGCCTGAACGCAGCAAATAGTCTGCAGGGCGTCAATATCTGGCCTAAGTGTCAGTCTAGGGAGCCTCCTGGAACCGGTGACACCCCCTTTCCCCACTGCAGCTACATTACTTGAACACCCTCTCCCTGCTTCTGAGACGGAAAAGGCAAAGGATGCTCTGGAGGATCATTGTCATTTTGAAGCTTCTGAGACACCTGGGAAACTGTGGACACTGAAGGAGCGTTGCTTTATGCCGATACATTGCTAAAGGTTCTCTGGCCGATACGTCTTTTATTTCCCATTCACCCAGGCCCGGGGCCTCTAACATGTTGCTTAGACAAGACTTTTTTTTTTTTAGAAGAAGGGGGGATCACACCCAGTGAGGCGCAGGGGTTACTTCTGGCTCTGCACTCAGAAGTTACTCCTGGCAGTTCTCGGGGGACCCTATGGGATGCCGGGGATCAAATCCAGGCCAGCAGTGTGCAAGGAAAACACCCTCCCTGCCGTCCTATCGCTCTGGACCCCTGGACAAAGCTTTTCTCCCTGGACCTTCTAGCCACACCCTCACACCTGCTGTTGGTTGTCACTGTGTCCTTTGTGGGGAAATCTCGCAGGGTCTGTTTGGGTCTCAAGATGCCCTCAGCTCTCAACCCAGCGCCGGGCACAGAGGTGGCCACGAGGACGGGTCTACCT
Source organism: Sorex araneus (assembly GCF_027595985.1). Taxonomy (NCBI): domain Eukaryota; kingdom Metazoa; phylum Chordata; class Mammalia; order Eulipotyphla; family Soricidae; genus Sorex; species Sorex araneus. The sequence continues at coordinate 213,758,072 of NC_073305.1, forward strand.
GGGTGGTGCCTACATCCAGGCGGAGTGCCGGACACCGCTCACTGTGGGCAGGTTCGTAACTCAGGTGGTTGTTCTCTAACCTCGTCCATGCCGCTGGAGAAAAGAGCACTTATTTTTGTTTTGTTTTGTTGTTTTGCTTTTTGGGTCACACCCGGCGATGCACAGGGGTTACTCCTGGCTCTGCACTCAGGAATTACTCCTGGCGGTGCTCAGGGGACCATATGGGATGCTGGAAATCAAACCTGGGTTGGCCGTGTGCAAGGCAAACGCCCTACCCGCTGTGCTATCGCTCCAGCCCCGAAAAGAGTGCTTATTTAGGGGACTGACAGCCAAGACAGACGTCGGAAACCCACGTAGAGTATTGTTTATTAAACCCACAAGGTCACAAACTGACAATTTCTAACTCAGGTGACATCTACTGCCACTTTGGTTCGGGGGATCACTTTTGGTGTCCCACCAGGAAATTTCCGCACACTGCGGGCCGCCTGGCAGGGCACAGGCTGAAGACAGGAGTGTAGACGGCCACACGGTGGGTCTGGTAGACGCTGTGCCAGGAATGCCGTGGCGAGCCACGGAGTGGGTGGATCCACATTGGTCTGGGAGGGGGCTCTGAGTTCTGTGGCCCTGCTGGTGGCTGTGTGGACACAGCCTGATCGTGTCCGAGCTGCTTCCTGGTGCCAACGCCAGGCCCGGTGTTTGTGTTTTGTTTTTAGCAAAACCTCAGGCTCTTATTTGCGTATCCGCACAGCCGTGCACCCTCTACTTGCATGCCACCACTTTTTTTTTTTTGGTTGAATCACTGTGAAATACAGTTGCAAAGCTTTCATGTTTGAGTTTCAGTCATGCAATGATCAAACACCCATCCCTCCACCCGTGCCCATTCCCCACCACCAATGTCTCCAGTATCTGTCCCCCACCACCCGCATCCCAACCCTCCCCCTGCCTCCATGGCAGACAATTTCCCCCATACTCTCTCTCTACCTTCGGGCATTATGGTTTGCAATACAGATGCTGAGAGGCTATCACGTTTGGTCCTTTTTTTTTTTTTTTTGCTTTTTTTTTGGGTCACACCCAGTGATGCTCAGGGGTCACTCCTGGCTCATGCACTCAGGAATTACCCCTGGCCATGCTCAGGGGACCACATGGGATGCTGGGAATCAAACCCGGGTTGGCCGCGTGCAAGGCAAATGCCCCACCCGCTGTGCTATCGCTCCAGCCCCAACGTTTGGTCCTTTATCTACCATCAGCAAACACCTCCCACCCTGAATGATCCCTCCAGCCGTCATTGACTTAGTGATCCCTTCTCCATCCCAGCTGCCTTCCCCCCCAGCTCATGAGGCAGGCTGACAACTAAGGCCATGCCACTACCTTAGGTCTGCCCCAGAGGTGACGGGCACCACCGCCAGGGCCTTCACACCTCCAGTGTTGCATCTGAGGCAGAAAAGCCGGCCACCGGGTCCGGGGTGCTTCTGAGGATGTGCAGTGGGGAGCCAGCGGGCCACTTTCTCCCACGCAGGGACCTTCTGGAGGTTGGGGGGGCGGTGGGATGAGTGGGAAGAAGCACCACACGCAGGAGGAACCCTGTGCCACTGGGGTGTCGGGAGGTGGCTGAGGGGTGGCCTTTGGGTGATGGTGGGAGGGAGGAGAAGGGGCCGGGGCAGGAGAGACGGAAGGTGTGAGGCGGCTGTGGGATCCTGCACACGTGTGCTGGCGTGGAGTGGGGGGGGGCAAGGAGAGGGGGAGGAGGCTGGCCGGGAGCTCAGACCAGGCTGACCAGACCAGCTTCCTTCCAGCCCACTGGAGAGCCGGGGGAGGGTTTTCTTTCTCTCCACCCCCCTCCCTTTTTATTGATTCACCCAGAGATACAGTCTCAAAGCTTTCACGGTTGAGCTTCGGTCATATGATCATCGAACACCCATCCCTTCACCAGTGCACATTTCCCACCACCCAAATCCCCAGTATCCCCCTTCTTCCCCCTGCCCCCTCCCTTCCAACCCTTCCCCTGCCTGTGTGGCAGACAATTTCCCCCCATACTTTCTCTCTACTTAGGTTACGTTTGCTATTTCAACACCAGTCCCACCACCACTCAAACCTGCCGAAAAGGCGACGCCAGGCAATTAGTTTCGTATTGTTGGTCAAGGACTGTAAGGCTGTAAGGTCATGTGGCCACCAGAGCGGCCGCATGCTCTAGGAATTCTAAATTTTTTTTATTTTTATTTTTTTGCTTTTTGGGTCACTCCTGGCTCATGCACTCAGGAATTACTCCTGGCGGTGCTCGGGGGACCATATGAGATGCTGGGATTCGAACCTGGGTCAGCTGCGTGCAAGGCAAACGCCCTACCCGCTGTGTTATCACTCCAGCCCCAGGAATTCTAAAATCTTAATAATTAGGCTCTGGAGAGATCTCTGCAGTGAGCGGCTCCGTCCTGAGATTCGTGTGTGTCTCTGGATCAGGGCTGTGTCGGGGCTTGAGTAGCCGGTGGCAGTTTGTGGGCATCATCTCAGACTCCCATCGGGGCGGGGAGGGGGGTGGGGGGAGGGAGAAGGGCCCGTTCCTCCCCTGTCCCGTGAGGCCTGGCATTTGCCGCCACTGCTACCGTGTACCTGGGCCTTCTGTTGCGTTCTAGAACAGGGGGAGGGTTTTCTGCAGGGGCCTGATCGTCCGCACCGGCTGCTATTGGGACAGACGGTTGTGCCACGTGAGCACTGGCTCTGAGAGCAGTTTCCAGGGCTCCGCCGTGGTGCGTGTTGGGAGATGAAGGTGGATCTGACAGCGGCCAAGCCGGTAACGAATGTTCTGTTTCAGGTGCCATAAATGGGGCCATACATCAAACCCGTTGACTTTCTCCTTCTGAGACCCCAAAGGCGGCACAACCCTCATCCTCGGCGGCCCCACATTAGCTGGGCCAGACACCGTTTATTGGGGTTACGGGCTGTGGAGCAGCTGTCTAAATTCTGCCCGAGCTCTTTCCTACGAGCACGGAGCCCCGGGGACGCCTGCCTCCTTCCTGCCAGCGTTTCAGAAGCAGCGAGAGCTGCATCCTCTGCCGACTTCTTCTTTCCAGTTATTTGATTGAATGACGGTTAGGAGGAAGAAAGGGCCAGGAGGTGGGTCTGTTGGGTGTCTGTCTACACCCCTGCCCTCAGACCCATCAACAGATAACTGCAGAGCCATTCATTCATTCTTCTAGCCCGGGACGGAAGGAAATGTGCATCTATGGAGTGGCCACTCAGAGCTGGCTACTTACTGTCAGTAGAGTTTCATTCATTCATTCATTCATCATTCATTCCCCCACCTCACCCCCTGCCAAAGAAATACTCCTTGAGTCCTTTGAGAAACCAGATCCAGTTCTGGCAAAACCCCTGACTCCCTTGTAACCCGCCCTTCCTTCAAGGACGTCTTTCCCACAGGTGCTATTCCTGATTCCCACTGCAGAGGTCCACCCTTTAGTTCACTTCTGGTGGGGCTGTTGGACGGGTCTGGGCAGCTTCTGAGATCAGAAGGGGACTCGTGAGCTCTGCTTCTCCATCATCTCTGAACGTCCCGGACACCTGCTTAGGGTCAACCACCCAGCTGGGTGTCTGGCGAAATTTTACAGGAACCTTAATTTTCTTGCTTGAAAGAAACAATCTATGGGGCTCCATTAGCTTGGAAAAACATTTAATCGCCGCTCCATAGCTATCTCCTGATATGTGCAGAAGGACGACAAACGTGATAATTATATGAATGTGTCTAAGTCTCTTAGCAAGAATGAAATTGATTTGCTAGATAAGCTATCATTAGCGGCTCTAGGGCTGTCGTTAGCATCTTTCTGCCCATCTGCCCACCCACCCATCCGTCCCACCCGTCCCTCTGCCCCGACCCAAACATCGTCCATCCCTCCATCTTCCTATCCACCATCCTGCCCTTCATGCCCTCCCATCCTTATCCCCTTACCACCCCGTCCCTTCCTTCACCCTCACCCGCCCCTCCATTCCCCTGTCCACGCTTCCATCCGTCCATTCTCCATCCTTCCACCCCTCCCTCCGTGCTCCCATTGGCCCCTCCCTCCGTGCTGCACTGCCCTGGTGATGGACAGGTAGACAAGGCTCTACCTTCATCCAGAATCTGTCCTAGAGGGAAGATGGTTAGGTGGTGCCTGAAAGAAAGACAGAATGAAGCCACCGTGTCGAGGAACAAGGTACTCTCAGGGGGTGAGGATTGTGACCTGACCCTGGCAGCGGGCGCCCCCCAGCCACCCCAGGGGCTTCCTTGTTTCAGCTCTCCACTCAGCTCTGCTCAAGTCCTGTGAAGCGGGGTAGTGGACAGGGGCTGGGGTCATGCCACAGGCGCCGGCACGACTGGGTGGGTGCCGGCCAGGTGCGTCGAACAGTGGCCTGGCTCTAGTGGGGCCTGAGTGATGGTGGCGGCGGCTGCTGCTGCGACTATGCTGCCACTGTTAATACTACTGCTACTCCTCCTCCTCCTCCTCCTGCTATTACTACTGTTGCTACTACTACCACTGTTAATATTAATACTGCTACTGTCGCTACTACTACTACTGTTAATACTAATACTGCTGCTACCACTGCTGCTGCTACTACTGCCACTGTTAATACTAATACTGCTGCTGTTGCTACTACTAATACTGCTGCTACTGCCACTGCTACTACTACTGCTATTATTACTGTTGCCACTGCTACCACTACTGTTAATGTTAATACTGCTACCGTTGCTACCACTATTGCTACTGTTCATACTAATACTGCTGCCGCTACTACTATTGCTATTGTTAATACTAATACTGTTGCTACTACTAATACTGCTGCTACTACCACTGCTACTACTGCTGCTATTACTACTGCTGCTACTACAATTGCTACTGTGGATACTAATACTGCTGCTGCTATTATTGCTGCTACTACTGCTACTGTTGATATTAATACTGCTACTGCCACTACTAATACTGCTGCTATTACTGCTATTATTGCTACTGATACAACTACTGCTACTGCTAGTAATAATACTGCTACTGCTGCTACCATTACTACTGCTACCATCACTGCTACTACCACTACTGCTACTGCTAATGCTAATACTGCTACTGTTGCTACTGATATTACTGCTACTGCTGCTACTATTACTACTGTTACCATCACTGCTACTACTACTACTACTACTGCTACTGCTAATACTAATACTGCTACTGCTGCTACTATTACTCCTGCTGCTACTACTATGACTACTACTGCTGTTACTGCTACTATTACTGCTGCTGTCACTGGTAGTACTGCTGCTACCGTACTGTTCCAGCTGCTGCTGGCACTGCGTCTCTGAGTCCCGTGCCGATTGCTGGTGCTGTGAGGGTGCTCCATCGGACCCCGTGGGGTTTGGGATGGATGGTGTATTTGCTCTCCACGGCTGCATAACAGACCTCCTCACCTCTAGCAGCTGAGTCGACAGCGCCAACAATCTCGCAGCCCCTGCGTGTCAGGAACCGGTGGTGGTTAGCTGGTGCCGCTGGCCTGGGTCTCTGGTGAGGTGGCCCTGGAGCTCTCAGGCTCATTCACGGGGTGGCCAGCCTGCCTGGGTGCTGCCCCGAGATCTCTCCCCAAAGCCGGCGGTCTGAGGGCGCGTGAGAGAGATGCCCATCTTCTCTTTGTCACTCAGACCCGCGCTGCTGGCCTGGGGCTGGGGGAGGGGGAAGGGCAGCATTGGCCGTCTTGAAGGTGGCTCCCTCAGGGCCGAGCGTTATCTGGGTGCCCGCCATTCCCGCCATTCAGCCCCGAGGGGTGTCTTTGCTCTGAGAGACCAGCGAGAAAAGGGTGCAAGCGGGGTGGGTGAGGTCTGCAGCGGTGTGAGAAGCTGCATAGCCATCGTGGCTGTGGACAGTTTCCCAGACCCCAGGGACAGCCCCTGGCCCCTCCCAGCAGGGTTCTGGGGGGAAGATCTCCTCGCTCTCCTCACTCTCCTCTCTGTCCTCATTCTCCTCTCTCTCCTCTCTCTCCTCCCTGTCCTCATTCTCTCTCTCTCCTCCTCAACCCCTTTTCCTCTCCCTCTACTTCTCCATTTCTCTCTCTCCTCCTTTCCTTCCTCCCTTCCTCCCTCCGTCCACCCCCATCTCTCTAGGGTGGAGGATCTCTCTCTTCTCTCTCTCTTTTCTCTCTCTCCTCTCTCTTCCTTCTCTCCCTCTCTCCTCCCTCCCTCCCTCCCTCCCTCCCTCCCTCCCTCCCTCCCTGCATCTCTGACTGACAGTGACAGATTATCTTTCTAAACCTGGCCCAGCCTCTGGTCCTGGCTTCAGGAGCCAGCGTGGGGTGGGCGAACTGACCCCCCCCAGAGAAGTGATCCTGGTCAGGCTTTTTCATGCTCCTCGCCCGCCCGGGCAGCTCTTATTTAAGACAGGGAATGATTGCCCGCCCACACACACCCCTGCCGTGTGCAGGGCCGGGCGCTCCTGGGCTCGCTGGTTCTGAAAGGTGGCACCAGGCATGGGGATGGGATTCCAGAGCAGACAGGGCGTGTGGGGGACCCCCTGGGCGGGACCTTGACGGACCCCACTGGGGGTTTTAGGGGTGGTCCCGGGCCAGGACACATTTCCTTCCGTGCCCGTGGGCAGAGGTGCGGTCACGCCCCCAGGGATCCCTGCCAGGGCGATGGGAGAGTGCCCGCTCTGCAGGGAGTCTGTGCCAGCGTGCCCTGGAGCCTTCGCCCACACCGTGCTCCCCAGGGTGACCTGGGGACTCCTGGTGTTGGCACCCCTGGGAACTGGTCAGAGATATGGAGTCTCAGGCCTCCTCTGGTCGGCACAGCCAGATCTGTGTGTGACAGTTGAGCCACTGGCAAGTTTGGGTTCGAGAGAATCGTTCCCTGACCAAGGTCAGTACTGGCCCCTAGGCACGGCCCTGTGGCTCTCTCCTCCCAGGTGGCAGGGCTGGCTACACCTTGGCCACTTTGGGAGTTTTTTTTTTTCGTTTTGGGTCATACCCGGAAATGCACAGGGGTTACTCCTGGCTCTGCACTCAGGAATTACTCCTGGTGGTGCTCAGGGGACCCTATGGGATGCTGGGAATCGAACCCGGGTCGGCCGCATGCTAGGCAAACACCCTCCCCGCTGTGCTGTCATTCCAGCCCCCACTTTGGGAGTTTTAAAGACTCTTGTGGGGCCAGAGTGATAGTCCGGCGGGGAGGGCAGTGGCCTTGAATGTGGCCAACCCCAGGTTCAATCCCCGGCATCCCATAGAGTCCCCCAAGCACTGCTAGGAGTAATTCCTGAGTGCAGAACCAGGAGTAAGCCCTGAGCATCTCCAGTGTGACCCCCCCCAATAAAGACTCTCGCAGCTGGGGCCTGGGAGGTTGCTCGGGGTTCAGTGGGTCATGCCTTCCTTTCTCGAAGACCCGAATGGTTGCTGAGGTGCAGAAAGGAGCTTGGTGATGGCTTGGGCATCTGCTGATGGCATTGGCAGACCCTTTCGAGGTTTTCATGGCCCCTCTTCACTCAGGAATTCTGCAAGACGGCCAGTCCCTCAGGCCCAGGTGGCAGTCGTACTGGAGGGCTGCTCCCGACTTCAGTATTTCAGGAGTGGGCCAGAGAGGTAGGGCAGTGAGCTGAGGCCCAGGCTCGCCTGCTGCCCACTCAGCTTGAAGCACCAAGTGCCAGCCGAGGGCTCCTCACCGTTAGGTTGTCCGGCCTGTTCTGACCGCTGCCTGTTCTGAAGCCGGAAGTGGTTTGCACTTCCTGCCTCTCCGGGTGGGGAGAAGGCACAGAGAGGGAGCTGGCCAGTGTTCTGTTGTGAGTCACTCACCCAACAGCTCTCCACTGGGGGCCTCCTGGCCCCCCACAGGTCTCCCACTTGGATCGCATAAGACCCCGCCCTCCTCCCCCGACCCCCCCCACCCTCGACCCTTGGCTATTTGGGGAAGGCGCCTCCTTCTCCAGGGAACTGTGTTTAGAAGTGCCCAGAATGGGGGCTGGAGCGATAGCACAGCGGGGAGGGTGTTTGCCTTGCACACGGCCGACCTGGGTTCGATTCCCAGCATCCTATATGGTCCCCTGAGCACCACCAGGGGTAATTCCTGAGTGTAGAGCCAGGAGTGACCCCTGTGCATCGCTGGGTGTGACCCAAAAAGCAAAAAAAAAAAAAAAAAAAAAAAGAAGCGCCCAGAAGGTTTTGCCTATCGCTCTCAGGGTCAGAGATCTGTGACTGCCAGTGGGTCGGGGACCCCCACAGCCGCCCCCCCGCGGCCCAGCAGTGAGCGCCATGGCCAGCGTGCCCCAGGGCTCCCCGTGGGAGCAGAATGAGGCCCGGCTTTAGCCATCTCTGTTCCCTGCTCACTCTCCGCCCTCTTGGGGTACAGGCGGGTGTGTGAACATCTGTGGGTGACTTTGCTCCTTGGGGGGCTGATCACGGACAAGCACTCCCTGTGTCCCGGACACGGTTTCTCCCCGAGACAGCTTTTGGCAGGGGTGGGGGGTGGTGGGGGCGCACGGTCAGGGATGTATGGAGGACCATGCCGTGTCGGGGTCCTCTTGCAGATCGAACAGGGGCCAAAGCCTTCACTCCAGACCACTGGGCCATCTCCCGGCCCCCAGAGCCAGACGGCCAAGAGGGGCAAAGTCAGGGCCAGAGCAGTTGCACAGCGGGGAGGGCGTTTGCCTTGCACGCGGCCGACCCGGGTTCGATTCCCAGCATCCCATAGGGTCCCCCGAGCACCGCCAGGAGTGATTCCTGAGTGCAGAGCTAGGAGTGAGCCCTGAGCATCGCCAGGTGTGACCCAAAAAGCAAAAAATAAAAAAAAGGGGGCAAAGTCTGTGAGTGCCCTCTGCTCTTTTCTCTGCCCCACCTAACAGTTTTGAGGTCACTAGAGTTCTGCCAGCGACAGAGTTCTCCTTTCTCAGATGGTGATAGCGGGACCTGCCTTCACAGGAAAAAGACGGAGCGAGAGCCGTGGGAGGGTGGTCTTCCCATCTTCCGGAGTCCCCCCATCCCCCCCACCTCTCTCCAGACCTGCTTCCGAGACCAGAGACGGGGTCTCCTTCCTGCTATTCTGCCGCCTCTCTCTGTAGGGTCTGGACCCGCCCCTGGGTCTGCAGAATTGGATGGAATGTTGAATGTTGGGTTTTATTTCACCCTGTTCTCCTGAGGTGTTTGCTGAAGGAATGAATGAATGAATGAATGGTAGCAGGACAACCAACAGCGCCATCTCCAGCCTTTCTTCCGTACCAGTCGTCGAGGAGAGCCTTGTGGCGTCTCCTTTTCCGTAGAAGAAGGAGCCGGCTTGTTTCCATGCGGCTTGGAGCCCCTCACACAGCCCCTGTTCTCCTGGGCAGAGGCCGTGGCTGGAAGGGAAGGCGGGACCAGCCTGCTCCGTCCCGCGGTGTCTGTCTCTAATCTGATCCTCGGTTCTTTCCCTTGGGGGGGGGGGCGCTCTTTTAACCCAGCCTTCAAAGACAGGGGTGTTAGTTTTGAACTTTGAAAAACAAAGAGACAGTTTCCCTAAGGATGCAGAAAAGAAAACGGGGAAATTGCAGCCAGTTGCTGATGGGAAGGGAAGGTTAACAGTTTAATCGTTTAATGTCCGTGCGTGTGTGTGTGTGTGTGTGTGTGTGTGTGTGTGTGTGTGTGTGTGTGTGCTGGGGGGTGTTCCCAGATGGTGCTCAGGAGGCCCTGGGCCCCTCAGGGTGACTCTCAGCTAACTGGGCCAGAGGTTCGAGGGTGCTGAGGGTAACCAGGGCCCCCCTGGCGATGCTGAGGGTGTCCCGGTCTGCCCTCAGTCCTGGAACCAGGTGGCACTAGGGGCTTAACCGGGCTCAGCTGCCCAAAAGGCCAGAGCTCTTGCGCCTGCTCCCCCCCTGCAGCCCTGAAACAGAGTTTCTACCACGGTGTCACCTGCCGTCCACACTGAGTGACGGGAAATACAGTGTTGAGCCCCGAGAAGCCGGCGGATCACTCAGCTCTGTAAGAAACAGCACCCATGGAGTGCACCGGGCTCCCAATTTCATGCTCCCGGTCACTTACTGTCTGGCAGGCTTGCTGTTGCCCGTTTGCACTTTTGAGGGTGGGGCGGGGGTGGGGGCACCCGTGGCGGCGGTGCTCAGGCCAGATTCCCGGCTCTGCACTCAGTGGTCACTCTGAACTCAGCGGTCACTCGCGGTGGGGCTCGGGGAACCCCACGGGATGCCAGCGCTGGGACCCGGTCCGGCGCACGCGCACGCAAGGCGAATGCCCCGCCCTCTGTCCTCTGGCTCCGCCTCTGCCGCCAGCTTTGCCGCTGGGTCTGAAGCAAAGGCTTTGGCTGGGGCCTGGCCTTGGCCAGGGAGGGGGTGAATCGGGACGAGTCGCTCCCTTACTGCAGCCCGCTGCTTCTGCTCGGAGGGGGGTGCAGGACGCTCACCCGCAGTGAGGATGGGCGGGGGCGGGGGGATATGCCACAGGCCGGGCAGTGAGAGCAGCTCATGCTCTCTTTGGAAAGGGTCCATGTTGGTCAGAGCGAATGCTGCCCCCCACCCCCGCCCCCCTGCCCCCGCTGGGCGGTGCTCTGTGTGATAAGAGCTCCCTTTTTTTTTTTTTTTGCTTTTTGGGTCACACCTGGCGATGCACAGGGGTTACTCCTGGCTCTGCACTCAGAAATTACTCCTGGCGGTGCTCAGGGGACCCTATGGGATGCTGGGATTTGAACCCAGGTCGGTCGCGTGCAAGGCAAATGCCCTACCCGCTGTGCTATCACTCCAGCCCCAAGAGCTCCCTTTCTGAGCCGACAACCCCATGGTTCACTCTAGGGTAGGTGATGGGGGTCATTTAAAAAAAAATTTTTTTTTTTTGCTTTTCTGGGTCACACCCGGCAATGCTCAGGGGTTACTCCTGGCTCTGCACTCAGGAATGACCCCTGGCGGTGCCCAGGGGACCATATGGGATGCTGTGATTCGAACTTGGGTCGGCTGCGTGCAAGGCAAACGCCCTACCCGCTGTGCTATCACTCCAGCCCCCATTAAAAATTTTTTTTTAAATTGAATTACAGTGAGATACATAGTTACAAAGTTGTCCATGATTGGGGTTCAGTCAGACAATGTTCCCACACCCGTGCCTTCACCAGTGAACATTTACCACCACCAATGTCCCCAGTTTCCCTCCCTCTACCAGCCTGACTCTATGGCAGGCATCTCTCTCTCTCCCTTTCTCTCTCTCCCTCCCTCTTTCTCTGTCCCTCCCTCTCTCTCCCCCTCCCTCTCTCTCTGTTCATCCCTCTCTCTCTCCCTCTCTCTCTCTCTGCCCCTCTCTGTCCCTCCCTCTCTCTCCCTCCCTCTCTCTCTGTCCCTCTCCGTCCCTCCCTCTCTCTCTCTCCCTCTCTCTCTCCCTTCCTCTCTCTCTCCCTCTCTCCCCCTCCCTCTCCCCTCCCTCTCTCTCTCCCTTCCTTTCTCTCTCCCTTCCTCTCTCTCTCTCTCCTCTCCCCCCTCCAGCTCCCACGTTGCTTTTTTTTTGGGGGGGGGGATTGAGATATTTACCAACTCTCATAATACCTAAATCTGATGGATTTTCATCATGTCACACACACTTCCAGACCTTCCGCATTAAATAGTCCTTCTGTCCTTCTGTTCTTCTGTCCTTCTGTCCTTCTGTCCTTGTTCCTCCGGCAAACTCCAAATCTACTTCCTTTGTTTTCCTGGGCATTTGTCCATTCTAGATAGCTTTTTTTTTTCTTTTTGGGGCACACCCAGCAATGCTCAGGGGTTACTCCTGGCTCTGCACTCAGGAATTACTCCTGGCAGTACTTGGGGGACCATATGGGATGCCGGGGATCGAACCCGGGTCGGCCGTGTGCAAGGCAAACGCCCTACCTGCTGTGCTGTCCCTCCGGCCCCTAGATAGCTTTTTTAAAAAAAGTCGAATCCTAAAATGTGGAAGCCTTTCGTGGCTGTCTTCTTTCATTAAACAGCGTTTTCTAGGTCTGCCCACCAGTGCTTCACCCCCCCTCCGCCCCCCCACCCCCGTCTGGCTGAATGATATCCCTGTGTGTGTGTACAGAGCACATGGTTGGTTCCCCATGCGCTCGTGGATGGGCATTTGAATTAGTTCCACCTTTTGGCTGTGAGCAAGCACATTGTCTCCCCAATCAAATTCTGTTCCCAGGAGTCTTGTGTTTTAAATGAGAACAAATCGTGTTCCACACGCTGTCTGGGGTATTCTTCTACCGGGCCAATTGGGTTACAGTGTAATAGCCCAGGGCGACAGCGAGTGCCACCCACTGATGGGTGGGTCTGACGGGTCCTGCAGGTCCCGGTGCAGACGGGGTGCAGGGGGTAGATTGTTTCTGGGCACCGAGCTGGGCAAACTCACAAGCGGAGGCTGGCACGACGGTGGGTTTTGGAGTTTCCACCTGACATCAGCCAGTTTATTATTTTTATTTTTTTTCTTTTTGGGTCACACCTGACGATGCACAGGGGTTACTCCTGGTTCTACACTCAGGAATTACCCCTGGTGGTGCTCAGGGGACCATATGGGATGCTGGGATTTGAACCCAGGTCAGCCACATGCAAGGCAAATGCCCTACCCACTATGCTATCACTCCAGCCCCACATCAGCCAGTCTAGACATAAAACCTCTCCACACCAGCCTGTCGGGTTGTACCCCCAGGGCAGCCATTAGGGCCACTAGCAGTGCCAGACAGGAAGGAAAGGGCATACCCATTTTTTTTTCTCTTGCCAGCACGCCTGGCTGTCTTCCCTGGGACCCCTCAGAGGGGATGGGCTCCAGCTTCCCTTCCCGCCCCGAGCAGAGCTTCTGGCGGCCGAAGACCACCGGAACCTAGCTACAGCCATGCTCGAGACCCCTCTCCACATGTTCGGACGGGCCTCATGCATGAAGGTACTGGCAGAGGAACCCAGGTGTGTGTAATCCCATCAACGACCAATATCCAGAGACTTAAAAGCGAGCTCCCAGAAGCTTATAACCTACTTCTCCCTCTGGGAGAAACTAGCAAGCTACTGAGAGTTTCCTGCCCACATGGGACAGCCTTGCAAGCTTCCCATGGTGTATTCATATGCTGAAGCCAGTAACAAGCTGAGTCTCATTCCCCTGACCCTGAAAGAGCCTTCAATGAGGTATCGTTGGGAAGGCCGAGTGGAGAGAGGCTGCTAAATCTCAGGGACAGGACGAATGGAGACGTTACTGAGCCCGCTCGAGAAATCGACGATCAACGGGATTTCGTGATTTGTGATTCGTGGTTTGGGGGGCGCACCCAGCAGGGCTCAGAGTCCGCTCCTGGCTCTGCACTCAGGGATCCCTACCAGCGGGGTGTGGGGGCCCCTCGGGGATGCCCAGGATCTAACCAGGTCGGCTGCGTGCCAGGCAAGTGCCCGCCTCGCTTCTCTGAAGCCCGTGCTGTTGTTTTTATGCTTAGCCCTGGCGGCCAGATAGCACCTTTCTAGACTGTCTGTGGATGGGACAGTTGCTAAGGGTCGAGGGATGGGAGTTAGGGTCTCCATCGCTCACTGTGGACGCCTGGACATTGTCAAGGCAGCCTTCGGGACAGACGTCATCCACAGCGGGAGCCTGGCACCAGGTGGAGCCCCCGGCTGGGACCCTAATGCTCCTCACTGGGTCCAGGGATGTCCCTACCCGTCCTCACACTCTGCTTAGGTCTCTGCTTCTTGCGTCTTCTTTCATCCACATCCTCGCCCAGTGCCTGGGCATTGTTCTTTGCTTACTCTGTGTGTGTGTGTGTGTGTGTGTGTGTGTGTGTGTGTGTTGGCGTGGGGCTGGGGGGGTTGGGCCACGCCTGGCAGTGCTTAGAGGCTCTTGCTGTCACTCTGCTGGTGCATGGCTCCCTGGTGGTGCTTTGAGGTAGTGCCAGGGATCGAACCCCGGGCCAGCCAGAGCGTCTGCACACAAGGCAGGCGCCCTCTGTGCTGCGCCCTCGCTCTAGCCGAGAACTGTGGCTCCCTTGGTGCAGTTTCCCAGCTGCTGCTTCGGGACAAGTGCTGCGGTCGCCTCTCTTGTCCACAGGGAATGTCCGTTCTCACCCCCCGAGGCCACCTGGGAAGCCAATCGCGGAGGCTCAAAGGGTGCGATGACAGAGCCCGGCCGGAGGGGAAGGATTCTGCCCGTGATGGCTGCGATGACCCAGATGTTAGCTCCTTGTCCTTACACTTGCCAACGTCGTGTCGAGCAGGACCAGCTCCTGACCCAGTAGAAACGATCAGAAACCAGCCAGCCCCGCTCTGCGACCACCCCCACCTCTTTGCTTTTATTTTCTCAAGGATCGATAGCACAGCGGGTAGGGTATTTGCCTTGCACACGGCTGACCCGGGTTCGATTCCTCCATCCCTCTCGGAGAGGCTGACAAGCTATTGAGAGTATCCCGCCCACATGACAGAGCCTGGCAAGCTACCTGTGGCATATTCAATATGCCAGAAACAGTAACAACAAGTCTCACAATGAAGACGTTACTGGTGCCCATTCGAGCAAATTGATGAACAACGGGACAACAGTGCTACAGTGCTACATGTTTATATGTTTTATCTCCATCTTCCACACACACAGACACACACACACATATTTGTTTTTTACAGAAGGGTGTTTGGTCCCCCCCCCCCACCCCCTTACTTGCTCCGTTTCTTTCTCTTAACTAGAAAGAAATCTTATATTCTCCTTCTGAATCGCTACCTAGGGAACTTCTTAACGTTCAGGTCTCTTTTGTGGAGTTTGTATTGTCTGGTGGGGGTTCCCATCCTTTGCCACTGGGAACAAACTTCCGTCAGAAATCTGATACCTGAGCACCTGGCTCACGTGGGAATAGATCTGTGGAGAAATTCTCCAAGGTGGAACGGCCGGGCCGACAGCAGGCGTTTCTCTAATAAATACTGTCAAGACGTCCTGCATAAACGCTTCATCAGTTCCCATCCCGTCTCCACCAAGGTTTGCCACTATTTATTTCTCTCCAGTTGACTCAGCCTTCCGTGAAAGATCAGGTTCTTTCTACATTTTGCCAATCAGGGAGGTGAAAAATGGATATCTCAGCATATTTCTAAATTTATATTTCTCTTGTGAATAACATAGGGCATTTTAGATATTTATTTGAGAATCACTGGTGTTTGTTTTTTTCCCTAAGAAATGGCCTCGATCTTTAGTCCATTTTTCTATTGGTCTTGGGCTTTTTCTTATTGATCTTATACATTAGGCAATATAGCTCTGTGTGTGTGTGTGTGTGTGTGTGTGTGTCCATGTACGCATGCATGCTAAGCTTCACTAACATTATTTCCTGGTTTGTCATTTATATTTTGACTTTGGGTTTTTATAGAGCTGATTTCTGCTCTTGTCTGCTAACTTTTTGTTTAATACTCTGGTGCAATCAAATATATATATATATATATATACATATATATATATATATATATATACACACACACACATACACTGTTCTTCCTGCACTAACATATGCCTCAGAGACCTGGGCCCTATGCAAACAGGATGAGAACGCTATTCGGGTATCCCAAAGAGGAATCAAAAGAGCTATGCTAGGAGTATCACGTCTCACTCAAGTGAGAGAAGGAATCCGGAGTTCTGACCTCTGTCGATGCCAAGAATCAGGGACGCTGTCTCGTTTGCCAAGGCATCAAAAATCAGATGGGCCAGTCATGTAATGCGATTCAGAGATGACCGCTGGACTAGAGCTGTTACCGACTGGATTCCACGGGACGTCAGAAGACCGCATGGCCGCCCACCAACTAGATGCTAAGATGTCTTCGTCAAATCCCTAAATGAGTGATTTGAGGCTCTTCCTGTTCCTGGAGCAAGCAGATATCATTGGGCTGCACTAGCACGCGACAGGAACAAATGGAGACATTATTGGCACCCACTTGAGCAAATCAAAGATCAATGAGAGGACAAGTGATACAAGTGATATATATTCACAAATTCCACCACCAAAGTCCTCATCCCTCCACGAATATCCCCAGGATCCTTCCCAACTCCTAGCCTACCCCCTTGGAAGGTATATAAAAAATTTATTTCATATTACTTGGTCCAATAAAACTTAAAGGAATGCCAAGTAGAAGTATCAGAAAAAAAATCCATAAAAGTCAAATTGTGATGATTAATTCTCTGCGTTCTGCCCTCCTTAATCCAGTGGAGGACAGCCATAGGCATCACGGGTGAGTGCTGTACCCGGTGGAAAGAGGTGTTTATTTCACTGTTTCTGTATTTATCTTTCAATATTCTTCTGGCTCATAGAGTCTCATTTGGTAGATCTGTTGTACATTTTTTGGAGGGGGGCACACAGCACTGCTCGGCGGTTATTCCTCCTGGCTCTGCACTCAGGAATTACTCCTGGTGGTGCTCGGGGACTGTATGAGATGTCAGGGATGGAACCCAGGTGGACTGCGTGCAAGGCAAGCGCCTTCCCCGCTGCCCTATCTCTCCACTCCCTGCTTACACCTTACAGGCTTTCCTGCTTACATCTTCAAGGTATGTGAGTTCCTTTTTGGATCTTGCTACCTTCAATATTTTACCTCCAGCCTCAAGCCCATGTTCTCTCTTGAGCAGGCATTGCTCATTCTTTCCCTTCACGTCTTTCTAAGTAAACTCCATTTAACAAAAACTACAGTGCTTCACCAAAAAATTTAAAAAAATAAAATAAAAAACCTATTGTCATCGAATTCTCTAGAACCAAGAGCTGATTGCACATGTGTGTGCACATGCACACACATGCATGTATACACATGTGCTCATGCATACACATATGTATGCACATACTTGTGCTAATGCATGCATACACATGCACATAATGCACACACCTACATGCACGTGCTCATGTACACACATGAACTCTCACACACGCACATGTATGCACACATGTACATGAACACGCTTATGCACACACATGCACACGCTCACCATACACAGGCACACGAACACACACATGCATGCACATGCATGCACACACATGCATGGATATGCTCATGCATGTATGTTATGCGCAAACACACACAAGATGAGATTTATTGTACGAATCAGCTCAGAGGACTTGCAAGCTGTAAGCTGCCCTGCAATGAACTCCAACTACTTACCCACTCACCTGTTTTGGTTTGTTTTTGGCGTTTTGGGAGACCCCTAATGATACTCAGGCACTTTCCTGGCTCTGTACTCGGGAGTGATCCTCGAATACAGAGCCAGGAGTGAGTCCTGGAGTACCTCTGGGTGAGTCCCCAAAACCAAAAGGAAAAAATGAAAAAAGAAAAAAAGAGAGAGACAGTGGCGGGCATAGTCTGCCAGGACGGGGCGCTGGAAGGCAGACCCCCTGGGGTTACTGGCCTGCTACTGCCCTCTCCCCCGGGATTCACGCTGGAGAGCCGGCTGAGACGCCTCATCGAAGGTGCCGGCTTGTCCTGCAGGGCCCGGCTGGCTGCCTCTCCCTCCTTCCCTGGCCTGACAGCTCCCTGCACCCGGGCAGGAAGTGCTTCAGTCTGCGGGAGCCCGGGGAGCCAGGCCTCAGCTGGTTCCCAGAGGGGACCCATCTTGCGTGGCTGGGAGGGGAAGGGACCCCCGTGAAACAAAGAGGGGGCGCCCCCGGGGTGCTCGGGCATCAGAGTGGACACTGGGATTCACAGTTTCTCTCGCCGTCCCAGGCCTGCGTCTCAGTTCCCAGGGTCAGTTCCCCAGTTTCAGATTCTTGGCGGAGGGAGTGTTGCTGCTCGGACCCCCGGAAGGGAGACCCTGGGGAAGGACTTGCAAGAGCAGAGCGAGGTCACCACTGGCCACTTGCAAACCTGTTTGTTTCTCATGATGGAGAAAGTTAAGTTTTTGGGGGGAGAGAAGTTTGCCCTTGAGAGACGCAAAGCGCTGAGCTACCAAGGAAAATTCTGGGCCAGGCTGCTGAGCTAATAGACTCCCTCTACGATCGCGGCCGCAAAGCGGGGACGCACAGCAGCTGTCTGCCCTCCGGGCTCTCTCGGTGACTCGAGAGCTATAGAATGTGCTGGGAGAGCTGGAGAGAGAGTGCAGGGGTGAGGCACTTGTCCGGCTCTGGGCTCAGTTCCATTTGATCCCTGGCACCACCCGGAGTCGCTCCTGAGCACAGAGCCAAGAATAGGCCCTGAGCACTGCTGAATGGAGCCCCCTGAGGCCCCCCAACTGCAGATGTGCTAGTAGGGTTCTGGAGTGAGCTCTGTGGAGTGTGGGGTTTCAAAGCTCTGCAGGGGGTAGGGCGTTTGCCTTGCATGCAGTCGACCCCGGTTTGATTCCTCCGTCCCTCTCGGAGAACCCGGCAAGCTACCGAGAGTATCCTGCCCGCACGGCAGAGCCTGGCAAGCTACCCGTGGAGTATTTGATACGCCCAAAACAGTAACAACAAGTCTCACCATGGAGACGTTACTGGTGCCCGCTCGAGCAAATCGATGAACAGCGGGATGACAGTGCTACAGTGATTTCAGAGTCTCAGATGCTATCTCTGTCGGACCCTGGGCCAGTGGTCAGGGTTTCAGTTTTAGGTGGTCAACAGCTTTTCCTGGGTCTGCTTTAATGTACGGCTGACTCCTCTCAGGGGCTCTCTCTCAATAAGTGTCACTAAGGCCCAGGTTTCATTTAGCTTTAATTCCATAATCAACGTGTGTTCATAATAGAAAAGAGGAAACACCCACGGTGTTACCCTCGTCAAATTGAACATTTCACCCAGAAGTTCGCCGTCTGTAAAAAACTGTACCCTTTATACTATATTGCAAGGCCTTTGCTGGTTTTGTTTTTGGGGAGGCAAAGTAAAAGGCTTTATAAAGGGACACCCAGAGGGAGAGCACTGGGGAAGGAGCATCCAGGAAAGACGCTGAACCCCTCTGTCCAGACAATCTTTAAAACCATTCTATAATTTATGACAAGCGGGAGCACACCACGACTTCTCTTTCAACACGAATTCTTCACTGAAGTATCAGAAAATCTTTCCTCTTTTTGGGGGTGGGAGGGGGTGGGGCCACACTTTTGATGCTTAACTCTTTCGAGATGCCCTTGGTCCTTTCCTCCGCTCACCTTGCTCTAACCCTGGGACCTTGGAGCAGAGAGATCTGGGACCCTCATACTGCACAGTGCAACCCAGGGCAACTGCAGGAAGTGCTCTGAGGGCCTCTGTGGCCTGGCATTGGCACGGCATTCAACGGATCAACCATAAAAATACAGAGTCTGGGGTTCAGTGTGATGATAGTCATTGCCATCTTCATCCTGTTCTCCAGAGACGCTCATACATCCCACAGGG